>NC_081796.1:14315625-14632588 GCF_963082965.1 Carassius carassius
AGTAATAAGCCTCCTTATGTCAGGATCAAGCAAAGTAACAACCCAAGTTCATAAAATATTTACACAAATGTGTAGTATTGAAGTCCAAAAGGATTGTCATTTGTAGCTTAATTAGTTAGTAGCACCAGAAAGCTTGCCGGTATGGTTGGCATGAATAATAGGAGACAGTTTTTAGGTCATTAAAAGCAAGGCGGTTCTCCGTCGAGCTGGTTGAAAGCAGTTTGAATTGCCAAATGCTGCAGATTAACAATGCCATTGCTCGGCTCCCCACGCTCAAGTGACCAGTAAAGGCAAGGTGGGGGTAATTTGTCAAGTGCTCTAGCGGGGCCATCTGTGCTACAGACTGACAAATGCCCCCCTTATTTGTCATAAGGACACATGTCGTACAAGCGCTGAATTAATTTCCCCTTTACAATACATTTATTTGTCACCGAGGTATTTAACTGGATTGCGTCTTGCATTCCTCACACTGTATTACGTGGGTTTGACAGGAAAACAGGCGGTTACGCCCTGGCAACCTGAAACCCATAGACGTGCAGAAAAAAAGTGAGGAAAAGCACACTCAGCATTAAGCGCGATTGTGTAAATCAAGAAACGCCAATTTCGAGAAGCAGGCGTCCCGCTTTTCTCAGTCTCATGAGGGCTGTAATGCATGTGTGTGATGAAATCTCCCTGTTGTTTTTGCTGGATTCTTCCATCTCGACAGCACACCCTTGAGTGCTGACGGCTTTGTTGTTGCCAGTCTATTTCATTCTTAAGCAGGCGTCGTACAAATAACGCCATTTGGTAAATATGATGGAGTGCTATTAGAGCAGGTCAAGACCAGTAATCTCCTAATCTTATCGCAATCAATAACTAAGTGGACCCTCTCAGTCAGTGGCCCCTTCACCTGATAAAAAAACACGATAGACATTTCATTGAAGAGGTCTCTCTTGGAGAGGGCAACCTTTCCAGCTTAATCATATGAAGGAGAAACATGACCAGCTGTGTGCTTTATTATTGCCTTTCTTTATCTATCATATTTCATGACGGACGCCCCTGACACTGTCCTAGCCAAGTGTGAGACAATCAGTTTCAAGGTATGAGGGATTTGTCTGCTGCAAGGTGTGACAATATATGTGTTCCTTGCTGATATTATCACATGTTGTGTGATTTTTGGACAAATTAGATTTTAAGGTGGGCGGGGCTACATGGAGCAAACACTACCTTGATCTGTAAAACAAATAACTATTTCTCCAGTGTGTACAAAGAGCCAAAATCCCTACATCATGCAGTCTTATGTGTCAATAGATGTTGCTTGCAAATCATAATTGGAAGTATAGTTGACAGAAGTAACAACAGAGCTGTTATTCATTACATCTGAGTAAGAAAAGAAAGTAGGGCAATGACTTGATTGTTACTTCTGTAGAGTTGATATTCTTTAAAAAAGGGCGGGACTTAAGAACACTAAATGTTTGGTTCAGCATTACCAGAGAGAAGTCTGTTGTTTCACCAAAAGATCAAGCTTTGACATTTTGATTAAACATTATGAATTATCATATATATTATATACATATATATGAATCACTATATATTATCAGTTTTTGATGATGATTTTCATTTAAATGAACTTGTGACGAGTGGGGCGGGGCCGAGGGATGTGGGAACACGAGCGAGGCCGGTGGAGTGATTGGGAAATCAGCGACACCTGCGAACCACCACCGGTCTTGAGTCCCCCAGAGGAGATGGAAGGATATAAAACTGGAGCGTCAACAGTGAAGGACGAGAGAGGACCAGACCTGGGCTTTATTTTATGTTTTGGTTTTTATTTTGTGCGCATCAGTCATCCGTGAGGGGCTGATGCGCTGTTTTGTGTTTATTTTGAATTATTAAAGTTTAGTTTGATTGTCCCCCGGTTCCCGCCTCCTTCTTCCCGATCATTATGAAGGTTTTGTTATTACAGTGGTGCCGAAACCCGGGAGAAGGAGGGACGCGCTGCTGAAGATCCCTCGCCGCTGTGGTGAATCCGCGGTGCCATCGAGCAGGCGAGGAGTGTGCCGCCATGGACGCTCGAGGCGGTGGGCTGGAGTGAGTTGCTGGGGACGGGCGAGCTTGCTACCGGCCGCCCGCGATGTGGAGGGGCGGCTGCCATCCGTGAGGGAGCGGAGGAGTCGGCGCCGTTCGCCAGGGGGCCGGAGCCTGCTGCCTCCGTGAAGGTATCCGGAGGAGCAGGGAACGGGGGACTCCTGCCGGCTGCCCAAAACCGGAGGAGCCGTCGCCGTCCACCGGGCGGCGGAGGAGTGTCGTGCCGTCCGCTGAGGGCCATCTAGTGCCACCGCCAGGCACCGCGGAAGAGATCGCCCAGCTGGTGGAGGGCCGAGCAGCAGTGCGTCTGGGAACCGGAATTTTTTTTTTTTTCCCTCTGTCCCCTCTCTCGTCTCTGTCGCTCCTCCTTCCATCTCCTTTTCTCTCGCCTCGTCTGTCCTACCCCCAGGTTCCCTCAGGTCCCCGTGAGCGGTCCCCCCCGGAGGGAGGGGGGGGGGGGGGGGAGTAGAGCGTAGTCTCGAGGGTACCCCCCGGCCTGCGAGGGGCGATGGGGGTATGTGACGAGTGGGGCGGGGCCGAGGGATGTGGGAACACGAGCGAGGCCGGTGGAGTGATTGGGAAATCAGCGACACCTGCGACCCACCACCGGTCTTGAGTCCCAGAGGAGATGGAAGGATATAAAACTGGAGCGACGACAGTGAAGGACGAGAGAGCACCAGGCCTGGGCTTTATTTTATGTTTTGGTTTTTATTTTGTGCGCATCAGTCATCCGTGAGGGGCTGATGCGCTGTTTTGTGTTTATTTTGAATTATTAAAGTTTTGTTTGATTGTCCGCTGGTTCCCGCCTCCTTCTTCCCGATGATTACGAAGATTTTGTTATTACAGAACTGGGTGTTCAAATGCTACAAATAAGACAGAGGATCATTGAAGATTCACTATAACTAATTCACTACAATGAACTTTTCTTTCTTTGCTATATGTGAGAGGGAGAGTTGTTGGTGAGAGTGTTCACTGAACTACTGTCACGCTACTGAGATGTGAAGTTACTTGTGTCATTACTTATAGTTAGTTATTCATGGACACTGGTTTCAACATTTATGATTCAATATTTTCTGGATTAGGTGTGACTCAATCCAGGAATGCTTACTAGACAGCCAATCAAAAACCAATGTGCTGCAAAATTATTCTGAAATAGAAATATATTTGGGCCAGACTGAAATCAATTATGAATATCCCAGAAATGGTGGTGAGAGCAATCTTCAGACAAGCTTGTGGATATATCAGAGATTGAATGTAAATGTTAAATTGTTGTAAATCCATATGGCGGTTGTTTACAAAGACAATCATCCAATATGGATCTTAATCTTCACCTTTTTTTCCAATTTCAGAGTCTGATGAATTTGAATAAATGACATCATTTATATTCAAATAAATTGCATCGGTTCAATTTGAATTAATAAAATAAATTAGATCATTGGCCCATTTAAAAATCATGTTTACGGAGAGATTTGCATTGCATTTTAATTATATTTATAAAGAGTTCTTTGCTCTTGTGAAGCATTGCTGACTGATATGGTTGAGTCTCTGCCCTATCAGGAAATATGGTGAGATTATTTTTGTTATATTGTTGTAATTTGTGACCTTTACAGTGCCGCAATATCAGAGGAAAGGATGAAATAAAGAGCTTAGTTTACGATCGAACAAATCAAGAATAAAGTCTTAAAACAATTTGAACTTTAATAACCTATGTACTGGCATCTTTCTTCATCTCGGTTTATTGATGTTTCAGCTTTAACTGCAGACATTGATATGGGCGTCATTAAAGGGAAAGTTCACCCATAAATAAAAATTCTGTCATTATTTACTCACATACATCTAATTTTAAACCTATATACTATTATTTTAGAATTTGAAGGAACGTTCCATTAAACAATGCACCAAGGAAGTGCAGTAGACTTAAATTTCTTCCATTTTTCTTTCAGAAAACAAGTAATTTGGGTTATTTTTATGGTGCTTTTTACGTAATTTTGGAGCTTGACCACCACAGTCCTTATTCACTTTCATTATATTAATAAAAGTGGCCAGGTTAAATTAATCTTTTGCATACCAAGTCAAACAGGTTTGGAACAACATGATGGTGAATAAATTATTACGGATTTTTAATTTTGCATGAATTATCCCTTTATTGACTGGCAAATACAGCAATAGTGTTTATATTTCAGAAGTTTTCTATTCAATAAAGATTGATTCTTGTTTCGGGCCATGCCTTTGGGCCTTATTAAATCAAAATGTAAACTCACTCTCCTCTAACAAACGGCAGAGAAAATGCCACTGGCCGGCTTCCTGCGGGGTTGCACTCACATTACTCTGACAAGTTAACTACTGAATGTGCTTCCACTTCTCTTCTTTTATTTAGTTAGGTGATGGAATACTTTACATCTCTCCAATATTGGGGAGGTGAAGAGCCTTTGTTGTGTTTACATTGCAGGCACTATAATGGGTACTGTATGATTATATTGTAATGCATTGTTGACAGTGTCTGGGCTAAACAGTGTACCCAGCAGATTATGTACAGTGAGCATATTTTGAGATGTGTCAACTCTTTACCATTTGGTACAGTGTTACCTTTCGCATATGTAAGCACTCACCTTGAGTGATGTCCATACGTTGCTGCTGTTGCTGGGATGAGGACACTGTCAAAGAAGCCAGGGAAGCAGGGCCATCTGGACTCCATATGGATAAGCACTAAAAGCCTCTCTAAAAGAAGTCAAATTTTGTTTTTATATATTGCTTTTATCGGTACATTATTTAAGTTACAATCAGTATTTTATCCGTGTTGTAAACAGTTGGCTGCTTAATATTTTGTGGAAATCATTTTCCAGGATTTGTTAAATAGAAATATTTTCAAACATCACAAATATTTTTTTATGATCACTTTTGATAAATTTAATGTATCCTTAAAAATAAATAAATAACAGTAATTAAAAAAAGTCTTAATAACCACAAAAGTATTTAAACTTACATAAACAGCATGTGATTAATATCAGTTAAAAGTATTAATCGACTAATCGCCCTATTTATATTTTATATTATAACTTTTAAGTTAAGTTTTATTTTCCTAAACAAGTTAACTGTACACTTTATTGTGAATATATTTAATCACCACATTAAAACAGTATTAGCTCTTTAGTGCCTGACTGGATGCTGAGAACGATTATTGTACTTGCTGTGTGCAGAACACCTGCCATAAAACTTGCAGTGAGCTTTTTTTTTTTTTTTTTTTTCGTTTCTCCAGTTCCACAGACCGTACTCTCCCTGAAAATGTGCAAATTGAATCCTTTGGCACATTGAATTGATATAGAGCATGTGTGCACTTCTTAAGGTGTTTAAAATTCACACTCAAAGGCAGGGATAAATGTATGCCCTCATTAAATATCGGGCATGGATTTAACACGGTCTGCTACACCGGAGACTTGAAACCACTTAGCACCCTGATTAAACATGAAAACAAAATGGTTGTGGTGACTTTGATAAGGTGTATTTGCGAGGAGCGCCACTATTTTTTTTCTTAAGCAAGTGCAAGACAGGTGTTGTAACAGATATATTTAGCTTGTTCTAAACTACCCAAACCTGTTAATCTTTTAAAACCACTTATTTGTCAGCACGTGTATTTCTACGTAAAAAAATTGAAAAACGGCAGAGTGTGCGAAAATTGCCTGCGTATGAAAAAAAAAAGGTCACAGTTGTTTTGCTAATTGTAGCTAATAGCGCCTTTGCTGTTTTGTTCATCACCTTCTTTGTTTACATTTGAGTTGAAAAGTTCACCGCACAGCTTCTGCATAGATGTAGTTCTGGAGACCCGTGGGTCTCAACAGTGTCGTTACAAGCCCACTCCTCCATCTCAGAACGGCCATCAGAGCCACTGTACGGAATGTGCCGCGTTCAGCCATAGATCCATCACACGCCTGTGTGTTAATTAGAAAGCAGAGCAGTGATAAACTGATGATTTAAATGAAACATCTTGTGTGTTTATCTGTCATTTGGGATGGAGGGAGGAGTACAGTGATAGGCAGATGGAGGTGGCTTATGTCTGCTCCGCGACATGCTGGGAGAGGAACAGGAATTGCGCCAAAGCTTCTTGGCCCATAACACACGATCGAAACCCAGCACACGCAAATGCACACATACAACCCCTGTATCTGTCTCTGAATGGCCACAATCCTGTTGAGAAGTGTCTCTCATTATCTAAAATTAGCAGCTTTCCATAACATTGGTAATGAGTCAGGGATGGTATATATGGATCCCAAAGCCCCCACTGGTTATTTCCTGAAACACATTAGTCATTCCCCAATTCACATTTCCACGCTTAATGGCAACATTGACAATAGACTACATCATTTCAACTAAGTTTTTGAGAAAGGAATAGGATTGGAAATGTGACATTAAATTGTAAACACTTGATCAAGATTATTGCCCATTGACAGTTAAGTTCTGTTCTGGTGTTTGGCGGACTCCACTGTCTTTGCTCCCAATGGTTGTTGTGGTTTGTGAATTGCTCAAATGGATAAAGCTCCTTTCCATAATTTGGCTTTGAAATGGTTTGACTTCCAGTTGCTTTTCTCACTGTTTGAATGCACTTTAATTCTGATACAGCTAAAAACAACCCTTTACTCACTGGAAAAAATAAGCATGTGGTGACATTTCTGCAAAATTAAATCACATGTGTTGCATCTTGCATGTTTCACGGCACTTTAAAAGTGACGTTTCTAGTGAATCACACTACAAGCAAGTTCAGTTTTCTCCGAAACCGATGTGTAAAATGTGGCAACATTTTATTCGATTAGTTGTTGTACAGTTTGGAAATGAAATGTCCAGGAAGTGTCACTAAAAGGTTAATGCTCTATCAGGTTTGAAAAAGTCAGAAAATCCATTCATATGGAACTAGTTATGTGATGCAAAAGTTTAAATGTATTACTTTACAAATAATGCAATATAAATGAATAAGTGTTTTGAGTACATAACATGAAATTATGCAAGGAACCATGTGAATATAAGTCTTTATTAATTGATAATCTGAATAAAAGTTGTCTCTAATGTTAACTTCAGCTCAAAACTGCGGTGAATTGTAGTCTGACGTATGAATAAAAACGATGTAATTAAAGTTGATTATTTTGGAGTTTTGTATTTTCATATTGCCATATTGTTAGTTTAACAACATCAAAATCTTTATTATTAATTGTGAGTTGAGTAGCTGGTTTAAGCTGGTACTTAGTTGGTCATGAGCTGGTTCTGAGCTGGAGCTATTGCTTAGGCCCAGCACAAGGCCAGCTAAACCACCAGTTTAAACCAGCTCAAACCAGCTGCCTTGCTTCAAAACATACCTGACCAGCATATGCGTTTTGTTTTTGACAACATGGTTGACTTTATTGGTTGTGGGTTTAAGATGTTTACAACACTGTAATGATGTATGTACATGAAAATAATGTTAGCCTATAACCACATAACGATTCCAGGTGACATTTTACAACACTTACAAGAGAAAGCTGTTAAATACAGGACAAGAATAATATGCAGTAAAATCCTAGTGAATATGCAACCTGACCATTAATATATATGTTGCATGTGTTTGTAAGTCTACACACACACACACACACAACTGTATATATTAATGTTGGAACACCCTGCTTGCTTTTTTTTGTGAACAATGTACAATAAAGCAGATTGCAGAGGCAGCATTATGAAGACGTCTTCTGAGATCTTGCCAGTTTTTGCCATCAGCATTTTGTTTACAGATGATATTATGAACGTTCTAAATATTCAACATATATTGTGCCTGAGACTATTGATTATAGTTTCTGAGAAGCAACTTTTATAGATTGTTTTGAGTCTTAAACATCTTAAACTGCTCGCTGCGCAGACGAGGAGCATCAATAATTCAATTAGAGTTTCCTGTTCTCTAAATAATGTGATTTAAGCTCAGTGTCATTTTGCGCTACCAACGTTTGTTTGAAAATTCCTGCAACTGCAACATCCTCAGCTATTAAACTAACTAATGTGATTTGATTTGATGATTCCATCAGTCTCGAGTGCTGTTTGGATCACAAACACTCAGGGAGGGGTTCGCGCTAGACTCCTCAACTCCTGGACTGCACAGTGAGACAGAGTGCTTTCATTAATTTCATTTGTTTCTGTAAAAGAGGATTAAAGTGTGACCTTTCTGTGAAGCTGGACCAGCATCATCATTCGCACTCATTATACAGGAATTCGATGGGATTGAACCCGACACCTGCCTCCTAAGGGGGCAATTAGACAGTGAATGAATTCTTGGCAACTTTGTAAACTTGTGCTGCACGACTGTGGCACAAAAAGTGCTAGAGAAGGGTGGAAAATTAGGGAGGTGGGGAAGCAAAAACAACAGTTTCCCTGGGCACCACTGATGTGCGCTGACATAACTATTAGGTTTAATGATATTTAGTGCAAATGTTTCTATTAGGCATTTTGCATCTAACTTAATGCAGTTTTTTAAACAAATTATCGCATAATAATTTAGGTGCAAAGCTGTGTTGAAAAATGTATTTGATGTCTCTCTCTTACTTTAATGACAGCAATATTTGTTTATATCCAGCTATAAATTAAGATTTTGAATCCCAGATCTATCTTTATATTATGTTTATTTTCTAATTCCCTTATTTCCACAACAAACGCATTCAAGCAGCAACTGTAATGTGCTGTAATATTACGAATGTGTCAGTAATTGAATACAATAAGTCCTGTTTTATGTGTCTTTCTAACAAAATAAACAATTTCTAAACAATTTCTAAAAAAAACCAAGATGAGATATTCAAACATCGAAATGTAGTTAGTTCACCTAAAACTGAAAAATTGCTGAATATTTACTCACTATCAGGCCATCCAAAATGTAGATTAGTTTATTTGTTTGTTCATTAGAACAGATTTAGAAAAATGTAGCATTACACAATTTGCTAACCAATGGATCATCTGCAGTGTATGGGTGTCATTAGAATGAGAGTCCAAACAGCTAACAAAAGCTAAAACTTCATTAATTAACATGTTTGCAAATACAAGCAAATACATCAACAAGTTGTTCACTTCAAACCATTGCTTCCAGCTAAAATACAAGTCATCTATCCATAATATTGCTTTCTCCATAAAAAAGTAATAAGTTAAGTCAAAATTAATTTATTTGTTTTACATGAAACTATGTAATTCTGAGAAAAAAAGAAAACCCTACTATGGTTCACTATCACACACTCTCGACTGTAGCATCCTGACACCTCCTCCCAACATGAGTGTATTTAAAAAATGTATGAGGGCATTTACAACTGGCTCTGTTATATAAAGACCATGCAGATGGGTTTGAAAATGCTATTTGGCATAAATTAAAGTTAAATTTTTGTTCTAGATCACTTGTCTCATTCAAAGCCATAATATACCAGCAACAACACTTCTTTGAGCATAATTAAATTGAATTGAAGCAGGGACATGGCTAACTTTAGCTTTGTAATGCAATGTTCATATCTATTTAATGATGAAGCACGTATGGGGCAATACGCAATGGTAGCTAAAAGTCGTATATCGTAGAGGTAGAGCATATCGTAGAGGCTTCAGGTTGATCTCTTTCGACTTGAGTTGGTAAGTAAACCCTTAGCAATCACCTACAAAGCATAGCAACATTTAAGATGGTTC
The DNA here is from genome assembly GCF_963082965.1 of Carassius carassius. Taxonomy (NCBI): domain Eukaryota; kingdom Metazoa; phylum Chordata; class Actinopteri; order Cypriniformes; family Cyprinidae; genus Carassius; species Carassius carassius. The sequence goes on from NC_081796.1 coordinate 14,325,358, forward strand.
TTTAAAGGTTCTTTACAGAGAAGTTAGAGTTCTATTGGAACCATATCATTCTGAAGAACCCTTGGTTGAAATGAAATGGTCATTTTTTTTTTGAGTTTAGGGTTCTTTTTGGTTCCATCCATCCAGTAGTGAATGAAAGAAGACAATACTTAAGTTTTGAAAACAGATATGACCAGGTTGTATGTACAAGATGTCGAACTGGAAATTCACGCCTTACACATTGTATTCATTGAAAGTAGAGGAGAAACCAGTTTGTGACTTGTGTAAGTATTTTTTGAGTGTAAAACTTTTGAATCAAATGTCTAATTTTAAATGATATCAGATGTTTTTACTCAGAAAATATAATACCCACACTACTGCAACAAACAGCTACAGAAAACACTACAGAAAAGGGGAAACGCATCATATGACCCCTTTAACGTCAAAGCATGGTTCTTTATGCAACCTTATAAAAAGGGTTCTACTTGACGCCAAAAAGGGTTCAGCTATTATTCAAGCCGAATAACCCTAATTTGGTAATGTTTAGATTCTGTGCTTCGCTCTGGCATGCACAAACGTGGACACCATTCTTTATAAAATAATAAATTCTTCAAAAATATGTAAAATGTCCTGTACAGTATGTGTATTTTAAAATATTTAATATTTGAAAAAGTCTGAACATTGAATTAAAAGATAAAAAAATGCTATTGGCATGTTGAAGTTTAAAAATTAACTGTCTTTTCACATGTAATGTCAAATATAGTGGTTTAAATAGAATAAACATTCAATTTAATTTGTACTCCAGAATGTCTGTAAAGTCAATCACGAAGGGCCTGCGATATTAAAAAAATGTCCTAAACATTTTGATTGATTCTCAAGGTGTTTAGCAATAGCTGAAGCGTTGCACATACCTAAAAGTGTACTTGACACAATGATGAAAAACAAATCCGGGGTGTTTTAAGTGTGGATTTTAAAACATAATTGGGAAACTGTAGTCCTGGGGTTTCTGTTTCATCATAGACAGATCAATAATTCCTTGGAGAGAACCCAGCAAATTATCCCGCAGATCAAGCAGCAAAATTCTCCCTGATGACAGGAGAGGTGCAAGGCAAAAAAGCCCTCACAAATGGCAGGGACATAATGGCAGGGACAACATTTCCTGGTATCATACTGTGCTTTGGCAGATTTGAGGAGCATGAAACTAGCAGACAGCATGTCTAGACCGGATGAAAATCTTCATTAATTCAGACGGTTGTTCTTCTGCTTCCTAATTTAGAAGCTCAGCAATTAAAACAATGCAGATACCAAAGCAGCTCAGTTTGAAAGCTTTCAGACCGTAATGTTTTGGAAAATTTTGTAAGCTCTTGGCCACACTGCTTGAAATTTGAATAGGATGTGTTTTTATGACACACACAAATGACTATGTCAGCAATCTATGGCACAATATCATATATATATATTATATATTATATATATATATATATTTTTTTTTTGTATTACATATATAAGTATATATACTATTAGTTTTGTATCTTTTACATTGTTTTCTATAAAATTTTATCTATCTATCTATCTATCTATCTATCTATCTATCTATCTATCTATCTATCTATATTGTAATTAATATTATATTATATTATATTATACCAAGGCTGCACTTACTGATCAAAATGCATTTGGAAAATTTTAGATTTTAACAGTTCTAAATTATTTTCTTTGTCATTTTTTCCCCTGTAATGGCTAAGCTATATATATATATATATATATATATATATATATATATATATATATATATATATATATATATATATATATATATATATATATATATATATATATATATATATATACACAGTACAGACCAAAAGTTTGGAAACATTACTATTTTTAATGTTTTGAAAGAAGTTTCTTCTGCTCATCAAGCCTGCATTTATTTGATCAAAAATACAGAAAAAATGTAATATTGTGATATATTATTACAATTTAAAATAATTGTTTTTACATGTATTATACTTTAAATTATCATTTATTTCTGTGATGCAAAGCTGAATTTTTAGGATCATTATCACATGATCCTTTAGAAATCATTCTAATATGATGATTCATTATCAAAGTTGGAAACAGTTCTGCTGCTTAATATTTTTCCAGAACATGTGTTACTTTTTAGGATACTTTGATGAATAAAAAGTAAAAAAAAAAGAAGCTATGTTTTTAAAATATATTTACAAAATATACATATTTTGTAATAACAATATACACTACTGGTCAGTTATTTGTGTGGTAGTCTTTTTTTTTTATTGCTTTTTTTTTTATAAATAAAATCAATACTTTTATTCAGCAAGGATGTGTTAAATTGATAAAAAGTGATAGTAAAGAAAATATATTATTAGAATATATATTATTAGAATTTTTATTTTATTTTGAATAAATGCAGTTCCCTTTCAGTCGGTCACTCTCTACGCCACGTCGGTGACCGACGAATATGGGATATCGCTTCGATAGACCAATCTACTTCGAGTGTAAACTAAACGAGCCAATGCACATTGGCATGCAATTATTGCATCCAGCTGCCGCTGATCACTGCGTGAGTATAAGAGGGCAGCAGGTGCAATGCATACCAGCTTTTCGCTTCGGAGCCGAGCGTTAGTATCGCTCTGCTCAACTGTGTCTGCTGTGAACTACGAGTTCAGCACGCTCTCGGAAGCTTCGTGTGTTGGCGAGACGGCGCTTCAGCGGCGGTCGTTCCTGTGTCGAGTGGATTGCACACTTCAGGCTGCATTACCCCTGTCGTGTTGCAAACGGCCAATTCCCCTGTGCGCCTCAGCACTAAAAGAGCATTTCCTAAAGAGCAAATTTCTCTAAAAGAGCTTCACGGGTGCGTCTTTGTAAAGACGACGGATCGTCCTTGTAAGGATGCCGTTTCACCCGTGCGTTTCTGGGTGCGGTCGTTACCTGGCAACGGGTGATGGTCACGATCGCTGCCTCACGTGTCTGGGCGTCGAGCACGCTGAGGTGGCTTTCGTGGATGAGTCATGTTCTCACTGCGGGAATATGACCATCTCGGAGCTGCGAACCAGGCTCCGCTACCTTCAGGGGGGCGGAGTCCCGCGGCCGCGATCTGGGGCTCGTTCCGGCGGCCGACAGACGAGAACCACTTCCGGCAGTAGCGCGGATGGTTTGAGGGTCACAGTGGTGGCAAACCCCGCAGGGAACCAACCCTCTGGGGCCCACCACTCCTCTTGCACCTCCGATCCAGTGGAGCAACCCACGGAACGCACTGGGCCCTCTACAGCGAGCGTACCAGTGGTATCCAGTGGGCCTCCCCCCGACCAGATGTCGATCTCAGCATCGGAGGGAGAGCTGTCGGACGAAGATTCGGCTGCGCTGCCACCCTCTGGGATGGTGGCAAGGCCTGAGTCGGACCCCGAAATGTCAGCTATGCTTTCCCGGGCCGCCGAGAGGGTAGGGCTCGAGTGGAATCCTCCACCGCGTCCCGAGCCCTCGCGGCTGGATGATTGGTTTCTCGGGGTGGCGCGCGCTGGTTCTCAGCGCCCCACCCCAGTGCCTTTCTTTCCGGAAGTGCATGACGAGCTCACCAGGTCGTGGATGGCACCTTTTACTGCCAGAAACCGGCCGGTGGGCTCCTCCTCCCTCACCACCTTCGATGGCGGTGCAGCGAAGGGGTATTCGGGAATCCCGTCGGTGGAGCGGGCGGTAGCGATGCAATTGTGTCCTAAGTCCGCCTCCTCCTGGCGTGGAGACCCGGTGCTTCCTTCCCGGGCCTGTAGGCACTCGTCTGGTCTGACCGGCAGTGCCTATATGGCTTGCGGGGAAGCTGCTTCCGCCTTACACGCCATGGCGTTACTGCAGGTGCACCAGGCTAAGGCACTGAAGGACCTGCACGAGGGTGGTCATGACCCGGAAGTTCTAAAGGAGTTCCGAACCGCCACTGACCTCGCGCTCCGAGCGACGAAGGTCACCGCGAGTTCCCTGGGTCGTGCGATGTCCACATTAGTGGTCCAGGAGCGCCATCTCTGGCTGGGTCTGGCAGACATGAGGGACACCGACAAGGTCCGGTTTCTCAATGTCCCTGTGTCCCAGACCGGCCTCTTTGGCGACGCAGTCGAGAACTTGGCCCAGCAAGTCTCTGCTGCCCAGAAGCAGACTGAGGGGATCCGACACATCCTGCCCTGGCGGGCAGCTGCTGCCTCTACCCGCCCGCCGGCCGCAGTGCCCCAGCCTGCTCGTCGCCAAGGGCAGCCCCCTGCATCCGCCCCCGCTCACGCGCCGCATCTGCAGCAGCCTCCAAGTGGTGCCGTGGAGCTGGGCGCAGGCAGGCTGCCCCTCCCGTCCCGGCCCCCGTCAAACTTGGCGGTGAGCAGAAGAGCAAGAGGCCTCGGGACGGGTGACCCGGAGAGAGGTAGCTGCTTTCTGGGGGATGGTGAAGGCACCTCTCCCTCCCCTGGAGGAGGGCCAGGCGGAGAATCTGGAAATCTCGAAAGGAGAGCAGTTTTCTTCCTCTCTGGGTCCCAGGAGGGCACGGAGAGTTGAGGAACGGCCAAGCTCCGGACCTCACTCATCCTCCTCCTTCGCCAGATGGCAGCAGCGGGCGGTTCGAGAGCGTCAACAAAGGCCCTACTCACGCACCCTCTGCCAACCCGTGGAACCAGGTGAGCCCTGCACCCCACACTCGCACCACACTCCGGCCTGCTCACAAGCCGCCCGAGTTGGGTCCCTGTGTTCCACCTCGCTGCCCCACTGTGGGTACGGCTGTGGTTCCGCTGGTCCCGCTTGTACGGTTTTTAGGCGCCTGGTCAGCGCTACCCAGCCCGTCTCGCTGGCTTCTGCGAACCATCAGCCTCGGCTATGCGATTCAGATCGCCCGGCTCCCCCCCAAGCTCTGCGGTGTCCGCTCCACTACAGTGAAAGCGTCCGATGCCCCTGTCCTGCGGGAAGGGATCGCAGTCCTTCTGGCGAAGGACGCGATAGAGCCGGTCCCTCCAGCCGATATGAGGATGGGGTCTTACAGCCCGTTCTTCATTGTACCCAAGAAAGGCGGTGGGTTACGACCGATCTTGGATATGCGAGTTTTGAATCGGGCCCTCGATCGGCTACCATTCAAAATGTTGACACAGAAGCGCATTTTCGGGTGCGTCCGTCCCCAAGATTGGTTTGTAGCGATCGACCTGAAGGACGTGTACTTTCATTTGTCCGTCCTTCCGCGCCACAGACCTTTTCTGCGGTTTGCGTTTGAAGGACTGGCATATCAGTACAAGGTCCTGCCCTGCAGGCTGTCCCGGTCTCCCCGTGTCTTTACGAAAGTCACGGAGGCAGTTCTCGTTCCTCTCAGAGAGCAGGGTGTTCGCATTCTCGACTACTTAGACGATTGGCTGATACTAGCACAGTATCGAGATCAGTTGTGCGAGCACAGGGATGTGGTGCTCCGGCACCTGAGCCTGTTGGGCCTTCAGGTCAGCTCGGAAAAGAGCAAACTCCCGTGGAGGATCTCTTTTCTCGATATGGAGTTGGATTCGGTCGAACAGACAGCACGCCTCACAGAGGAACGTGCGCGGTCGGTGCTAGCCTGCTTGAATACGTTCAAGAGCAGGACAGCGGTCCCACTGAAACTCTTTCAGAGGCTCCTGGGGCATATGGCGGCACTTACACCGCTCAGCCTATTACATATGAGACCGCTCCAGCACTGGCTTTATGGCCGAGTCCTGAGGTGGGCGTGGAAGCTCGGCACTCACCGGATCCAAGTTACACCGGCCTGTCGCCAAACCCTCACTCCGTGGTCAGATCTTGCATTTCTCCGGGCAGGGGTGCCCCTAGAGCAGATCTCCAGGCATGCTGTGGTTTACACGGATGCCTCCACCACCGACTGGGGGGCCACGTACAACGGGCATGCAGTCTCAGGGGTTTGGACGGGCCCGCAGCTGCAGTGGCACATCAATTGCCTAGAGTTGCTAGCAGTACACCTTGCCTTGAACCGTCTCAAAGGTCTCTTGTGAGGCAAGCATGTGCTGGTCCGAACGGACAACACTGCGACCGTTGCGTACATCAACCGACAAGGTGGTCTGCGCTTCCGTCGCATGTCGCAACTCACTCGCCACCTCGTCCTTTGGAGTCAGAAGGTTCTGAGGTCACTTCGTGCCGTTCACATTCCAGGCCTGCTCAGTCGTACAGCCGACGAGCTGTCTCGAGCAATGCTCCCGGGAGAATGGCGACTCCATCCCCTGACGGTCCAGCTGATTTGGAGATGGTTCGGAGCCGCTCAGGTAGACCTGTTTGCTCCAGAGACCTCTCACTGCCAGTTGTTCTACTTCCTGACCGAGGGAACTCCCGGCACGGACGCTCTGGCACACAGCTGGCCTCGGGACCTACGCAAGTAGGCGTTTCCCCCAGTGAGCCTTCTCGCACAGACACTGTGCAGAGTCCGGGAGGACAAGGAGCAAGTCTTGTTAGTAGCGCCGTATTGGCCCATGTGGACCTGGTTCCCCGAACTAGTGCTCCTTGCGACAGCCCCTCCTTGGCCAATTCCTCTGACGAAGGATCTACTGACTCAGAGACGGGGCACCATCTGGCACCCGCGTCCAGACCTCTGGAAACTCCATGTCTGGTCCCTGGACGGGACGCGGAGGTTCTAGGTGACCTACCCAAAGAGGTAGTGAAAACCATCACTTCGGCAAGAGCACCGTCTACGAGACACGCTTACGCCTTGAAGTGGAACCTGTTCGTTGAGTGGTGTTCTTCTCGTCGAGAAGACCCCCGAAGATGCCCGATTGCAGTCGTGCTATCCTTTCTGCAGCAAGGGTTGGAGCGAAGGCTGTCTCCCTCCACCCTCAAAGTCCAGGTTGCCGCTATTGCTGCGTACCATGACCCCGTGAATGGGAAGTCTCTGGGTAAGCATGACCTCATCGTCAGGTTCCTTAGAGGGGCCAGGAGGTTAAATCCTTCCCGCCCCCCCTGTATACCCTCTTGGGACCTGTCTCTAGTGCTTAAATCACTACAGCAGGGCTATTTCGAGCCTTTGCATTCAGTTGAGCTAAAGTTTCTTTCATTGAAAACTCTGCTCCTGCTTGCACTGGCCTCCATCAAGAGGGTAGGGGACCTGCATGCATTTTCGGTCGACGATTCGTGCCTATAGTTTGGGCCGGCTGACTCCCAGGTAATCCTGAGGCCCCGGCCTGGCTACGTGCCCAAGGTTCCCACAACACCCTTCAAAGACCAAGTGGTGAACCTGCAAGCGCTGCCCCTGGAGGAGGCAGACCCAGCCCTGGCTTTGCTTTGTCCCGTCCGAGCATTAAGGTGCTACGTAGACAGGACACAAAGCTTCAGGACCTCAGACCAGCTCTTTGTCTGTTACGGAGGCCGGCAGAAGGGGAGTGCCGTCTCTAAGCAGAGGATGGCCCACTGGATTGTGGATGCCATAACCCTGGCTTATCAGGCTCAGGATGTGCCCTGCCTGTTCAGGTTGCTAGCTCACTCAACTAGAAGTGTTGCATCCTCCTGGGCGCTGGCTCGTGGCGCCTCGCTGACAGATATTTGTAGAGCTGCGGGCTGGGCGACCCCTAACACGTTCGCTAGGTTCTATAGCCTTCGTGTAGAGCCGGTATCCTCCTGTGTTCTCACCTCAAACGGGTAGTGGCACTGAGAGGCCCCGGTTAGTGTCGGCTTGCTTAAACCGCTCCAGAGTGTCCGTATTGTAGACCCTGTTGAGATCCTCCATCACCCTAAGCAGCTGGACGCAGCGGAACGTCCGGCGCCAGACCTTCATGATGAATCTGTGAGAACCATGGAAGGGTGGGTTCCATATTGAGACCTAAGCGGTACTCATATGTGTATAGTCCACGGTATAGCCTTAGAGCCCGTGTTTCCCCGGCAGACTTCTGCCTTCCCAAGAGGGTTCTATTCACCTCAAATTTCTCCGTATACTCCTAAACGGATGCTATATGTGTATTTGCCTCCGAGACCTCCTTCAGGAAGGATGGGGCTTCCGCAGCGTCCCGGCTCCAAGCGGACCGTGTACGTTTTCCCAGTGTTATCCAATCTCACCCAGTGATGTAGTGCTTTAAAAATGGTGAGTGGAGCTACTTGTTCTGAGCCCCGGCCTACACCTAATAGGGGCACAGGCGGCTCGCACAGGGCACTGGAAGGGGCAGCACCCATGGCGCTTTGATAGGGATCCCATATTCGTCGGTCACCGACGTGGCGTCGAGAGTGACCGACTGAAAGGGAACGTCTCGGTTACGTATGGTAACCCTCGTTCCCTGAAGGAGGGAACGGAGACGCCACGTCCCGTCGCCATGGTTGCTGTACCGCCGCTGAGCTGCCGGGTCCCCGGCTCGGCTCCTCAGCGAAAAACTGGTATGCATTGCACCTGCTGCCCTCTTATACTCACGCAGTGATCAGCGGCAGCTGGATGCAATAATTGCATGCCAATGTGCATTGGCTCGTTTAGTTTACACTCGAAGTAGATTGGTCTATCGAAGCGATATCCCATATTCGTCGGTCACCGACGTGGCGTCTCCGTTCCCTCCTTCAGGGAACGAGGGTTACCATACGTAACCGAGACGTTCTTTTTAACCTTTTATTCATCAAATATATTAGACAGCAGAACTGTTTCCAACACTCATAATAAATCAGAATATTAGAATGATTTCTAAATGATCTTGTGATAGACTGGATGTTACATGTGACACTGAAGGCTGGAGTAATGATGCTGAAAATTCAGCTTTGGATCACAGGAATAAATTATTTTTTTAAGTTGTAATAATATTTCACAATATTACAGTTTTTTTCTGTATTTTTGATCAAATAAATGCAGGCTCGATGAGCAGAAGAAACTTCTTTCAAAAACATAAAAAATAGTAATGTTTCCAAACTTTTGGTCTGTACTGTATATATATATATATATATATATATATATATATATATATATATATATATATTTTTTTTTTTTTTTTTTTTTTTTTTTTTTAATTATTATTATTATTATTTTTAATCTAAATTTTAACCTTAACCTGAAATATTAGAAATGTTGCTTTCTAACAAATGTATTGCATCAATTCTGAATATGAAGTAAATACAGAAACAAATAAAGATGTTATTGATCCCAAAATTTTGAACGGTGGTTTGTCTTTAAGTTTTATTTTTGACGTTTCCTGAACCCAATCCCCTCAGTCACTCACCATTCTCTCAGTCTAAAAAAAAAAAAATGTGTCCACTTGAGCTTAGAGGTCATGTGTCTGTGCTGTTCATATACTGTAATGGAGATCAAAGAATAAATCAATCTGGGCGTTCTGTCTCATCTTCTCTCAGGGTTAGAGTGAAAAGGTGCATCATGTGGTATGAATGTAATCATAGCTGGGTAGTAACTGATTACATCAGATTCCAGTAAAAATTCAGTACTTGCCTAGTACATTTTAAACATTGTACCTTTTAAAATACTCATAATCAGACCACATTTACTTTTTATTGATTACATATTATTCACACAACAGAAATAAATTCTTCATAATCCATAGATTTTTTTTTTTACTTCTTAAAAGTTCCTTTCTAAAATAGCCTCACGATTGTACAGTCGTGGCCAAAAGTTTTGAGAATTACATAAATATTAGTTTTCAAAAAGTTTGCTGCTAAACTGCACAATCTTTGTTTCAGTTGTTTCTGTGATATACTGAAATATGATTACAAGCACTTCAAACGTTTCAAAGGCTTTTATCGACAATTACATGACATTTATGCAAAGAGTCAGTATTTGCAGTGTTGGCCCTTCTTTTTCAGGACCTGTGCAATTCGACTGGGCATGCTCTCAATCAACGTCTGGGCCAAATCCTGACTGATAGCAACCCATTCTTTCATAATCACTTCTTGGAGTTTGTCAGAATTAGTGGGTTTTTGTTTGTCCACCAGTGGTGGAATGTAACGAAGTATTTGTACTTCGTTACTGTACTTAAGTAAATTTTTACGTATCTATACTTTACTTAAGTAAAAAAAAAAAATGCATACTTATACTTTTACTCAAGTAGATTTTTCAGCAATTATCTGTACTTTGTACTCCACTACATTATTATAATGCGTGTCATTACATCCTTCCGAATCTTGCATAAAAAATTTTTTGGTCGACTGACGTTTTGGCGTTGCTGGCCAATGCACGTTGAAACAGATCAGAGATCTGATTGGTCAAAGAACTCACGCGCTCAGCACGCGTTTTGAAACAACACAAGCGGAACTGATGTAAATCGAAGAAAAGAACACGGTGGACACCAAATATCAAACATGGACGAAGAGCCAACAACGTCGACTGAGCTTGAGCCTGTGCCCTGCAGCTCTGATTCTGAGAGACATCCCTGGCCTTATTAAAGCAAGTTATTTGAATTTAAAGGTTCAAAGAATGACTCCTGGCGTTTTCAATGTGTCAAGTGCTTACCTCAACGCAAAGAACTGTTGGCGTTTAAAAACTCCCCTTCAAATTTGAAGAAACATATAGAGGTAAGACATGCAATGCTAGTTATTAATATTTAAGTTACAAACTTGCTATGACATGGTGCTATGACTGTTATAGAAAAACGGATGTCAACATAACAAAAATATCACACCAGTATAATATTTGTTTGACGTAAGTTAGTGGTACCCTAACAGGGCAACTTCTTTAGCTGGTTATTAGCACAGCAGGAACGATAGCTTGCTAGTACGTTACATTTTTGGAGATGAGCAAACTACTGCTATATCTGTACATTCATAGTTGGCTAAAATAGCTGTTTGTTTTGACTCGATGAAAAAATGTTCAAACTTTTGTGAAGCTTCTTTACCATTCAACATTGGGTATTTAGTTGACATTCACAAGTAAGCATGCAGGCAAAACTATATCTTGGTTTGATTCGATTGTCGTCAATATCATGACATTTTTTAGAATTTGCAAACATATATATCTATATCTATCTATCTATCTATCTATCTATCTATATATATATATATATATATACATACAGTACAGGCCAAAAGTTTGGACACATTACTATGTTTAATGTTTTTGACAGAAGTTTCTTCTGCTCATCAATCGTAACATCTGCCTTTATATTGACTTCATTGTTTTTCACATAGGTTCTGTTTTTTTTGTCCTGTTAATGTTAGGTTGATCAGAGTTCTAAATAGCAATATTGCTTGCATGTTTTAAGAGAAGCACTCACCCTTGTCAAATTTTGTTTGGTGCTTATTTTTTCCTCATTCTAATCTGTTATACATTACTAGCCTAATGCTTTTGGATTTTCTGTAATCAATGGAGTATAAGCCTCAAATGCAGTTTTAGCTACGTTTTCCCCATGCAGGCCAAGGTAAAGGACTAAAGCAACTGTTGTTGAGCAGAATAAACTGGTCATACAAATTTGATTAAAGTGTTCAGAATAACACTCACCTGTGTACTTTTGAGTTTTTTTACTGCTCTTAATAGTATAGTAAAAATAAAATAAATTGTATGTCATAATTGGCTTAGCTTAATTATTATTTAATGAGTAATAAGTAAATAACCAGATTTGTACAGTGTCAGTATTGCACAACAACTCTTTCCAGTACACAATAGATATTGTTTGTGATTGTTACAATTGAACCGCCCAGACATTGAGACAACTGATTGTACTTTTAGAATCAGAATCAGAATCAGAATCAGAATGAGCTTTATTGCCAGGTATGTTCACACATACGAGGAATTTGTTTTCGTGACAGAGCTCCGTGGTGCAACATAACAGCGACAGAACAAAAAACACAATAAGGAATAAAAAATACAAAAAAATACAAATAGGTGGGTAAGGATTGACAATATACAAATTGACAATGTATGGCAGGTATATTAAAAAGAGCATTTATGTATGTACATGTATATTATGTGGAAAAATTGTAACTGTACGCTAAGTATGTGTGTTTGGATAAATAAGTGTATGTGTATATAAATATAAATATAAGTAGTGTAGTGTGTTCCATGTATGTACATGTATATTATGTGCAAAAGATTTACGTGTACGCTAAGTATGTGTGTTGGATAAAAAGTGTAGTGTATATAAATATAAATAGTGTAGTGTGTCCCACAGTTATTATCAGCTGTTCATAAGATGGATTGCCTGAGGGAAGAAACTGTTCCTGTGTCTGGTCATTCTGGTGCTCAGTGCTCTGTAGCGTCGACCAGATGGCAACAGTTCAAAGAGGGAGTGTGCTGGATGTGAGGGGTCCAGAGTGATTTTAACAGCCCTTTTGCTCACTCTGGATAAGTACAGTTCTTGAATAGATGGGAGGGTTGTACCGATAATTCGCTCAGCAGTCCGGACTACCCTCTGTAGTCTTCTGAGGTCCGATTTAGAAGCTGAGCTGAACCAGACAGTTACTGAAGTGCAGAGGATGGATTCGATGATGGTGGAGTAGAACTGTTTCAGCAGATCCTGTGGCAGGTTAAACTTCCTCAGCTGGCGAAGGAAGTACAACCTCTGCTGGGCCTTTTTCACAATGGAGTCAATGTGAATGTCCCACTTCAGGTCCTGAGAGATAGTGGTGCCCAGGAACCTGAATGACTCCACTGCAGTCACAGTGCTGTTCATGATGGTGAGTGGGGGGAGTGCAGGGGGGTTTCTCCTGAAGTCCACGATCATCTCCACTGTTTTGAGCGTGTTAAGCTCCAGGTTGTTGAGACTGCACCAGACAGCCAGCTCTTTAACCTCCTGTCTGTAAGCAGACTCGTCACCGTCCTGAATGAGGCCGATGAGTGTGGTGTCATCTGCAAACTTCAGGAGCTTGACAGAGGGGTCCTTACATGTGCAGTCATTAGTGTACAGGGAGAAGAGCAGTGGGGAGAGAACACAGCCCTGGGGAGCTCCGGTGCTGATTGTACGGGTGCTGGGTGTGTATTTTCCCAGCCTCACTAGCTGCTGCCTGTCTGTCAGGAAGCTGTTGATCCACTGACAGACGGAGGTGGGCACGGAGAGCTGAGTTAGTTTGGGCAGGAGGAGGTTTGGGATGATCGTGTTGAAGGCAGAGCTGAAGTCCACAAACAGGATCCTCACATAGGTCCCCGGTCTGTCTAGGTGTTGCAGAACATAATGCAGTCCGATGTTTACTGCATCGTCCACAGACCTGTTTGCTCTGTAGGCAAACTGAAGAGGATCCAGCAAGGGTCCAGTGATGTCCTTCAGGTGGGCCAGCACCAGTTTTTCAAATGACTTCATGACTACAGACGTTAGAGCCACAGGCCTGTAGTCATTTAGTCCTGTAATTTTGGGTTTCTTTGGGATGGGGATGATGGTGGAGCGTTTGAAGCATGAAGGGACTTCGCACAGCTCCAGCGATCTGTTGAAGATCTTTGTGAAGATGGGGGCCAGCTGGTCAGCACAGGATTTCAGACAGGCTGGTGTAACACAATCTGGGCCTGGTGCTTTTTTCCTTTTCTGCTTCCTGAAGACCTGGCGCACCGCATCCTCGCTGATCTGTATTGCAGGTGTGGGGGAGAGGGGGGATGCAGGAGGTGTGAATGGTGAGAGCACTTGATTGGAGAGGTGTTCAGGGTGGGTTGCAGGAGTTGTGAGTGGTGTGAACAGTTGTTTGGAGAGGCATTCAGGGTTGGTTGCAGGAGTTGTGAATGGTGAGAGCGGTTGATTGGAGAGGTGATCAGGATGGGTTGCAGGAGCTGTTAATGGTGTGAACGGTTGTGTGGAGAGGCATTCAGGGTTGGTTGCAGGAGCTGTGAATGGTGAGAACGGTTGTGTGGAGAGGCATTCAGGGTTGGTTGCAGGAGTTGTTATTGGTGTGAACGGTTGTGTGGAGAGGTGTTCAGGGCAGGTGATGGGTGTTCTTTCAAACCTGCAGTAAAACTCGTTCAGATCGTCTGCCAGTCGTTGATTTTCCACAGTGCTGGGGGGTGGTGTCTTGTAATTGGTGATCTTCTTTAGGCTTTTCCACACTGATGCGGAGTCGTTCAAAGTGAACTGAGTCCTTATTTTTCAGAATAATTCCTCTTTTACTTAAAAAAATACTTTAAAGTAAATTTAAAAGTATGTACTTATGACTTTTACTTAAGTAAGATGGTGATGTAGTAATTATACTTTTACTTAAGTATATATATTGCAGGGTAGTTGTACTTTTACTTAAGTACTAAACTTAAGTACTTCCTCCACCACTGTTGTCCACCCGCCTCTTGAGGATTGACCACAAGTTCTCAATGTGATTAAGATCTGGGGAGTTTCCAGGCCATGGACCCAAAATTTCAACATTCTGGTCCCCGAGCCACTTAGTTATCACTTTTGCCTTATGGCACGGTGCTCCATCGTGCTGGAAAATGCATTGTTCTTCACCAAACTGTTCTTGGATTGTTGGAAGAAGTTGCTGTTGGAGGGTGTTTTGGTACCATTCTTTATTCATGGCTTTGTTTTTGGGCAGAATTGTGAGTGAGCCCACTCCCTTGGATGAGAAGCAACCCCACACATGAATGGTGTCAGGATGCTTTACTGTTGGCATGACACAGGACTGATGGTAGTGCTCACCTTTTCTTCTCCGGACAAGCCTTTTTCCAGATGCCCCAAACAATCAGAAAGGGGCTTCATCGGAGAATATGACTTTGCCCCAGTCCTCAGCAGTCCATTCACTATACTTTCTGCAGAAGATCAATCTGTCCCTGATGTTTTTTTTGGAGAGAAGTGGCTTCTTTGCTGCCCTTCTTGACACCAGGCCATCTTCCAAAAGTCTTCGCCTCACTGTGCGTGCAGATGCGCTCACAGCTACCTGCTGCCATTCCTGAGCAAGCTCTGCACTGGTGGCACTCCGATCCCGCAGCTGAATCCTCTTTAGGAGCAATCCTGGCGCTTGCTGGACTTTCTTGGACGCCCTGAAGCCTTCTTTACAAGAATTGAACCTCTTTTCTTTGAAGTTCTTGATGATCCTATAATTTGTTGATTTAGGTGCAATCTTAGTAGCCACAATATCCTTGCCTGTGAAGCCATTTTTATGCAATGCAATGATGGCTGCACGCGTTTCTTTGCAGGTCACCATGGTTTACAATGGAAGAACAATGATTTCAAGCATCACCCTCCTTTTAACATGTCAAGTCTGCCATACTAACCCAATCAGCCTGACATAATGATCTCCAGCCTTGTGCTCGTCAACATTCTCACCTGAGTTAACAAGACGATTACTGAAATGATCTCAGCAGGTCCTGTAATGACAGCAATGAAATGCAGTGGAAAGGTTTTTTTGGGATTAAGTTAATTTTCATGGCAAAGGACGACTATGCAATTCATCTGATCACTCTTCATAACATTCTGGAGTATATGCAAATTGCTATTATAAAAACTTAAGCAGCAACTTTTCCAATTTCCAATATTTATGTAATTCTCAAAACTTTTGGCCACGACTGTATACTGTAACAAGGTTCACAGATGGGGAAGAAGGAGCTGGGAAGAAGGAGCTGGGAAGAAGGAGGTGGGAACCAGCGAACATTTAAACATAAAACTTTAATCAAATAAACAAACTCAAAACGAAAGTTAAAGCGTAAATAAAACAACAACATAAATAGTTCTTCGTACTTCGCTAATTCAAATAGCTGGATTTGATTGTTGATTTGGCATGATCTTGGATTATTTGGTTCTTTGAAGCTCATCCTGGACTTGTTGTCATTGCAACAGGTCCGTAATCTTAAACCTGCATGGGACCAGTCTTATTTCATGCAAACAGCATTAGATTGCACCTTTTTAAGTGAAATTGATATAAAGTCTATCCTAGCCATTTTTTACTCTATTACAAGATAAAATTACATGAATTGCTAACTAAAATACTGAACTTAAAATGTAAAGCCTGTACAAATACTAGAAATCGTGAATATAAATAATTGGGAATCATGTAGCTTAAACAATAAATAAATAAAATAAAATAAAAGCAGTGCACATTTAATTTATGTATTATCATGTTTATGTAGTTTTGTGTACTTGTAAAGGTACTTTTGTTTCCTTATAAAGGTCAAGAAATTTGTCAAGTTTTTCTTCAGGTGTTTCTGTCTTACCGCCAGCCAATCGCTGCATTGCTTATTGTGGATTAGAGTATCAATACATCTGCCCTTTACGAGGAACACAAGAATGCAAAATAATCTTTCACACAAAGACCTGTCACTAGTCAGATGGTCACAGCATTTGACCACTGGACTTATCATTTCAGGTTTAAGAATTGTTTAACATTCTATCAACTACTGATGAACACATTAATTTTTAACACTAGCTTGCTCTACTTTTTTTCTATTCTATCTGTTTTCTTTTTATTTATTATATTATTTAAAATCCCTTGTTACATGTACTGTGTTAAGCTAACTGAGACTTGTTATAGCACTTATATATCATTGCTCTTTTGTTGTTTTTGATTGCTTCCATTGTCCTCATTTGTAAATCGCTTTGGATAAGCGTCTGATAAATGACTAAATGTAAATATACATGTAATGTACTGTAGTTGAATTATCATTCAGTAGATTATTTAACCATGCATTATCATGTCTTTGGAAGGCTTTTGTCTTTCAAACACATTAAAAATTCTCAAATTCAGTTATTTCATATTTACATGTAATTCCCAAACTTTTTTTGTCATCTGAACATCTTTCAGTACCCCTGAGATTAAAAAAAAAACAGTTTGGGAAATCACTTCATGTTGTTAATTACAATGAATGGAATATATTTTCTTACTCTTTTTATTTTTATACAAGTGTATCTATAACTGTGACGCTAACAATGGAGGACAGGAGGCAGATGCAAGTAAAGGTAGTTTATTGACAGAAGTATGATGGATGAATGCTGGTGAGTGACGCAGGAACCACGATGGCAGCACAGACAGGTGGGTAGGTGGTTGGAGTGCGTTGGTAGCGATGGCGGTGATGGTAGATCGGTGATCGGCGGTGATAATCCGTGAATGACTGTGAATATCCGATGAAGACTGAAGCAGGACACAGAGCAAAGACAGGAACACAGGAGCACGAACAGACATCGACACGAGGACCTCAAACAACGATCTGACAAACAGGAGACGAAAGACAGGGCGTTAAATAGGCGGTGGAATGAGATGCACCTGCCGCTGATCAGGCGATCAGTGGCAACACCCACAAGAACCAATCAACATGACATAACATGACTACAGCTGGAGACGGTGCATTCGCGAACCGTGACAGTACCCCTCCTCCTAAGGACGCCTCCTGGCGTCCCCAGAATCTCTTACCTGTCGATTGTAATCATCGATAAGGGAGTGATCCAGGATGTCCCTAGCAGGTACCCAACTTCTCTCCTCCGGACCGTAGCCCTCCCAGTCCACCAAGTACTGAAATCCGCGTCCCCTCCTTCTAGAGTCCAGAATACGATTTACCAAATAGGTGGTCTCCCCATCTACGAGACGCGGCGGGGGAGGGACCGGGGTAGGCGGATTAATGGGAGAATGAAATACGGGCTTGATTTTGGACACATGAAAAGCGGGATGAATTCTCCTGTACGTAGGAGGGAGTTTAAGGCGGACTGCCACCGGACTAATGATCTTGGTGACAGTAAACGGGCCAATAAATTTGGGAGCCAACTTATTAGATACGGACCGGAGAGGAATATTTTTGGTTGAAAGCCACACCTTTTGACCCACGACGTATACGGGAGGCCTAGACCGGTGGCGATCGGCCTTGGCCTTGGTGCGCGCCCCCACTTGGAGTAGAGTCTCACGGGCTCTGGTCCAAGTGCGGTGGCACCTCTGGACGAAGGCGTGAGCGGAGGGGACCGCAACTTCGGATTCCATACTAGGAAAAATAGGTGGCTGGTAACCTACACTACACTCAAAAGGAGATAGGCCCGTAGCTGATACTGGTAAGGTATTGTGGGCGTACTCCACCATAGACAATTGTTGGCTCCAGGAGGAAGGATTCTTGGAGACCAAACATCGCAACACCCTTTCCAAATCTTGGTTGGCTCTCTCGGTTTGACCATTGCTCTGGGGGTGAAACCCTGAGGACAGACTTACAGTCGCTCCCAGTAGTCTACAGAATTCTTGCCAAAATTTAGCCACAAATTGGGGTCCCCTGTCGGAAACCACATCTATCGGGAGGCCATGTAAACGAAAGATGTGGTCTACGACAGTCAACGCTGTCTCCTTGGCTGAAGGTAATTTGGGCAAGGGAATAAAGTGGGCTGCCTTCGAGAACCGGTCCACCACGGTTAAAACTACCGTGTTGCCCTGGGAGGGCGGGAGGGCGGTAATAAAATCTAGAGCGATGTGGGACCAGGGTCTCGAAGGAACCGGCAGCGGTTGGAGTAACCCATCAGGGGGCCGATTGGAAGTCTTACCAGTGGCACAAACCGAGCAAGCCAAAACAAAACTGTGAATGTCGCGAGCCATAAGTGGCCACCAGAATCGTTGCTTGACTAAAAATCTAGTACGGTTAACCCCTGGATGGCAAGCTACATTCGAGCAATGTCCCCACTGGATAACGTTGGACCTTAATCCCTCCGGCACAAATAAACGGTTCGGTGGACACCCGGGCGGAGGCGTTACCCCTTCTAAGGCCGTTCTGACCTTCGATTCGATCTCCCATGTGAGAGTGGAGACCACTAATGTCTCAGGAAAAATACACTCGGGAGTGGACGGGCGTTCGGAATGGTCAAAAATAAGCGACAAAGAATCGGGTTTGATATTCTTGGAACCCGGGCGGTACGAGATAGTAAAGTCAAAACGTCCGAAAAAAAGTGCCCACCGAGCCTGCCTGGAGTTCAACCTCTTGGCGGTGCTAATGTACTCTAAATTCTTGTGGTCAGTCCATACTATAAAGGGAACCCCCGATCCCTCTAACCAGTGACGCCATTCCTCCAATGCCATCTTGACTGCCAACAATTCGCGGTTACCAATATCGTAATTTCGTTCTGCCGGAGATAAACGATATGAGAAATACGCGCAAGGGTGGACCTTGTCGTCTAAGGGAGAACATTGCGATAACACCGCTCCTACCCCCACCTCTGATGCGTCGACCTCCACCACGAACTGACGTGTAGGGTCAGGGGTAATCAGAATAGGGGCTGAAATGAAACGGCTCTTCAGTTTAGCGAACACAGCCTGAGCTGTGTCAGACCACCTGAACGCAGTTCTGGCGGAGGTCAAGGCGGTCAGAGGTGCGGCTAGTTGGCTGAAGTTGCGAATAAAACGCCGGTAGAAGTTAGCGAACCCCAGAAACCTCTGTAGGGCCTTATGGGAATCTGGGCTTGGCCATTCTACCACAGCCTTAACCTTCTCGGGATCCATGCGTATTCCCTCAGTCGACACGATATACCCCAAAAATTGACTGTGCATGAAATTCGCATTTCTCCGCCTTGACAAAAAGCCCATTCTCTAGCAACCTCTGAAGCACTCGTTGGACGTGCTGCACATGTTCCTGGAGAGAAGAGGAAAAAATCAATATGTCGTCCAGGTAGACATAAATGAACTGATCGATCATATCTCGCAGCACGTCGTTGACGAGTGCCTGGAAGACCGCTGGGGAGTTGGAGAGCCCAAAGGGCATAACCAAGTATTCAAAGTGCCCTCTGGGGGTGTTAAAAGCGGTCTTCCATTCATCCCCCTCCCTGATCCGAACCAAATGATACGCATTGCGTAAGTCCAGTTTTGTGAAAATTGACGCTCCCTGCAACCTCTCGAAGGCCGAAGACATCAACGGCAAAGGATAAGTATTCTTTACCGTGATGTTGTTCAGTCCCCGGTAATCAATACAAGGTCGCAGAGATCCGTCCTTCTTTCCCACAAAAAAGAACCCCGCCCCCGCAGGAGAAGAGGAAGGGCGGATGAATTTGGAAGCTAGAGAATCAGAAATATATTTCTCCATAGCCTCCCTCTCTGGAACAGAAAGTGAATAGAGTTTGCCCTTAGGCGGAGACTTACCTGATAGTAAATCTATGGCACAGTCGTAAGGACGATGCGGAGGAAGAGAAGCAGCCCGAGACTTACTGAACACTTCCTTCAGATGGAGGTACTCAGCGGGCACGTTAGACAAATCCACCGCCTCCTCCTGCAACACAGACACAGACACAGACGGACAGGCAGACACTAGACAAGACTCATGACACCTTTTACACCAAGACAAAACGGAGTTAGAGAGCCAGTCAATGCTAGGGTTGTGGAGGAGGAGCCAAGGGTGTCCGAGGACAATGGGTGCCAGGGGAGAGTCAAGGATGTGAAAAGAGATGGTTTCGGAGTGATTGCCAGAGGTGATGAGTGTAATGTCTTCAGTGATGTATGATATGGTGGGAAGTTGCTGACCAGTGAGGGCGTGAACCGTGATGTGGTGCGGAAGAGGTCTGAGGGGGATGTGGAGCTTGTGGGCTAATGTGCTGTCCATGAAGTTACCTTCTGCCCCGGAATCCAGTAGTGCCTGACAGTGATGTGTCTGTGCTGACCACCGCAGCCATACCGGGAGGAGCGTAGAAGATGATGGTGATGATGATGATGATGATGAGGTCTTCTCGGCGAAGATCCCACCCGATAGTAGCCTCATACGTACTACCGGGCCTGGCCTTTTACCGGACAGGCGTAGGCTTGATGTCCGGCTCCCCCGCAGTAAAGGCAAAGGCCCAGGGACCTCCGCCTCTCCTTCTCCTCCCGGGAAAGCCGAGCTCGCCCTACCTGCATGGGCTCGTGATCGTAGACGGGGCTGGCCACGTCCCCGCAGCTGAACCGCACGTCTGCCGGTCCCCTGGATGGGGTGTTGAGTAGCCCCCTCCTCTCCATCCGTGCCAGACGTGCGTCGACCCGAAGGGCCAGCTCAATGAGTCCATTGAACGACGGGGGAAGGTCCAGGACGTAGATCTCCCTCTGGACGCGGTCAGCCAGCCCATGCAGGAACATGTCCCACTGCGCCTCCTCGTTCCAATGGCACTCCGCCGCCAGGGTCCGGAACTCGATGGAGTAGTCCGAGACGGATCTCTCGTGCTGGCGCAACTCCGCCAGCCTCCTGGCCGCCTCCCGTCCTGCGGCGGCCCGATCAAAGACCCGTCTCATCTCGGCGGAGAGGGCCTGGAACGAGGCGCAGCATGGGTCCTGGTTCTCCCACACCGCTGTTCCCCACAATGCCGCCCTCCCAGAGAGCAGGGTCAGGACGAACGCCACCTTGGCCCTCTCAGTGGCGAACGTTCTAGGCTGGAGGGCAAAATGCATATCACAACGGTTAAGGAAGGCTCTACAATAATCGGGTTCACCTGAGTAAGCCTCCGGAATCGGGAGGCGTGGTTCCGGCTGGGAGGGGGCCTCCGATGGTGCTGGTGGAACAGGCGGTGTGAGTGGCGCAGTGGGAGCTCGTAATAGCTGGAACTGTTGGGTGAGCTCGGACACCTGCGTCACTAAAGCCTGAACCGCGCGACCAGTGTCGTTAAGAGTCCGCTCCTGGGAGTCCATCCTCCGAACACTGGCGCTGAGGAAAGCTTCGAGAGAGGAGGGTTGATTACTCGCTGCCTCCATGTTGTTGATCAGGCGATCAGTGGCAACACCCACAAGAACCAATCAACATGACATAACATGACTACAGCTGGAGACGGTGCATTCGCGAACCGTGACAATAACAATCTGATAAATGAGTTAGGTCAAAAGTAATCTAAAAGTAATCAAAAAGTAGTCTCTTTTGATTGATTATTTGATTGATTTTTGAGTGATTATATTTCCTAAAATGTGAAATGTAATGGATTACGTTACTAACTAAATTTTTTGTGATGTAATTTGGAATCAGTAATGGAAAACAATTTGTAAGTAATCTACACAGCTCCGTGTGTAACTGATGTATTACTTGAAAATATAACCTGTAAGTTTGATTCATTCTCTTCAGGCCTTCAGCGGCCAGCCAAAAGTGCCTTCATTCACAATGAAAGTAATAAGGGGTTATCAAAATAAGCCTGCAAGTGCTGCACAGCAACTGAAAGCTGAATGATTGATATGCACTGGAATTACTTTAGTCTGGCAAACTTTCAGAACAAAAGAGCAACTACTGTATATTCTGCCTCTGAATGTGGTTTAATTTTAAAGGGAAAAAAAAACCCAATTGTGTGCATAGAGTCACTGTGGATAATTGGCATAACCTGAAGGCATTCCTTCAAATGGCTCACAATGTGGTCTTCAAATTTAATGGTCAGCTCACTCAAAAGCATCAGGCGAAGAATCAGCCACTTTTGATTTAAATGTTATGCTTTTATTAAATAGTTCAGGTAAAAAAAATGATTGAAAATGAATACTCACTCATGTCGTTCCAAACCTGCATGACTTTTTCAACTGTGGAACACAAAAGAATAAAATTGTAGCCTTTCAATTCTAGCTTGATTTTAGCTCTTTTCAATGTAATGACACTGAAAGAGGACTCAAAGCTAAGTCACCCTGAAATCATTTTTAACTGTATATATTTATTTATTGTTTCCCTGAAGACTTAGTACACAGTGCTCAAGTTCCATGGACCATTTTAAAGCTGTGACTTTTGTGACTTTTATACTGTGTTTGAACACAGTTGTATGGCCACAGTTTGTGAAAAGAATCAGCCTATAATGGTAAATATCCTATTCATATAATTTCTAAGTTCACATACACATTCTGGGGACATCAGAGAACAATTTAAAATATTTGATCAATGCATTCTATGGCTCTATGACACATTCTATGAAAATATTCCCCTAAGAATTGGGACACCACACTATATACATACTATACCGTCTATATACGAACACACTAAACGAAGGAGTAGAATTGGGATTGGGCCTAGTAGTACATAAAAAAGTGTGTACTAGATTCACCTTATTTATTCCACGAAAGAAATTCAAACAGGTTTGGAAAGACATAAGGGTGTATAAATAAATGAAAGAGAAGTCTGTCATTTCGTTCTTTTTCTTGTAATAGTTTAAGGCAACTCTGCATGATCAAAAGCATGGAATTTGCTTTGCTTTGTTTCTTGTATTGTTTAAAGGGTGAAAATCGCCTGTCTCACACCTTGTTTGTGTTCAGCAGAAAAGCAGCTCATTAGGAATAAGTTTGCCTTTGATATGAATAAGGACTCGCAGCTGTTTCACTCAGTGTCTACTACGGTGCATCTGAATATCCCCCGCTATGGCTAAGTGTCAGTGAGTTTATTTCTTTGTTTCAGCATTGACTTCTGCTTCACAATCGCAGTGTGACTGTTTTGGATTCATTCTTTATTATCAACAAATGCTGTGTCTATAATTGACAAGACTTCTAAGAGGGAAATGTTTTCTTTGATGCATGATGCTGTGATGATTCCATTATCTCTTCTGATTCATTACTTTAACTCTCCTCTTCAACAATACAATTGAATTACACAGTCAATATTGCTTTATTGTTTTTGTGTGTGTGTGTGTGTGGGACACACAACATATGAGAGACCTATGACTGTCCATTAATTTTCATTTAAGAGATCATTTGGCCCTCATTTTGCAACAACTCTTGGGTGTTTGACATATCTAGCGCAGCTGGCAAATCTTCCTCTGTTGCTGAATACAGTAAAAAAAAAAGAGATTTTGTTGTTGTTTTTGAAAAAAAATTATAACTATTTTTCAGCAGTGATACATTAAATTGATTAAAAGTGACAGTAAAGACATTTATAAGGTTGCCAAAATTCTATTTTGAGTAAATGCTGTTCTTTTGAACTTTCTATTCATCAAAGAATTCTGGGGGGAAATATATATATATATATATATATATATATATATATATATATATATATATATATATATATATATATATATATATATATATATATATATATATATATATACACACACACATATATAAATATATATACAGTATATTAATAAAATAGAAAGCAGTTATTTACCATTTTAAATTAATTAATTATATTCCACAATGTTACTATGTTTGAAGTATTTTCCCTCAATTTAAAGCAGCCTTGGTGAAAATAACTTTTGATCAGTATTGACATTAAATTAATGATATTCCTTGCTTTAAAGCAAAACTTTTAATTAGGCTGCATTTTGAAGTGAAATTTAAGTAAAAAGATCCTGCCAGCTGAAAAAAAAAAACTTTATTGCTCTAAGGAGGTGAGTGATAGCAGAACATAAAACTGGATCTAGCTGGAACAGATGGAAGCTTGGTGACTGTAAAACCCAAAATGTCCACGGAAGCTTTTTATTGGTAACTTATGAAAGCAATCTGTCAAAGCAAGTGCGAAGTTAGCTAAATAATATGCTAATGAGACAAGGCTGTCGAGCCACAAATCAGGTTTAAAATATCAGTTGTTTTAGAGAGATAATGGCTGTTGTTCAAAGACAGCATGTCTGAAACTGACCTGGAAGAGCGACCAGCAAGATAATGGTGTGCTGTCTGTGTTCATCTTTGCCAGAACATCATTTCCAAAGTAGTGTGGAGCCAAAAGCTGTCGAACTTCCCACCTTCTTTTCAATTTATATGTACACTAACATTCAAAACTTTGGGGTCGCCAAGATGTTTTTGAATGAAGTGCCTCATTCTCATCAATTCTCAATTTGATTAAAAATAAATAAATACTGCAAGTATAGTGAAATGTATTATAATTTTAAATAATGGTTTTATCTTAAAATATAAGAAGATAAAACAATTTATTCCTGTCATGGCAAAGCTGAATTTTGCAGCCATTGCTCCAGAAATAATTTTAACATGTTGGTTGCTTCTAAAAAAGAATAATAATAATAATAATAATAATAATAATAATAATAATAAAATATTTTTATTATCATTGTTGAAAAGAGTTGTGCTGTTTAATATTTTTGTGAAAACTGTGATACTTTTTCAGGAATTTTTGATTAACTGTGCAAAAGGACATCTTTTTTTTTAAATAGATATAATTTATACCTCTATAAATGTCGTAATTTGATGCATCCTTGCTGAATAAAAGTTGAATTAAAAAGTTTAAAGTTAATTCAAAACATCAATGATCACAATTCATTTTGTGGTGAAAATTACACTTTAAACAGTTATGGAATGATAATTTGTATTGCTAATGCAAATTTCATAGCTAGCATTTTATAAATATTATAAATCTGGGACAAGAGTGAAACAATTTGAAGTCAGTAAAATTTGCAAACATTTTATAAAAATAGCAATCTCCTTTTGTATAACAAAATTTCATCTTCAGTCTTGAAATGTGTTAGTTTTATTAAAAATAAATTCCTGGGACATAACTGTAGCTGTAGTTGACACCCATAAACTGAGTTCATGCAAAAAGTTTGTTTAGAAAAGTGGTGATAATGTTTTGAAAGAACTAAGAAGGAAAATGTCAGGAGATTGACGTCCACAACAGCAATGTCATGGTATAACTAATGATGCTAGTTAAGCATAATATTATTGTTGGATTATGAACAGTACAGACAGATACTGCACATATGTACCTTTTGTTGGTATGCAAAGAAAATTCTATGAACTTAACTGAGGTACATATACTGTAGTACAGAAAGTGTAGAGTGAGCGAGTTGATCTCAACTTCAGTGGATTATGTTAAAAAAGCAGACTGTTGCAGTCCACAAAGGTAAGAAAGGGCAACACCACATGACATTTGAAGATGGAATTATTATAGATGTTTACATGCCAGGTGTCAGTGGTGTCACAGATTGGCATTCTAGTGTGCTCAGCATGGCTCCTATGCAGTAAACAGACTTCAAAGGGCTGCAACTGTGCTCATACGCTATAGCTGGGCTGAATAGGTGCCTTCACTGTCTGAGCCCTTCACACGCATCACACAGAGAATTCACTCAGCAGGACTGATGCGCTGTGCACAGCCGGACACCAGAGTGAAAATTATACCCCCGAAAAGAACAACTTCATTCAATAATGTCAGCTCACTATAGCTCTCTCTCTCTCTCTCTCTCTCTCTCTCTCTCTCTCCGTCTCTTCCTCATATTACAGTATCTGTGTTAATCTGTCCTCATTTCTCTCTCTCATCTCAATGACATATGCAGCTATACTCAGATAAATGCTAGCTTTCCTAATGCTGTTTCCATAGTCCTTATGGGGAAATAATGCTAAACATATTCACACATAACTACCATTTGCTATTGTTATAGGTCTGTGATGGTACAGAGAGCATATATATATATATATATAAAAAAGTGAAGTGAAGTGACATTCAGCCAAGTATGGTGACCCATACTCAGAATTTGTGCTCTGCATTTAACCCATCCGAAGTGCACACACACAGAGCAGTGAACACACACACACACTGTGAGCACACACCCGGAGCAGTGGGCAGCCATTTATGCTGCGGCTCCCGGGGAGCAGTTGGGGGTTCGATGCCTTGCTCAAGGGCACCTTGATATTTTTATTTTTTTTTTATTTATATATCTATCTATCTATCTATCTATCTATCTATCTATCTATATATATATATATATATATATATATATATATATATATATATAGATAGATAGATAGATAGATAGATAGATAGATAGATAGATAGATATATAGATAGATATACTGTAAGATTTTTTTATTGTTTTGGAAACTGTTTTAAAGTGTCTTATGCACACCAGGGCTGCATTTATTTGATCAAAAATACAGTGAAAATAGTAATATATATATATATATATATATATATATATATATATATATATATATATATATATATATATATATATATATAGAGAGAGAGAGAGAGAGAGAGAGAGAGAGAGAGAGATTTTTATTTATTTATATATATATATATATATATATATATATATATATATATATATATATATATATATATATATATATATATATATATATATAAATATACAGTACAGACCAAGAGTTTGGAAACATTACTATTTTTAATGTTTTTGAAAGAAGTTTCTTCTGCCTATCAAGCCTGCATTTATTTGATCAAAAATACAGAAAAAACAGTAATATTGTGAAATATTATCACAACTTAAAATAATAGTTTTCTATTTGAATATACTTAAAATAAATAATGTATTCCTGTGATGCAAAGCTGAATTTTCAGCATCATTACTCCAGCCTTCAGTGTCACATGTAACATCCAGTCTATCACATGATCATTTAGAAATCATTCTAATATTCTGATTTATTATGAGTGTTGGAAACAGTTCTGCTGTCTAATATATTTGATGAATAAAAGGTTAAAAAGAACTGCATTTATTCAAAATAAAAAAAAATAATAATAATATATTTTCTAATAATAATATATTTTCTTTACTATCACTTTTTATCAATTTAACACATCCTAGCTGAATAAAAGTATTGATTTTATTTAAAAAAAAGAAAGAAAAAAAAGAGAAATAAATGATAATTTAAAGTATAATACATTTAAAAACAATTATTTTAAATTATAAAATTATAATAATATATCACAATATTAAATTTTTTCTGTAGTTTTTGATCAAATAAATGCAGGCTTGATGAGCAGAAGAAACTTCTTTCAAAAACATTAAAAATAGTAATGTTTCCAAACTTTTGGTCTGTACTGTATATGTGTGTGTAAAAAAAAAAAAAAAAAAAAAAAAAAAATATATATATATATATATATATATATATATATATATATA
Source organism: Carassius carassius (assembly GCF_963082965.1). NCBI lineage: Eukaryota > Metazoa > Chordata > Actinopteri > Cypriniformes > Cyprinidae > Carassius > Carassius carassius. Next base: position 14,352,891 of record NC_081796.1, read on the forward strand.
TATATATATATATATATATTATAACATTACATTACTCTTCTTTACCATTTTATATTATAATTAATAAGATTATTAATTGTGACACACTCAATAAAATATTTTGTATATTATATCATGTCATTATTTTTTAGCTATCTTCAGCTCTATATTTTATTTTATTTTTCCTATATAACTGTAAGGGTATTTAGCTAAAAAAGGAATCATTTAAGATTTTAAAGGGAATTTGAACAGAATCACTGTTTCACGGCTGATCACTGAGACGCCCTGCGATTCACTGGACGAGCTGTTTAACATCAAATCTGCACTGGATATTAATATCCAAAGTATAGTGAAAACACTATCAATTAGCACAGTAACAAGATCGGCAGTTTAAGACATTAACTTGTAAGCACAAAACACAAGATACTTCTCTTTTCAATAAGAGTAAGGCTTTATTAAGTAAATCTAAGACATATAAACTAATCTAACACATAAGCACAGGCACTCACATATTCACACAAGTTGCAGGAAGATAGAACGTTAGGGAAGAATGAGTTTAAGAGAACGAAAATGTGGAATCCCAAGTTTACAGCAATACGTGAAATTGCATAGACATGAACAGCCATCAATCACTTAATTAACCCTCGCATTGAGTTCCTCAATGAGGTTAAAATTATATTAGATACACCAGTATAGATCAGTCTGGAGGTACTTGCCTGTGTAAAAGGGTTCCCTTTGTTGTCATTGAAAGGGGGTTTCCCGATGTCGCTGATTGGCTGGAAGTTCAGTAGTCATTGAAGTGACGTCTTGGGAAGCCCGTGGTTGGGCGTTGACTGACGATGCGGAGTTGTGTGGCTGGTTGAAGTTGCCCGTTCAACTCGAGGTCAGACTCGGAGACACAGCGTTACAAAACTTAACTCAGAACATGTAACTCTCAAACAAAAAAGAAAAGAAACTAAAGTAAAAGAACAGAAGTAAAGTTTGACGAGACTCTGTGTTGTTTCTTCTCATCGTGGCTAAGTAGCAGCAGGCGTGCAGGCCGAAGCACGCTGGAACCGCACTCAAAGAACGCTAACAGTGATGACTAAAAGCATGACTAAAATCAAAGCTACAAGCTAAAGCTAAAAGCCGGCATGACTGATAGCAAAAGCTAAACAAAAGCTAAAAGCAAACTAAAAGCATACTAAAAAAAAATGTGATGGTGTTCTGAGTATTTAAACTGGCCTGTTGGCCACACCTCAAAAGTTGTCTTGACCAATTGGATATCGTCTTTGTTCGGGGGTATCATAAATCATATGTTATCTTATCAAGCATGTGGTCTGAATTTTCCCGCTCTTGCAGGGTCTAATTTTGGACATGATTCCTATAACAAGAATGTGATACATTTGACAAAGAACTGATGGTCAGGACTGTTTCAAGCAAGCAGATTCAAACACATACATACTAAACATGAATATGAATCCTTAAGCTATCCAATAGTTATTAAAATACACACACAATAAGTGATTATACACATGATAGTCAAATGTGTGGGTTACATATAAATGAATATGGAGTTAAGCAATGGACTGATATTCATTTAGAAGCCCTTTTGAGTTCATTAACAGACAGTTCTTGTGCCAGTCTCTGACATAAATATTTCTGTGGGGACCAGAGGTTAAGAGGTCCCCTTAGGAATTTCAGTCTGGTTCTGCTAGGTGGGGGGAAGTCAATCCAAGGATCTTGTTTATTACTCTCATGGGTTTACATGTGATGTCCGGCATTGCATCTCAATTACTTGCCCCAAGTTTGACAATCTCTTCTCCGAATTGAAATTGTCAATAATTGTTCTAGTGGTGTTAATGTCGAAAGCTGTTCTGTGAAAGAGTTGGTTGGTTGGTTAACTTGTTTCTGACTTGTGGCAATAAGAATTAATTACAACATCCTTTTGCCTTTCTGAGGAATCCGGCTCGTGTTTCAACCACAGTCCTGATCGACTCTTTTAATTTGTCTGGTTTGGGTCTGAAACGCTACATAACATACATAACAAAATAAATAACAAAAATAAAAAAGTCCTATTTACACTGCACTGACAGATGCAGACAAATGGCAACTGACACATTCGCCGAGTTCTGTTGAATCAATGTGTTGCTCCTGTGAGCGTCTGTTGGCATTGGCCAGTGATTATTTTCGCCAACAGAACATGTTGAATTGCCGTTTGTCGTGTCTTGGAATGTCTTAAGAAGTGGCATACTGGAATCTCGTCAATATTCATTTTGGGTGCACAGTTCCTTTAAGACTGTCTAGTCAATCCTTCAGACAATTCAATGACTAGTCATTTTAGAAAAAGTGTTGTTTTGGATATCCTTACTGTTGACATCCTGATAAATGTCCTTGAGGGATTTTGCTGAACACCCATTTAACACATCTGACCCAACAAGAATAACATTTCTTTCGTCTGACACATGCCAAGGAAAGAAAATTTACAAACATACCCAGAGGCCATGTTCTAAATTCAGTCCATATCGTGCAAACCCCTCTCCCCTCCTAACCCCAACACCCACCGAAAATGTCCTTCACCATACACACTTCTTTAATATTTAATCAAGACAACAGATTCACAAATGATGTTAGAGAGAATGCATGCTAGATCATATTGTCTCAGTCAGTGTCTCATCCTTTGCTTGCTATTAATTATAATTTTGACTCCCAACTAAGTCATTTGCACTGGATTGGTAATTTGATTTCAGGAGCTCTCTCAGTTGATTTCCCTTTGCCATTAATTTAATTTCACAGACCCCCATCAGCAGATAGCACATGCCGAGACACCTATCTCCCAGAGCTAATCTCAGCAGTCTGGATTAAAACTGAGAGCTTCATTCCTCTGTTACCATGGCATTATGAGCAACCTGGCCTTCATCTTGACAATCCTACATGGTTTGGCTTTTGAATACTTTAGTTATTTTATAATTACGATTAAATGCATTAATACCTGTTTTTAGGTGTAAATAAATATTATAATGTATTGTTCATTAAATAGTAAGTTCTGAAGAAAGAAAAAAAAGTGTGGGGGGGGGGCTACCTACATATCAATTGAATTGCATATCAATAGGTTAATATATTAATAAGATTAAAATTATAATCAAATTATATGACACTAAATATTCTAATTTACAGCATTTAAGTATGTGTGTATTATTTATTTAGTTATTTAGTAAGTATGCATTTGATAGACATCTTGGACATCTAAGTTATTTTTAAGCATTTTATTTACTATTATTTGCATTAATACCTGCTTGTATTTGTAAATATTATAATCTATTGTTCATAAAATAGTAAGTTCTGTTGCTAAATAAGCAATTGGATGATCCAAATACCATTGTTAAAAAAGTCAACATGCACACATGTAGCCACATATCAATTTAATTATATTAGATAATTAGCTAATTCAAATTGTAATCAAATTATATGTTATTATTAATCCAATTTACAGCAGTCAATCAATTAAAATTATCAACCTAAAACTGAAACATTTGGCAATTTTGTACATTGTTGGCTTATTTACATATGCCTCTTATTGACATCTTTGGGGAAGTCGTGGCCTGGTGGTTAGAGAATCGGACTCCCAATCGAAGGGTTGTGGGTTCGAGTCCCGGGCCGGCAGGAATTGTGGGTGGGGGGAGTGCATGTACAGTTCTCTCTCCACCTTCAATACCACGACTTAGGTGCCCTTGAGCAAGGCATCGAACCCCCAACTGCTCCCCGGGCGCCGCAGCATAAATGGCTGCCCACTGCTCCGGGTGTGTGCTCACAGTGTGTGTGTGTGTTCACTGCTCTGTGTGTGTGCACTTCGGATGGGTTAAATGCAGAGCACAAATTCTGAGTATGGGTCACCATACTTGGCCGAATGTAACTTCACTTTAAACATTGTGTCACATCTCTGTGATTTCATTAGTTAGCTTGTTTTTTTAATTATTTTTATTTTTAGCATCTCACAACAGATTCATTAGTTACATATAAAACAAAAAAGAACACCTTTAATCACTTGAAAAAGTCAGTTTATTAAAATTGCAATCAAAATATGCTACATTACAGCATTTGATCGTTTAAAGTCATTAAAATAACATATTGTTAGGTTTATATTTTTGGACATTTTGTCACGTTTATATATTTTTTTTTCTAATTCTGCATTTTTATGATTTATGGTATGTTTTAAGCAAAAACAGCAACAACAACAACGACAACAAAAAGTTTAACTTCGGCTATAGGGTTCATTTGCCTGCCATTAGAACTATAATGTGAGAATTATGGCACATAATTAACATTCATGAGCCAGGCTGTAATGTGTTTTCCTCCATTTGCAGGTCATTGCGTGTTTCTAAGCATATGCAAATAGATAGTTGTTTCCAATGGACTGTTATAGGAGGATAGATTTTACTCACTTCATTTGTTTTAATAACAAATTAAGAAACCAGTATTTCCCTTTAGACTGGCACACTGTGAGCTGCCATTCTGATGCAACAGAGCCATTGTCACCATCTCAGCATGTTGAATAAGAATTAGTGAAGCACAGCCTGAAGCAATGATTGAACTGTAGCCTCTGGAGGATGATTTGCAAGAAAAACAAAGTGCAGTGATCTTATGAAGGGAATTAAGTGATCAGAGTCTATTTATTATGCTATGGTTATCATCAAATGACTATATCATCAAGAAGTCCTCCTTTTTCTTTCTTTTCCTCGACTTTTTCAGTAATGATTTTTTCCTTAAATCAAGATCATCATTTTTTTTTTTTTACTTTGATCAGAAAATACAGTAAAAGTTCAATTGACAAAAACAGTTACAAAAAGAAATAAAATACTTACATTTTTGGAATAACAAAAAGGTGATCACAAATTTTTCATTTTAGGGTGAACTATTCCTTTAAAATACACATTTAACATGCAGGTCATTGAATGCATTTTATGACTAGTTTAACCATTTCAAAATGTCATAAGAAATATTATGTTGTTAGCTCCATTATTCTGACTTAGTACAGCTGTCTAAAAAGAGGACCAGAACAATCACAAGAAGTTAGTCTTGCTTTAATGATAGCAGACTAGAGAAAAGTCAATTTATTTAGCCAGACTTCCAGACGTAAGAGCACATGACTGTTTTACAGACTAGCTGGATCATTGACTGCAGACACCTCTGCCAATTCATAAGCCAGACTTCACAGAAAGCCATTCCAAGGTGCAGATGACTCCTGTACTCGCACCATTAAAGGCTAACTAAAGATAATTGCATCTGTATATACTGTGAAAGCATTCCCTTTAGCACCGAAACGAATATAGTCTTGATTGCTAAACTAATCTGCTGTAGTATCATAACATTCCTTGGCATCAATATGTAGGTCAGGCTAAATGCATTACCGAATCATTTGGGTGATACGGAAATGAGATACCGCACAAAGTTGTGCTGTAGAACAAATGCAGTCAAATTATGAGAAAATATTTCTGTTTATGCATGAAATGAGAATAGAAATCATTAAAAAAGTGCTTGTTTTTTGCATGAATATTTGCTGTGCAAATGTACCATTCAGTACAATTTGATGAGATGAGAGAAAGGGATGTACCAGAGGAGGAAACAGAGAGGCCCATCATGCCACCCTCTAAAAGAAGACCCCCCACCTGCATCCCCCACCCTCAATAAATAAAAACAGACTAAACTGCATTTGCGGCATAATACGATGCAGTAATTAATGCCATCGATTCACATCCATAAGGATCCCGGCATGGGGAATCCGATTACTTATTATCACATTTCAAAACTCCAGGTTAGTTTCAGGAGCCGGTAACTTGGTTAGTGTTGGGCTGGAGAGGGAATGAGGCGGCTGCTGAGCTTGATTGATGAGAATGCAGCAGGCATGCTATTAAAAAACCAGTAGCTTTCATTTCCCAGACAATGGCTATAAACATATTCTGAGAGCTGCATCCAAAACGACTGCTTTAGAGAGAGAAAACACTTCATCGCCATAAACCTGCAGTTTATGGGATGTTCAATACATCAGTTCACAAAATCACTGTCTTCGCTGTCACTCATGTCAACGACAAATAGTTTATAAATTAGTCCTGTTGGCCTCTATTATTATTTGGAGATTGAGAATGCTGAGTTCATTGCAAAAGGGTTCAGTGTAAAGAAGCATTATGAATGAGCTAGTGATATTTGAATTATTTAGCAATCAAATGAGGTTCACATTTAATTACTTGACAATGATACAGGTTTGTTATAGGCATTATGGGGTTTTAAAAAATGTGATTGTTTAATTATTGGGAAGCTCCTTAAATTCTGGCTGTATTGTATTATGTATGAAAGGGTGCACGGAAAAACACATTGATGAGAGAGATGATGAAAAAAAGATATCGAGAGAGAGGAGAATAACTCAAGGTGTTTTCTTTTGGCAATACAAGCTCAAATGTTTTTTGTTTTTTGTTTTTTTTTGACAAATTTGATGTGGTCAGAGGAACATATTAAAATAATTCAAACATAAATTCAATAGAACGTGCAGGTTAAAATGTGATGTTCACATTAGCACCATTTTCGTGTGAAAAAAAGAAGTAAATTGTTTGTTGTCAATAGTGTAGCATTATTGAAGCATAAGTCACTCAGAATTCACTTTCAAACTAAGATGTTTTCTGTTGACAGCATAATGCACAAGTGAACGTCTCGGTTAGGTATGTAATCCTCGTTCCCTGAAGGAGGTAACGGAGACGTTACGTCAGAAAGAGACTGACGAATGGGATCTCGCCCGAGAGCCCAATCACCTTCGAGTGGTTACAAAACGAGCCAATGGTACACAGAGTACCTTGGTCTGCGGAATTTGCATCGCGAGCCCCACAGAGCGGGTATATAAGGAGCAGTGCGAGCAACTCGCATTCAAGTCTTCACTGAGGAGCCGAGCCCAGAGACTCGGCCGTTCAGTGGAACAGCGATGTGGGAAAGGGACGTAAGATTTCTGTTCCCTCCTTCAGGGAATGAGGGTTACATATGTAACCGAGATGTTCCCTTTCACTCGGTCACATTCTACGTTACGTCAGAAAGAGACTGACGAATGGGGTCCCTTACAAAACGCCCAGCACGAGTGAGGGCCTATAGCTAACACAGAATACACTGGGTAGCATATTCCTGCTCGTAGGAGGATTTACGAAGGCAGATATCAACCAAAAGGTGGTGATACACATGAACTCTGAGGTACCCAACCCGCAGGGTGGAAGTTTCAATGACAGAGCTGGCAAGGTGCCTGCCAAGGGAAAGATACATGCTGCGAAGAGACTTACTGTGGACATACACACGTGAGATTGCCCAGAAAGGGGAATCACAACACATGGAGGCACCTAGTCCCACATAGTGCTGACTGAAAGGGCATGCACGCAAGTGCTGGACATCAACAGTGCTGGAGGAACCCAGGGTTCTGAACTGAGGAACTCACCTGAGGGGAATAGCGCACGCATCCAGTCCGTGGAGTGGAATGGTGCAGCAAGCGGATTGACACCGAGCAGGTCCTTACTGACCTGAAGGGGCTAGTACCTGGGAGGACTCAGGCTCTACATGGAGATTATAAAATCTCGCAAATGTGTTAGGTGTCGCCCCGCCCACAGCTCTACAAATGTCTGTTAGCGAGGCGCCATGCGCCAGCGCCCAGGAGGAAGCAACACTCCTAGTTGAGCGAGCTCTCACCCCTAGGGGGCATGGCAGGTCTTGAGCCTGATAAGCCAGAACAATAGCATCCACTATCTAGTGGAAAAACCTCTGCTTGGAGACAGCCTTTCCCTTCTGCTGGCTTCCGTAACAAACAAAGATCTGGTCTGAGGTCATAAGGTGCTGGGTTCTGTCCACGTAAGTGCGGAGCGCACGTACTGGACAGAGCAGCGCCAGGGTTGGGTCTGCCTCCTCCAGGGGCAGCGCTTGCAAATTCACCACCTGATCCCTAAAAGGAGTGGTGGGAACTTTAGGCACGTACCCAGGCTGGGGTCTCAAGATAACTTGATAGTTGGGCGGCCTGAATTCCAGGCACACTTTGTCAACTGAAAATGCCTGCAGGTCCCCGACCCTCTTCACCGAAGCCAAAGCCGTCAGGAGCATAGTTTTCAATGATATAAACTTCAGCTATACTGAGAGCAAAGGTTTGAACGGAGGCCTCCGCATTGCCGATAGAACCACTGCGAGGTCCCAAGAGGGAACTTACTGAGGGTGAGGCGGATTGAGCCTCCTGGCTCCTCCCAGGAACCTGATGATCAGATCATGCTTCCCAAAAGACTTACCTTCAACAGGGTCATGGTGAGCCGAAGTGGGGGCTACATAGACCTTCAGGGTGGAAGGAGACAACATTCGTTCCATCCCTTCCTGAAGAAAGGAAAGCACTGACCCGATCGGGCATTCCCAGGGGTCCTCACGATGTGAAGAACCCCAAGTGACGAAGAGGTTCCACTTCAAAGCATAGGCATGTCTGGTGGACACGGCTACAGCTGAAGTGATGGTAGCTACCACCTGAGGTGGCAAGGTACCTAAACCTTCCATGACCTGTCAAGAACCAACACATGTAGGTTCCAAGATCGGGACATGGGTGCCAGAGGGTGCCCCATCCCTCAGAAAGAAGGTCCTTCCTCAGAGGAATTGGCCAGGGAGGGGCTGTCGTGAGGAGTACAATTACGGGGAACCAGGTCCGGCTGGGCCAAAAAGGCGCAACCATAAGGACCTGCTCCTCGTCCTCCCTGATCTTGCACAATGTTTGTGCAAGAAGGCTCACTGGGGGAGACGCATACTTGCGCAAGCCCAGCGGCCAGCTGTGTGCCAGAGCGTCCATGCCAAAGGGGGGCCTCGGTCAGGAAGTAAAACAACTGGCAGTGGGAATTTTCTGGAGAGGAAAATAGGTCTACCTGAGTGTCTCCGAAGCGTTTTCCAAATCAGCTGAACCGACTGGGGGTGGAGTCTCCATTCCCCGGGATGAGACTGCTGCCGTGAGAGCTCGTCGGCTGCACGATTGAACCTGCCCGGGATGTGAATGGCACGAAGCGACCTCAGATGCTTCTGACTCCACAAGAGGAGATGGCGAGCGAGTTGCGACATGTGGCTGGAGCGTAGACCGCCCTGACGGTTGATGTACGCTACGGTCGCAGTATTGTCCGTACGGACCAGAACGTGCTTGTCCTTCAGCAGGGCCCTGAAGCAGTGCAGAGCAAGCCATTGTCACGATCGGTGTTACAAAGAACCACGGGAGAGATCCAAGTGCAGGTATGTGACTTTATTAAAGGGCAAATCCAAAGGGTAAACAGTCCAGGCAGGGTCAAAACCAGAGAATCCAAACATAAACCAGAACAGATAAGAACACACAGCAAGGGCAAGACAACGGGTTAACATGAACATTAAACAAGGACTCCGTGACACAGACTCAGACAGACCGGGTATAAATACACAAAAGGATAATGGGGAAACAGGAGACAGGTGGGGAACAATCAATTAACTCAAACAAGGAGGAAGGTGACCAAATAAGGGAACAGGAAGTGGTAAGGTGACAGACACCGTGGAAAAGGAGGACACCTAGTGGAAACCCAGGGAACACAACCGAGACACTGTGACAGCCGTACTGCAAGCAACTCGAGGCAATTGACATGCCACTGAAGTCGGGGTCCTGTCTGCATTCGAAAATGCGCTTGGGCATTAGCATTTTGAACAGAAGTCTGTGAAGAGCTCAGTTCAAGGTACGCAAGTCCAGGATTGGCCGTAACCCACCTGTTTTGTGAGTGCGGGCACTCGTCTGAATCCAAGTGGCAAAGAGGGCATGAGAAGGCAATGTATTCTCGAGCCGGCTCTGCATGGAAACTGGCAAGGGGAGAGGAGAACAAGAGCGGCGAGGAAGCATGTCACCAACTGTCGTTCACGGCCTCTTGTATTGATGGGGCAGGATGTGTCTGATGGCCTCAGACCGCTTCTGGGCGGCAGAGAACTGCTGGGCAAAATTCTCTACCGCGTCTCCGAAGAGGCCAACCTGGGAGACCGGGGAGTTGAGGAGCTGAGTCCGATCAGACTACCTGTCTGCCAGGTTCAGCCATAGGTGGCGCTCCTGGACCACCAAAGTTGACATTACTTGACCCAAGGTGCGCGCAGTAACCTCTGTCGCCCAGAGAGCGAGTTCGGCAGCGGTGCGCACCTCCTGCAAAACCCCTGGGTCAGCACTGCCCGCTTACAGCTCTTTGAGCAGCGTGGCCTTGTAGACCTGAAGGGTGGCCAGGCATGCAGTGCAGAAGCGGCCTGACACGCAGCTCTGTAAGCCTTGGCCACAAGAGTGGATGAGAACTTACAGGCCTTGGAGGGAAGCTTGGGACCATCACGCCATGCAGAGGTGCTCTGAGGACACAGTTGCATCACAACAGAATGCTCCACTGGGGGAATCCCAGCATACCCCTTGGCTGTTCCGCCATCGAGGGCAGTGAATGGGGAGGAAGCACCAGAACAGTTTTGGGCAGTAAAAGGTGCCTTCCATGAACGGGTCACTTCCTGGTGCACTTCTGGAAATAAAGGAACCAGCAGGGGGGTGTTGGCAATCAGCATGAGCAGCCCCCAGGAACCAATCATCCAGCCTCGAGCGCTCGGGGCAGGGTGGAGGATTCCAGTCAAGCCCGATTCTCTCAGCTGCCCGGGAAAGCACGGCTGTCAGCTCGGGATCGGACTCGGGGAAAACGCTGGCAGTCCTGAGGGAGGCAACGCAGCCGAATCCTCATCTCCAGAGGACTCAAGCCCGAGGAGGCTGGCTCGTCGAGGAAGCCCACACGGTAACCCTCAGATCACCCTGGCAACCAGCCGAAGTTGCCCTCTTATGAGAAGAGGAGCTAAAACGGGGTGAGGCAGAGTGGACTCTGTACCTTTAACCTGTTAACCTGCACCAGAACGCCCTTGTCCTCAAAGCCTCTCCACTCACACGTGTCAGTGATTATGAATAGAATAAAGGAAACAGGACAAATTTAAGGTAATCGAGTCTCGATCTTAACGCCAACATGGTCATGTCCCAGTAATGAGAACATGAGTCATCCACTAACGCAGTGTCAGCGTGCTGAAAGCCCAGACATGTGACACAGCAATCGTGGCAATGTGCTTGGCTCCGAAGCAAAATCTTGAATGCTAGTTGCTCGCACTGCTCCTTATATACCCGCTCTGCGGGGCGGAGCTCGCGATGCAAATTCCGCAAACCAAGGTACTCTGTGTACCATTGGCTCGTTTTGTAACCACTCGAAGGTGATTGGGCTCTCGGGCGAGATCCCATTCGTCAGTCTCTTTCTGACGTAACGTAGAATGTGACTGACTGAAAGGGAACCACCTCTTCTCATCTCTATATGAAAAAACATAAATGAGCATCAGAAGGTATGCTGAATGATACAATACATCTCACAAATGTTTATCAGCGTTCATGTAATCACCCAGTTTTTCAACTACAGAAAAAGGCAATAAAAAAGTTCAAACTGAATTATGTGATGTTACGTTTAACGTTACCCAAGAAAAGTAATTTAGTGTCCACAGCAAGCAATTTTCGAACTTAAAAGAAAAAAAACATATAGCTAAAATCGTAATGAGATTGTTGGATATACAATGCATAAATCTCAAAATGTGTTTCTTGGTCAAACTACTGAAAATGGTGGAGCCAAGTTGTTCATAAATCTGGTTTTTATTTTACTTTAATATGTATGGATATGTGGTAATATTGCCATGGTCATATTGTATTAAGTTTTCGGTGGACAGGGAGCACAGCAGTGCTTTAATGAGGGTCAGAAACAGAAATGAGACACTGTCATCCATTGCCCCAGACATTCCAGAGTTTAACACACTTAAATTCACTCTCTTGCTGAATAGCATTAAATGATGTAAGATGTCTATGTTTTGGAAGTTCATGACTGTTCAACTGATTTTCTAAAGTTTCTTTTACGCTCTTCTCTTTTTTGTTATGTTTTGACAGTGAAGAACCACAAAGATCTTCACTATCCTACCGTCCTGCTTCCAATAACTCCCTCCACAAAATATTAGCCCAGGCTCTCCAGGGAGATGAGCAAAAAACATGCTTTGGAAAATAATGAGTACTCCTTCAGCAACAACAACTGTTAGCAAATGATTAAGTTCCTAGGGAAAGGATAGGTATAGTATTTTATGAGTCGAATAGGATTTTCTCACCTCTCTCTCCTCCTATATTTCATCAGTTACTTCCTTAATTTATGTCTAGCTTTTTTCCATTTCCTCTTCACCCTTCTGTAACTTCCTATTTTCCCTCTTGTTAGTCCATCACTAAATGGTTCCAGAAGAGTTAACACGCAGAGTTTATTCAGTACTAAAAATGACAGAGTTTAGAACTATATAACAGATTTTCAAGACACTCTGCAGTGCAACAGTTTAATTAAGCTGAAAGCAATGTCGTTTTTCAAGTATATGCAAATAGATAAAGTATGTTATGAACTATCCATTTAGAGGAATATGTATTCTAGGTTGTAAATCATGAGAGTATGTAAGTGTTTTAAAATGCCAAAGGAGCTAGTCTATATAAAGCTTTTTCCAATACTTTACTCTTAAATAAATAAATCAAGACACAATTCTTTTTTTTATTTCTTCTTCTTTAAGAAAAAAAAAAAAATATATATATATATATAAATTATTTTTAAGTATCCAACTTAGAGGTTGACTGTATCCAACAACTAAAATCATACAATGCCATAATTTGCACATAATCTGTAGGAAGGATATTACATTGATTAATATTTTCTATTTATTGCTAGAAAATGGCACAAAACATTTAGAAAACATTTTGGTAGTAGGGTTGGAATTAGTTGCAAACATCATTACATTTAATACAAAAAAAATCCAATAAAAAAGTGGGAAATGTTTAAGGTTACTGGAGTGGCTTTCTTCAAGTAAGAAACTGCATACTTTTCACCTGTACCATTTACCAGCTCTTCAGGCTAACCAGCTTTGATATCTTGATATGCCCTTAAACAATGTGAAATCACTTCTGATACCCCAGTGTTTAGGGGAGATATTGTTCTTGTAATGCAATACAATAGGAAGCTGTTGTTTGTGAAGTCAAATTACGAAGGAGCATCAACTTTTCAAAGTTAATATACAATAAAGTGTATCCCTCATACTCTTGAAAGAACTATCTGCCTGCAAGTGAACTTCTAAATAAATTAGACACTGTTGATAGAAGAAGTGAGTCCAGGGTGACTATTTTTGTAGGGACTCCTGAGATTGGCGTTTGCAGCTTTCAACACTGTGTCAGTGGACCTTATGCGATGATTGTGCAACAGAATAACTCATGTTATTTCAGATGAGGGGATCAGCTATGGCAGCATTATAAGCGTGTGTTTCAGGTGTGCATTGAAGACGTGACACGAGCAGATGGCATCTCTGACTACACCCTGGACTTGGCAAACAGAGCCACCTTCAGAGCGTGCAGTGCCAGATACTGCTTCCAAGTATTAATTTAACACATAGCCTCTGTTAGACAATCATTATATACCTTTCATAATGCAGAGAAGTTGTGGCATAATTTAGTTTTCTTTAACCCAGGATCATTGGAAATAAGTCACTCTGTCTACATTTCTGCAAACTGCAAAAATGTACTACATACATTTCACTGCAGTTTCCAGGTGAAATAAACAATAGGTGCAATAAAACACAAACAACTTTTATTCCATTTCATGCAATAAATTTTGATAAATATTGATAAATAAAGGCCTTATGTAGCATGTTCCCTTGCACAATACAATGTTATGACCTCAAAACAATTTTTGGATTGGGCTTAGTGTAGCTGGTACATTAATTTCCAAATGTGAAAGAGCATTATTCTTTTAGCATCAATCACTGGACATTTCAAACCTTCCATGATGCAAACAGCAAACAACGCAATAAAACATTGTCCTAGTCATGTTTAACTGAAAATTAAACACACTATTTAGTTCCATATGTAACCCCTCTGGTTCTACTTGAAAAACTGCCCAAAGCGGGATTTGAACCAGCATGGAGGTGCGTGCACTAACAAGGATTCTAAAAACCGCAGTGCATCACTTTAGATCAAAGGAGTGAGCTCCACCTAAACAGGTCTTACCAGCTGGCCTCCATTAGACTCACCCCCCTAAACCTCACTCCCACCCGGGTCACGGCACCAATGTTACCACTCCGGGTCTTCATGACCTGCACTGAGTGGAATTCAAACTGTCATTTCCGGCATGGGAGGTGGGCGCACTAACAAGGATGCTAAAGACCGCAGCTATGAGTGTCAGTAGCTAGTGTGCCTTTAGGGGAGTGAGGTCTGCCTGTACAGCTCTCACCAGCTGGTCTCTGTTACATTCACCCTCCTAAACTTCACTACAATCTGGGTCATGGCACCAATGTAACCACTCCGATTCTACTCCCTTTGCTCGCTCAGAGTGGGATTCAAATCTGTGTTTCCAACATGGGAGGAGGGCACACTTACAAAGATGCTAAAGACTGTAGCTTGTAACTAGCCACTAGCGTGCCTCTAGAGATCAGGGGAGTGAGGTTTACCTGCACAGCTCTTACCAGCTGGAGTCCATTACACAGACTCTAGACCAGGGGTCTCCAACCTTTTTGTGAGCGAGGGCTCCCTGAAGGGATAAAATAGTCTTGAGGGCTACTTGTTTGATATAGGCACACACACACACGCACGCGCACACACACACACGCGCACACACACATACACAAAGTTTCACAAAGTTGCGCTGGAAGAGAGACAATGAATTATCACTGCAATTTTCAAAAAAAAAATATTTTCTGTTGAAAACCAGATTTTTTTCCACAAAAATCTGTTTTTGTCCCAAAAATACGTCAGGAAAAGGGGGGGGGGTCGTCTTATATTCAGGGTCATCTTATAGTCGGGTATATATTAGGGGTGTAACGGTTCACAAAATTCATGGGTTGGTTCAATACGATACAGTAGTGACACAGTTCGGTACGTTTTCGATAGAGCAAAAAGGAAGAAATGCTATTTTTTTATATATAAAAATAAACAATTTTAAAAAATGTCATAAAATTAACAAACACTGTGGCACTTTTTCACATTACTTTTTTAATCACCAAAATATGTCTATGTAATGAAATGAATATTGACATCATGGCTTAATATGTAAATCAATTCTCACAAGCATTTTAGATTATTATTAATAATTAAATTATTTCTATTTATCAATCAATCAATCAATCAATCAATCCTATTTATAGGAATTTATATAAAATGCAATTTCTTCCTCTGCAAGTACGTGGAGAAAAGGCTAATCTTTTACAGCACTGATCATCTCACTGATTGTCTTATTTTTGCCTTGCAGTTCACAGTTCAAATTATTCAGTTTCACAGTGATGTCAGTTAGGAAGGCAAGGTCCAGTAGCCACTCAGTGTCCTGAAGCATGGCGGTGTCCTCCCCTCTGGATTCCATGAACACTTTGATTTCAGACAAAAGTGATAAAAACTTTGCAAAATCCTTCCTCTGCTCAGCCATCGAATTTCAGTGTGAAGCAATAGGTCACCATACTCAGCTGACAGCTCCTCCAGAAGTACCTTGAATGACCTGTGCTGTTTCGCTTTGGACCGGATGCTGTTAATGATTTTAACGACTGGAGTCATGACGTGATCAAATCCCATCACTTTGGCGCACAGTGCCTGTTGGTGTATAATGCAGTGGTAATGTAGAAACTTTGGGAAATCTGGGTCTCCTCTGCATAGCGCAACGAAGCCTGCATGCTGGCCAGTCATTGCAGGGGCTCCATCAGTTGTTACCGATACCAACTTTTCAAATGGCACGTTCTTTTCCATGAAGTACTTCTTCACTGCATCATAAATATCAACACCCCTCGTTGTTGTCTTGAGGGGCAGTAATGTTAAAAATTCCTCTTTCACTGACAAATCACTGAATACCATTCTGATGAAAACCATGAGCTGCACTGTACTACTAGAATCCACAGATTCATCACACTGGATGGAGAACCATTTGCACGAACCCAAGTCTTTCTCCAGCTGCTCTGTTACGTTTGCTGACATAGCCGAGACTCGTCTCGCAATCGTGTTAGCCCCGAGTTGAACATCGGACACTGAGGACATTATTTCATTTCCATTCTTGTGATCTTTAAACAGAGTGTTGGTTATCACAGTCATTGCTCCCTTGACAATTTCACCATCAGAGAAAGGTTTTTTGTTTAAAAAAAAAATGAGCAACTCTAAATGAAGCTTCGGTTGCAGCCTGTGACTTTTTAGCGGGTTTTGTAAAAAATTATTGCTGCCTGCTTAATGTTGTTTTCATCTCACTAACTTTTTCTTTTCTAAGTGATGTACCTGGTGGATAACGAACATTGAAGGTCTTGTGGGTTGTGGTGAAATGTCTCTCCGCATTGTGTCTCTTGGCAACCGCAATGCTAGCTCCACAGATGAGGCATACAGCTTTATCTTTAACGTTGGTGAAGAGGAATTCTGTCTCCCACTCCTCGTTGAAATAATAAGTCTTCTTCTTTTTTGCATGACTTGCATCATCAGCCATAATTAATCTTTTTTCTTTTTTATAGTTCAATTTATCTCATGTATGTACCGTCTGCCAGCGACCGCCTCAACTCACAGAAGTGACTTTTTTTTTTTTTTTTACGTAATGTAGCCTATGTCAACGTATGTTGACTCGACGTGCAGATTCTAAATATTTTAAATTATTGAATTATTTTATTATGTTTAAATGGTATATGAAATGTCACCAATAGTTATTTTCTATTGCACCATGTTGGAGACCACTGCTCTAGACATTTTGCTCTGAAACTGTGGTGAAACATGCTAAAAGATCCACTGGCATGTTGTTTCGTGTGCTGTGCTGTTTAATAAATTTGCATCTGCAATGGAGAAAAAAAAAATCATATAGTGCCTCTCATGGATGTGTCATCTGTAAATTGCTGTGAAATGTACCCGGAGCAATATTTTGCAGAAATGTAGACAGAATAATATTTTTTTCCAATGATACTGGCTGGTTTTCTTACATAGGGGAAACCAAGGCAAGTCACATTTTTCTTATTTATTTATTCTTATTATTTGCAATATGTGTCTTAGACATGACACAATGCTTCCCCACTATTAACTAATTCCGGCAGTCCATGTCTTCATTGTTTTATGGTTGGGGGCGCTGTTACTATATTTCTGAAATAGTACAGCACCTTTTGATCTAAAAACAAGCAAAGAAGAAGATCTGCATAAACTGGACAGTGGATAGATACAGTAATTGTTTAAACACAAGTAAAATAACTAACATGATGTGCTGCAGTCATGATGTCAAAACCCAAAAGACAAATTCTCCATGGGTTCCCAAGGACAATGGGAAATATAAACTGATGATACTCAACCATTTTTTCTGTCTTTTTTGTTTAAAAACTCAGTTAAAGGCTCTGATCTTTCCTTTGGTATTTTCAGTATTTGCATCTCCATGCAACAAAATATTCTAGGGGACTTGAGAATTTTGGGAATATGTTCAAAAACGCTAGCAGTGACTGCATGGCAACTTCAAAATAATACTCTGGCAAAGAAAGAATTGATTTAATATTTAATTAATTTATAAATATTTATATCATTGCTAATCAATAGTCACTATTAAGAACAAAAACATGCTTAACAGATGCTTCCAACTCATTTATTTGGAGTGTTAAACAGACTGTTCAAAATAATAATTTTGAGTATTTTAATAAAAAAAAAAAAAAAATGAAATAGCAAATAACATCTACACTTTTCAATTTTGCAATTAGTGAGCTTAATATAATAAATGGTGAGGCTTGTGCAGCAATGAAAGTCTCTGAAAGGATGCAGTTTAGCTAAGACCAGAAATGTTTGATGTATGAAGGATTTTTGGAGGTGATTTCTCATCTCTTAACCCACTAGATGTTAAGTGACCTGGCAACTTGTCGTGTTATGTCAGGTCTTCCTTCTCAAGAGGGTTTGCTGAAAAGAAAGGTCAGGAAAAGAGAGCTTATGAAAAAATGTAGACAGCTTCTAGCCTTTGGCTTGGCTTTAATTCCCACAAAACACACAGTTGCAGTCAGACAACACTTCTGATTTACTTCAGCAAGACTGAGCACTAGGTCTGAGTAATATCTATGTGATTTGCTCATTCGAGGGCTCTGACTAACCCAAGACCTGAACAGTGCCTCAGGTAAGCACACAGGCTCTGCTCGCACACAACACTGTAGAGCCTTCATTTGTGTGTGTGTGTGTTTAAACATTCACATTCCAATACTTTTAAATCTGACTGGATTTCTGTGTTTTCCTTCTATCCAGTCCAACATAATTATTTCCATTTTATTCAAACATCATTTATTAAGTCCAAGGAAACTGCCTCAACCTGTAAATCTCTGGTCAAATTTGAATCACTTTGAAAATAATGTCTAAATAATGTCTAATTGGGGGTCTAAAGGTCTAAAGATGAAAAGAAAATTATTATTTAATTAACATTTCACTTCATTACATCGTTTGTATGTAATACGTATGTGACTGAATAATATGCTGAAAGGCCAAAGGTCATAACTGCTTCTTTAAAAATGGGTCAATGTATGTGAATACAGTACATATAATACTACAATTGTGGAGTCGGATAAGTTTTTAAAAATACCCAAGAGAAACATTACTACTGTAAAGGATTATTACAATTTCAAATAATTAAGATACTTTTCTATTTGAATATATTTTAAATTATAATTTATTCATGTGATGACAAAGCTGAGTTCCTAGCATCATTACTCCAGTCTTCAGTGACACATGATCCTTCAGAAACAATTTTAATATGCTGATTTGATGGTCAAGAAACATTTCTTATTATCATTGTTGAAATCAGCTGTACTGCTTAATACATTTTTTTTTTCTTTTTCTTTTTTGTGGAAACTGTGATCATATTTTTTCTCAGGATCCTTAGGTTTTTCTATTTAGTTATTTTGTTAAAAGGTATATTTATTAAACTCAGAAATAATTGGCAACATTGTAATATGGTATGGCATTTAATATAGCACATTCTTATTCTAAAAACAGGACAATATATATATATATACAATAGAAGGCGTAAATTAATTATTTGTGAAAACACAAATGAGGTGTAATCTGCGCAAACAGCAATATATAATCATTTGGATGCTCCATTAAGTTTTGATTCAAAATTAGTTTTAAGTACTTATTTGAGGGCACTTAACAATGAAAATAATTAGTTTAAGCTTTAAATAGAGAATCTGATTGCAAACAGAATGGAGACAAAATTCTTGTCTTATTTTGTGAAATCCTGAGCTGCCTAATTAACAAAGACTTAAACGCTGGTAGTCACCAGTTTTCTGATTATCGCGGTTATCTTAATTAACCAGATAGAAAACACGTTCATACTCTTTTATGAAAACATACTCTATTATTAAAACATACAGTGCAGCCACTTATCTTCTTTACGATTTACAATAACATGACCTAGTTGACATCCTGTAAGCATTTTAATGTTCTGACCTGGAAGTAGCCCCCATTTCATCTTTAGATCAGATGCTCTCCTTCCTTTTCTGTAAAGGTCTCACAGGTAATTACGCCTCTCTTTTCAAATAGCCCTGTTAATACTTATTTAGCACACATATTCTGTAATTAACAACACCCCCGCCTTCCCAGTATCTTACTCAATTTGCAATCAAAGGCTGCCGTCTGCAAAGTTTTTAATTGTGCCCATGGCGATGATTTACGGTTGGTAATTACATTCCGCTTTACCCTCTATAATACCAGCAATATTCCCAGGTGCGCCCGAAGTTAGCAGTGCAAGTTAATTCGCCACGTCCCATATATGAAATGAACAACACCCCGATAGCCCGTACGCACGTTTCTCTCGCATGGTTAATAATATGCTCACCAATTATTTCCACTTTGAGCTTTTATAGCCCTCCAGCGGGGAGTTGGAAGACCGAAAGTGTGTCTTGCTATCGTAATACAGTCCAATCAGATTACATGGAACATCCTTAACACAGAGAAACACAGGAAGTATCACATAACCAATAAATTGCTTCATTTTGAGATGAAGCCACACAGATGCTGACTGGAGGTACTTGCCTTGACTCAATGTTAACCACACTAATGCCACAGCGGAAAAGGCTTATATATGCTATGACTAATAAGCATTATAGACGGAACGGCTTTGGATCTATGATTCACAAAGTCCTCAACTGCCAATTTAATATTCAGACTGCAGGAAGGCAAATTAAAGGTGACTTAGTGTTCTCTCTATTGGAGTCCTGCCAGTGCATGTACTTAACTGACAACCATAAATAGAGGGAGTGGGGTTTTTAGTCGCTATTAAGTGTGAGTCTTCCTCTAACGCAGCACAGCAGTGAGTGGCACTGACTTTTTTTTTGGGATGCTTCACTTTGTAGAAGGCTTTGAAAAATGTCTTTAATATATCCCCAGCACACTGTTTGATACCTCTTCCAACCAAATATGAAAGAAAGAAAAAAAAAACCACATATAAATAAATCTTATATCTAGGTCACCTTTATGTTTTTTGTATGCAAATGAGGCTGAGTTGCTGCAATACGAGCATATTTTGGCCCACTCTAACCAATTAGGCAGAGCTCCTGAGGAGAAGTGCACTGAGCCGCTCCTGATACCTAATATCTGCTTTTGTGAGACATCATGTAACTGTTAGAAAGCATAAGCAAAAGGGACAGCTGTGATCTGTATTCTCACAAAGAATATTGATACTGGCCTGTTTAGTTTACTTTTTTTATATTTTATATTTTAATGTCAAATTTCTTTATTTTGAATCCATGAATCATATACATTACATATCTGCAAATGCATATTTTCTAGAACCACAGCTATTAACATAGTTGATTTAAATAATCCTAATCTTATGATCAGAATGATTGACTGTTTTTGTTTAGGGGTTCAAGAGACCCTGTGATGTACTGTATGTGTACAATAAAAATACAAAAAATTATTACCACAGATAATCACTGATTAAAGCCATCAGTATGCTAGTATGCAGTAGGCTAGTCCCATTTCAGAAAAGGGTGAAGTGTCAATAATTAAAGAAAATAAAGGTTAATTTAGTCATAAATCAAAGGTGAATATAAAAATACAGAGGAAAAATAAGTTAATTTAATCAAAAGAATCAGCAAAATTGTTTTCAACAGCGATAACATTAGGAAATGTTTCATGAACACCAAATCAGCATATTAGAATAATTTCTGATGGGTAATGTGACAACAAAGACTGGAATAATTGATGGTGAAAATTCAGCTTTTTATGACAAATGTTAAATATTTAACTTTGCTTTAGTTAAACCCATTTAACAGATATTATTGCAATCTCCCACCAAAAATGTATAAAATTACAAACACACACACACACATACAAGTTTGAAACTACACCAATGTTTTTTTTTGTTTTTTTTTTTACTCTCAAATGGGTCTTGGTGCCTCTCAGACCCCTTAATAGACCTGACAGTTTACTTTGATTTATGCTTAGATGTTTGAGGCATGAAAAACACTCAAACATCCAAGCATAACTGCAGCGTTTTACTTAAAACAGGGTAAAATCCTTCTAAAATGCATTGCACTTGCAAAACAGCAGGCAAGACGGCCTCATCGTTTTTTTCTCCTTTTTTTTTTTTTTTTTTTGTTTAACACACCATCGCTATCGTCATTAAATCGCTGATCATTTATCATAATAAAAAATAAAAAAAGAGGATGAGATGAAGAAAAAGGGAGAGAGAGAGACTCAGAAGAGAATGCATGGAATGAGGAGATTAGCAGAGATATTTTTCAAGATTACGTGCCCCTTCTGTGGAGCTCTTAGATTTGTCAGCAGAAGAACAGATACAGCTCTATCAATAATCTATGGCATTGTGTATTTCCCAACTGATGCTATTATACCGCTCTAGATGACAGCCTGCCTCAACTCCATCTTCCTCTCCACCGGGACCAGAATCTCATAAACTGCTCTCAACACAGACATCTCATATAAAGGGTAATAACTCTAGCCAGTTAATACCACAGAATTATCCGAAAGTAGAGCAATGAACCCGCCATAGATGCTGGGTAGGAGGTGTTCTAGCAGAATGTGGTAGGCAACTAAAAAGAAACTAGGAGCAAGGACCCCTGACAAATAATGCACTTTGGATTTCGATTTAAAGTTTTGAAGGTTTCCTGCGCAGTGGGATACTGTGTCTCAAAAGAAAAGAAAAAAATAAATTTTGGGGGGGGATTTCCTTAACCATTTCTTGGAAACATAAATTAAATCTGGCCATAAATAACACTTAATTTGTTTCATTGTTCTATTTTATTATACCAAAAAAGATCCTTCAAACTAACAGAAACAATTGAGCTTATATGGATAGTCCACCCAAAAATAGTAATTCTGTCATCATTTACTCACCCTCATGTTGTCCCAAATATGTTGTTCAAATGGGAAGCTTTTTTTTGTGGGGGGGGGGGGGGGGTGGTGATGTGATGTGATGATGATTCTGCACAGAAGAAAGTCATAATGTGTTTCCCATACAATGGTGTAATTTGTTGGAGAAACCAAATAGTCATGACTGTTTCCCAAAACTATAGTAACATGGTAGCACCTCTGTCATTTCAACCATATTAGTTTCACAATAGGCACTTTCCCACCAGAGGAATCTTTATATAGTTCCTAAAAAACTGGAGGTGGGTCACACCACGGGAACCAGGGCGATTTTAGTTATAGGTAAATATAAATTAGAGTAGGGTCTAACCCAGCACAATAGGAACTACTACAAGTAAAGGACATGACGTGTGTCCAAATATTGTGTCCCATATTCTGAAATTGTGCTCTGCATTTAACCCATCCAAGTGCACACACAGAGCAGTGAGTAGTGAACACACACACACACACACACAACAGTGGGCAGCCATTTTTGCTGCAGCATCCAGGGAGCAGTTGGGGGTTCAGTGCGCTGGTCATTCACTCCCCCCACCTGCAATCCCTGCGGGTACTGAGACTCAAACCAATGACCTTTGGGTTACAAGTCCAAGACACTTAACCATTAAGCCATGCTGTTGATGTTGTTGAATGCTGTGCTTAAATGAAGTCAAGAGTTTCTTCAGAGTTCCTACTGAGCATGATCTATTTAAGTCCATATATCATACTAGCAAGAAACTATGCTTCTAACCACAGGTTCAGAGTTGGGGTTCCTTCCGTGTACTGCAAATGTTCATTTGAACTGTTTTTGAGAAACACAAAATTGTTGAGATGTTGGTAACAGTGGAGCTTGCAACCGTAGCTCACAATGCTTAAACGCACTGGAATGACATGAGGGTGAGTAAATGATCAAAGTAGATGCATAATATCGTTAACATAGCACAAACACTTTGAGATAAGTTACTTAATCAGAACTGTTGTGGTAAAGGGTAACAGAAAGAACAGAAGTATATACAATAACTTCAGGCTTTTGCTCTTGTTTGTCACTGTTAAATGTTCTTGTGCCAGGTGTTTGCCGATAGTGGATTGTAACTGGAGAAGGCCGAATGATGAACCCAGCTCGTAAAGATATTCAGTGTTTGCATTTCATGGCACGATAAGAAAGACCATCTGTTTGTATCATTTGTGCTTTATTGTCTTCCTATGTCTGTGTTCAGAGTGTTGTACGGTTTGATGGCAGTAGGACGGGGGCTCATTACAGCCTTCAGCACATCACAGCATTGAGCAGAAATGAGAGTAAAGATGGCTTTGCGCTAACTGCAGGTCTGAGACCACAGTGATGGCCACAGATGGAGGATGGAGGAGAGCAGGGATGAGGTTGCCATGATGGGACCCAGGGAGCAGGCATGCATGTTGGCAGAGAAAGAGAGGAGCTCCCTGGAGTCAGACCTGCCAAGTCTCTTACATTGGATTGGACCTGGCACAGGAGATATTCTCTCTGTGGAAGAGCCTTTGAGTGTTGGGCGAGCCTATATCATTCGCTTTATATTAGTAATAGGAAGACATTTCTACGAAAGGTCTATTTTTACATGCAATGAAGAGCGGACTGTAAAGCATGTAAGTCATTTGTGTTTATAAGAACACGATTTGTGACTGTCTTCAAAATCCAATTAATTATTGCCTTTCAAAGCTGAGATTCATTTTTAACTTAAAGTAGTATTAACATGACATTGCATAAAAAAAATAAACAGCACTGATGGCGCAAATTGTGCGAATTGAAATTGCAATGTGAAATGGAAGTAAATGGAAATGAAGCAAGCGTAAAAATATATATACATATATATTTACGCTACTTGCTATCTTCTAAAGGCATTTTGTTGTTGTTGTTGTTGTTCAATGCTTTCACCTGCCTAAATAATCATTAAATTATCTTTATTTGGGGGGCTTCTGAGGTGGAATAGAAATATGTGGAAATGGAAATGCAATAAACAACTGAATTTTGACTAAATATTCGAAAGCTATTTTTTCTTTGTTCAGTGATTTCATCCACACAAAAAAATAAAAATAAAATAAAATACTTTAAATGATCTTTATTTAGGGTATATTTTATTTTGTTTATTTATTTTTTATTTTATTTTTTATTGACAAACTGTTATCAAGTAATGGTGCAAAGTCTTTCATTAGAATGTCACGGTATTTTTCTGCCAGAAAATTTCTCTTTATTCCACACTCCATCTTTTATAAATATTTCAAAACCTTATTAAATATTTCAGAGACTAATGCAGAGTTATTGGTGGTGCTTTGAGGGAACCTGTAACACATTTTCAAATAATGTTTCATTTAATCCAGCCTCCCTGGTGAAAATTTAAATTATGTAAAGGGAATAAATCTCAGACTCAACGACAACAGTTCCTACTAAAGATCACACACTAATATTTCAGTTCATCTGAAGAAATGAATGATGTTTGTCTTTGGCCAACCATTGTTGTCAGCAAGAGTTAAACTCTAGAGAAATTAAACAAATTGCTCCTTTAATGCTGAACAAAGCAAACTAATACTGTAGTACAAAAAAAAACTCTCATGGGTTCTAATTATGGAAAACTATAGACACTGTATCCATTAATGAGTTCTACAGACTACTAAGGGAATTTAAGTGCATTCTCATAAGAACAAAACAACAGCAAAAGAAGAAAAATGCAATATGAAGACATTAAATGTGACTATCTGCAGTAAAAGAACTATATTCATGTTCACAGTACACTAATGGCCATTACATTTCTCTTAAAAGGTCAGCATTTCATGTTTATTCCTAAATGCTATGTGAAAATAAAATGTTCTTGCTCAGAAAGTGTGCATTTATTTATCCGAAGCAAAATGGCATTTGAATGTGTTAAAGCCATTAATCATGACCCACAATTTATGGCATGAAAAAGAAGAGAGGGGAAAAAAAGGACAGAAGCAGATAGAAAACTGTTCTCTTTTCCTGTTGTCTTTGTCTTACAATTGTACCACCATAAAAATCTAGCTTTTTGAAAGCCTCAGAGACGTTCTGCTCTTGGTCACTGATCTCAGAATTCTCTCCCGGTGTACAGTCACAGGTTAAATACATCCCTAGATGCTGAAGCTAAAAAAAAATAGATCTTTCAGGGCTGGATTTACTAGTTAACAAGTGTTGTGTGTAGAAAATGTTGTTCTGCTTCACTGCCAGAGGTTGGTGGGCCAATTAGCATTGACAAAGACTCCCATGTGAATAGTCTTGTGTACAGACTGTCTGGATCGCACAGACACTGCCTTTAAGATGTACTAATGTGCTTTCATTGCATGATAGTTTCAACGCATAACAACACGACTTGAGTTTAAGGCGGCTCTCTATGCATACTGCACCCTACTGTAAAATATGGCAAAGTATACAATAACAGAGAGAAAAGAGAATTAATGAGAGACTAAGCATTACTGCAACTGAGCCCTGGCAAAGTGTTTCATGATAACAACAACATTTATCGGCGAACACATTGCAGAATTATGCTTTGTCTACATACAATATTTGCAGGGCATTGTTTATTTAATATGTCTGTTTTATTATTATTATTATTATTTACATTTATTTTATTTTTCTGTAACAACCTAATATCAGTTATGTATTTCTGCAGTAAAGGGCAAAGTATTTCATAAGACTGACAGCAAGAAAGAGGAAAACAGGGGTTGGGGTCATTTTGCAAGCAACGTTAACCCAAAACAATTTTTATTGAGGAACACATTGCTGAATTATGCTTTGTTCTCAATGTTTGCAAGGTATTGTTTTATTTTATTTTATTTTATTTTATTTTATTTTATTTTATTTTATTTTATTTATAATTTGATTATTATTTTATTTATTGTCATATTCGATTTTATTACTGTGATATTTGCTATTAATTATTTGATATGAGTAATTTCATTCATTCATTCATTCATTCATTCGTTAATTCGTTCATTCATTCATTTTTGTTTACAAATATGTTCATGGTATTATTTAACATGTGCATTTTATTTTATTTTATATTATTATGATTTCTTTTTCATTCATTCATTCATTCATTCATTCAGCTCTGTATCAGTGATACAATACTGTAACTGATCCCTGGCAAAGTGCTTCATAAGATACTTTCATTGTACTTGCCAAAAAAAAAAAAAAAACACCAACAACTCTATTTTCAAAAGTCCACCCTTTATAAATAATATATATAAAGAGTAGTATATTGTATAAAGATTAAATCTCTTGCTTTTAATCTGTTGACATTCAGGTGTAGTCCTATGAAAGCTGTGAATCTTTCTGGCCAGTGTGTAGTCAATTCTTCTCCATCACATGACCATCTTGCTGTAGGACCAGAATGATTAGTCAGATATAGTTCAAGATGTTACAGAGTATTTCTTTTAAATCATGGAAGACAATAATTATTTTTAAAAAAGATTGAAAGCATTTGATCTCACTTTAATAAAATTCTCTCTAGTGCCTTTTGATTAACATATTTTTACAGAAAGGTAACCCCAAGGCTGCGATGAGCTGTCATTTCTTCCCCAGAGGCAAAGCAGGCTGTGAACTCCCCCTAATGATGTGGCTGTCTTCTGCTCAGATCAGTCATGCCAGGCCCAATCACTTTGCTTAACCAAGCACCTGAGTCACAAACTTCAGAGCATATCTGAAATGCTTTAAAATATGTGTTCCCTGATCTTTTCAAGACCCCTCTTTCATTGTTTTTTTTCTTCAGGGACCACAAAGTGTGGCACCCCAAGTGCATGTTTATCTTATTTGTCCTATAGTGTTCTTCATTTCTCACACCTTTTCTGGGAAGATTTGTTTAACTAACCAGCCTTTTTTTTTTTTTTTTTTTTTGCACATTTTGGCTGTTTGTATCGAACAAAAATAAATAAATAAATAAATAAAAAAAACACATCTGCTGCTCTTATTTTAAAATAGGCTTTGATAAAGTACCTGTTATATAAATAAATAAATAAATAAATAAATATGTTGTTTGCCCAACTATGAAAATTCTGTCATCATTTATTCACCCTCTTTTGTCATTCCAAACCTGTGTGAATTTCTTTCATCTGCCTAATACAAAATAATATATTTTGAAGAATGAGGATAACCAAATAGAATAAGAATAAGAAAAAGAACAATAAATATTACTGTTCTTATTATTATGATCAAATCAATCATACAAAATTTGATTATTTAAGAAATTGTGGTCAGTACATCTACATCCTTGTTGCAAGTGAAACTACAGTATATGTAATATCGCCTAGGTCTCTCTTTTTTTAGGTTTATAGTTAATGCACAACATTTCAACAATATTAAAGATTTGAGAAGCATTTTCACCTCCCCTTTAAACATTGTTAAACATATTTACTGCTATTGCTCTTATACAGTATGGGCCGGTTTCCCGTACGGGGATTAAGCCAAGTCTTAGACTAAATGTCATTTTAAACCTGGATTTATTGAAGTAGCTTTCTCACACATGGATTACAATAGTCTCAGACTTACACTAGTCTAGACTTAAACAATCGGATTTCTAGAAGTAGGATTAGACCTTATTCAGATCTAAATGAAGTCTTAAATTAAACCTGGTCAGAAGCAGGTTTAACCTCAGATTAAAAACTTTCTTGCCTCAAGGCTCACGTCCATAGTAGCAGAAAATGGATTACCTCGACTATTTCAACGACAATCAGAGACCACCACCAAGACCAGAAAGAAGGTTGCTGAAAGACAGGAGCAACCCACTAAATGATTTTGATGATTTACATTTTCTTGACCGTTACCGTTTATATGACAAAGGAAAATGCAACAGAAATAATTGGTTTGCTGCAGCCCAAGCTATCAGGTGACTTAGTCAGGGGCACCCCCAGGGCTTAATTTGTGCCGGAACAAGGCACCTCATTTTGGCGGATCCCCCTCCTCCAGGGGTGGCGTTTCAGTATGGCAGAGAGATATGTGCCGTGAAAAATTAACCAAAATTCATATCTCTATTATTATGCGTTATTATTATTTTAAATCAGAGGGTTTTACAAATATTTAACCAATGATAAGTATTTAAAAGAGCTTGTCAGTAAAACTTCATTACGCCATTGGATCCTCAAGCTCTAAGCGAAACCTCGTCACTTCCAACGCCTCCACTCAGATTGACGCGCTCACAGTCTGGAGGAGACAGATCTCCGCTTATTCGCAAAGCAATGGGTAAACAAATAACAGTTTGAATAGTACAGCATTTTCTTTACTCAAACACGATGTCTGTAAAGGCTAATGTCTTTGTGTGTTTGAAGACTGGAGAAGTACGTTTTTTGCCATCTAGCCTATATACTTTTGTACGTTATGAATATCCTGTGCATAAGCGCTTTATCGTTTATATCATGAGACATTGGTCAAGTTTACTAAACAACAAGAAAAACCAAGCGCCCATATAGCAACAATAAACGTTAAATAGCCTGTAAAAGGTGATGATAGCATATAATGCGCTGCACAGATGCGGTCAAAACAGATCTCCTCATTCGCCGGCCAAAGACCTTGTTAACTCCATTTGAGCTTGTTTTTCATATAGCCGAATGTTAATTGCACGTGCCTGATACAACAATCACTGACGACGCAGTGTTGTTTAATATTTGACCCCCCCCTTTTCTACACCCCCCCCCTGTATTTTAGTAGAGTGTGCATGAAACCATGCCATGCCATGTTAACAACCATCAGACATCATATTGTGTGTATTTGGTTGCTTAAACTCAACAAACTACGAAAAATAACTCATATAGGCTAAGGACGGTGACACACTGGCTGCGTGGCGTGAGCGTGGCGTTTCTGCTGCGTGGCGGCTGCTTCGCGTTTTCTGTGTCTTTACACACCAGAACCGTGCCTGACGCGGCGCTGGCGCACTGCTGCTGCTATAGGTGACATAGAGGGAGGCCGCCGACAGACCAGGCTCTTGTCTTCACGACAACAATATCTATACTTCATCTTGAGCATAAATATAAAGCCTACTGATAAAGGACACCGTCAACAGTATTGACGGCAAAATAGACTATGTTTGACAGGTGCAATATTTGAAAATCGAGAATTATTAATTAATTTTTTTAATTTAATTTTATATCTGAATATATGTCAACCTATAGACTTTCAAACATCAAAGTGTCATGAAGTAATATGTATTTGTGTACAAAATTACATATAAACATATTTTCCTATTCTATTTTGCCTGGAAACGCTTCCAACACGCTTGCGTGTCACGTGAAAAATAGGCGTTTAACGCGTTAAATACGTGTTGTTTACGCGTGAAAAAGCAGTGCGTATTTAACGTGTAAAATACGTGTGAAATACACGTGAAGTATGCGTTAAAAATCAGTTTGAACGGGTCAATCTCATTGGCTGCTGAGGACTTGGATCAAACCACTTCTGTGAGCTTAGAGGGATGTACCATTCATAGACAGGAAACCACCATTTAACATGCTATAGATCAGCTTATTCAGCCTTATTATTTTGTCTTTTTTTGTATAGCCTATAGAAAAAAATAATTAAATTGCAGTTTTATGAAATATTTATTTTTTACCACTCATGCCTTTTTGTAAATAAACATATTAGCGGATATTCTAGCTTTAATAGTGGTTGAACTTAAAGAGTTAGTAATTAAGCAACAAATCTTTTTTTATGGATGGTAACTGTAAAATTATTACTGAAATATTATTAGTAATTAGTTAGTTACTGCAAAATAAATATCATTAAAATAACTAAATTACTAGTTACTGCTCAACTCTGACTTTCAGTGAAAAAAAAAAAGGTTGAACATTCTCCTGCTGAGAAATAACTGATAAAAATGTAAGAAAATTTTGAGTGGTCAAGAGACATTTTTCATATCCATCTTATTTGAAATTCAATATCTCAGGATGTAAATAAGGTAAGTTACGATGTATATGTTTAAAATTTTGTGCTGATAGTATAAAGTTTCTAAAAGTTACAGTATTTTGTAATGAAACAGGACTTTTTGTTTAGCTCTTGACTCACCGAAGTATACTATTTAAATACTGTTGCTTTCTGAGTGCCATACACAAAAATACCAACTCATAACTCCACGAATATAGCAAGGAGAGTCAAAAGCTATAGTCTGATTCTACGTTCTGTCAAATGTTTAATAGAGTTTTCCAACTGATTCATGGGTTTAGGTATTATTTACATATGAAAGATCGTAATGGATTGTTTTGATTTTGGACTCATTTCAATCTTGAGAATCTACTGTAAATAATGATATTTTTCACAATCAGAGCATGTTTCATGAAGTTATAAAGGTAAAACCATGAGAATATTGCAGCATGTGCGCATTTGGAATTTTTTTTTTTTTTTTTGTCATAATTCGATGACGAATATCTTCAAATCTAAATGACAGATTATTGTATAATTGGGCTCATTTTAATCAAGATTTTCAATGTTCCATGAGCTATGCATGTTTCATGAAGTTATGAATGGAAACGTAACCTATGTTTTTTTCTCAATTGAATGGTTTCATGTGTCTGATAATATCGTAAGTAATATATTTAGATGGGGAAGTCGTGGCCTAATGGTTAGAGAGTCGGAATGGTGAAATCGAGTCTTGGGCCGGCAGGAATTGTGGGTGGGGGGAGTGCATGTACAGTTCTCTCTCCACCTTCAATACCACGACTTAGGTGCCCTTGAGCAAGGCATCGGACCCCCAACTGCTCCCCGGGCGCCGCAGCATAAATGGCTGCCCACTGCTCTGGGTGTGTGTTCACAGAGTGTGTGTGTGTTCACTGCTCTGTGTGTGTGCACTTCGGATGGGTTAAATGCAGAGCACGAATTCTGAGTATGGGTCACCATACTTGGCTGAATGTCACGTCACTTTCACTTTTCACTTTCACTAGATCAATTGAACAAATTACGATGAATTTGAGCTCCTGTTAATCTGGAGTATTTCCTGAAAAAAATTACGTATGCTTTTGCATGATCTATGAATGTTTCATGAAGTAATTAATAAAAGCGCAAAGTGAAACTAAAGTTATTTGTTGTGCTGTGCCTGTTCTATTGGGTTTTATATGTTATAGCAATATGAGCAATATATTTGGATCTCATCCACGGATTACAGTATCTCTGGGCTCATTTTAATTGGGATAATTTTCTGAAAATAATGATCTATGCATGATTCCTGAAGCTATGAATGAAAACGAAACGTGAAGTATCGAGCTGTTTTTCTTTGCAGCCTCAGTGCGCCAGTCTGCTTTCATGTGTCACAGCTCTATGAACGAAATCTTTCGATCTGATCAAAGGATCTATGCATGTTTGGTGAAGTTAAGAGCTAAAACGGCACGGGACTGAAACCTTAGATTTTTTTTTTGCTAAGATACATGACTAATTTTTTTCTATGTGTTATAGCTTTATGAAATATATATTTAGATCTAAATTATGTTTTATGGTGAGTTTCAACAGTTTTTAATCTGAAAATAGGGACGTGTCTTTTTTATGATTTAACCTATACTTTTTTCATGAAGTTATGAGTGAAAAGCCTACATGACAGCTACCATAGATTTTTTTGGATAAACTACATGCTCTCTGTGCAGTTTTATGTGTGTTATAAATTTATCTTAGTTTTTATAGGAAAATCTTTAGATATAAATTACAGATTTGACAGATAGTTTTGGGCTCTTTTAATCAGGAGAATCTACTCTAAATGATGGTGCATAATTTTACACTGAAATCTTGTTTTATGAAGTTACAAGTAAAACGGCGACATCAATAGGCTATAGGCCTATTATTATAATTATTATATGGGTCTGGGGTTGACTTCTTGTACAAAACTCGCTCCAGTTTATTCAAAGCCTCAAACAATTTCCGGGCTCTAGAGTCTGACCTCAATGTTGCGACTAAAAAAACTCTGAGGTCGCACCGGTGCAATGAGCCATTCAAGGGGAAAAAAAGTCTCTTCGACTCTGAATGTCTCCCTGTGGTTCAACAACAGACACTAGAATCCTGCATTTTAGCCTGAGCACGACGGGCCCCAACCTTTTTTACCCCCTCGAGACAGGCTTCGATTGTTCAGATGTGGGCCGGGCCTCCAGTCTGTTTAGACTTCTTCTTACTTTTAAATTTTAGATATTCATCAATTAGCGATGAAAAAAAACTTGCTGCGCTGGTGGAAACAACATGAGACCGTGATGCCACGACTGTAAAGAGTGGCTCGACGGTGTTTTGTGTCCCGCAGCAGCGCTGCTGAACAGTTCTGCATTCAAATAATAGGCTTAAGCTTGCCGCAAAGCACTGGGAAAAGTAATTACAATAAATGTGATAAGGGGGGAATAGGAAGAAGATATTTTAATAATTTACTAATAAACTAGTGTTTTCTGAATCTGTGTCGCAAGGATGAAGTTGCAATCCCGACTCATCATTGTGACGATCGCGACCCAGTGAAACACAGGGAGAAAGAGATCCAAGTGCAGGTATGTTTTTATTAGGGTAATCCAAAACGTAATCCAAAACAAGCCAGGGTCAAAACCAGAAAACAAACAAACAAACAAAGAAGGCACAGGAAGGGAACAGGAACCGGAACTCGGAAAGCGAGGAACTCAGGAAACGAGAAGACTGGGTACGACATAAAACAGAAGGTAACGTAAGGAAAGGACTGCATACAGACACCAGGAAAAGACTGGTAAATATAGGGAGGCTAATGACTAATAAGTGAAGGCACCTGGTGCAATTAACAGGAGTGCAATTACTGTGATGAAGGGACAAGGCTAGTGGGAATTGTAGTGCCTACGGTGAGGTGCCTAAGGGGAAGTGAGCCCACTAGTGGACACCCAGGGAAACAGAGACCAGGCAGCGTGACATTACCCCCTCCTCCACGGAGCAGCTACCAGATGCTCCATCCGAACCCAAGAAAAAACCAAAGGCACAAAGAGACCAGGAGGGAGGTGGAGCGGCGGAAGACCAGGGGGAGGGACGGAGGGCCAGGTAAAATGGGGAAACAGAGACAAGAGGACCAGGTAAAATGGGGAAACAGAGACAAGAAGTGCAAACACAAAAACAAGGAGCCCAGGAGGGAGGTGGACCGGCGGAGGATCAGGAGGAGGGATGGAGGGCCAGGTCCTTAAAGGGAAACAGAGAGAAAGACAAGGAACCCAGGAGGGAGGTGGGCCGTCGGAGGATCAGGGGGAGGGACGGAGGGCCAGGTCCTTATAGGGGAACAGAGAGAAAGACAAAGACAAGGAACCCAGGAGGGAGGTGGACCGGAGGAGGATCAGGGGGAGGGATGGAGGGCCAGGTCCATAGATGGAAAACAGACAGGAGAGGAAAAACAAAACAACCACAAAACACAAGTCCAGGAATGACGTGAAGCCCACCAGGGCGGAGCAGAAGACCACCACATCCATGTGGTCGAGACAGAGGCCCACCAGGGCGCTGCAGAAGACCACCACATCCGTGTGGTCGAGACAGAAGCCCCCCAGGGCCAAGCAGAAGACCACCACATCCGTGTGGTCGAGACAGAAGCCCCCCAGGGTGGAGCAGAAGACCACCACATCCAGTGGTCGAGACAGAAGCCCACCAGGGCAGCGCAGAAGACCACCACATCCGTGCAGTCGAGACAGAAGCCCCCCAGGGCGGAGCAGAAGACCACCACCTACATTTGGTCGAGACAGAAGCCCACCAGGGCGGAGCAGAAGACCACCACATCCGTGTGGTCGAGACAGAAGCCCACCAGGGCGGCGCAGACGACCACCACAGTGGGATCGAATTAACAGGAGAGCAAGTCTGGTTAGGCAAGTCTGAAACAGAGAACATGAACAAGTTAAGGGTAGCCTCCGTGGCCACGACAGGATCAGTCGAGCACTCAGAGAGTTTGGCTGAGACGTGACGAGGCTCTGGAAGTTCCACAGAGGCGAGGAGAGACTCTGGTAGTTCAGCCGAGATGAGGAAAGGCTCTAGTAGTTCAGCAGAGACGTGGAGAGGCTCTGGTAGTTCAGCAGAGACGTGGGGAGGCTCTGGTAGTTCCACAGAGACGTGGAGAGACTCTGGTAATCCCATGGTGTTTAGACTGGATTCCAGAAGATCAATGCTGACTTGACTCTGCTCATGAAGATCATTGGTGGCCTGACTCTGCTCATTAAGATCATTGGTGACTTGCATTTGTTCATAAAGATCATTGGTGACTTGCATTTGTTCATGAGGATCAATGGTGACTTGCCTTTGTTCATGAAAATCATTGGTGACTTGCATTTGTTCATGAAGATCATTGGTGACATGCCTCTGCCCATGAAGATAGTCGGTGACTTGACCTTGCCCATGAAGAACACTGGTGACTTGACCTTGCCCATGAAGAGTACTGGTGACTGGACTTTGCCCATGAAGATCATTGGTGACTTGCCCTTGTCCATGAATTTCACTGGTGACTTGACCTTGCCCATGAAGATCAATGGTGACTTGACTTTGTTCATGAAGAATACTGGTGACTGGACTTTGCCCATGAAGATCATTGGTGACATGCCTTTGTCCATGAATTTCACCAGTGACTAGCCCTGACTCTGGAAGGTCAACGGTGACTAGCCCTGACTCTGGAGGGTCAACGGTGACTAGCCCTGACTCTGGAGGGTCAACGGTGACTAGCCCTGACTCTGGAGGGTCAACGGTGACTAGCCCTGACTCTTTAGGGTCAACGGTGACTAGCCCTGACTCCGGAAGGTTAACGGTGACTAGTCCTGACTCTGGAAGGTCATTGGTGACTAGCCCTGACTCTGGAAGGTCAACGGTGACTAGCCCTGACTCTGGAGGGTCCACGAGCACCTGACTCGACTCTGGAGGGTCCACGGGAACCTGACTCGACTCTGGAGTGTCCACGGGAATCTGACTCGACTCTGGAGGGTCCACGGGAACCTGACTCGACTCTGGAGGGTCCACGGGAACCTGACTCGACTCTGGAGGGTCCACGGGAACCTGACTCGACTCTGGAGGGTCCTCGGGAACCTGACTCGACTCTAGAGGGTCAACGGGAACCTGACTCGACTCTGGAGGGTCAACGGGTACCTGACTCGACTCTGGAGGGTCAACGGGAACCTGACTCGCCTCTGGAGGGTCAACTGTGGGTGTCATTCTGTGCAGAGGCGCAGGACAAGCAGCCATCTTGTGCCATGACTCTGGACCGGCGGCCATCTTGGGCAGTGGCGCTGGGCCGGCGGCCATCTTGTGCTGTTGCGCTGGGCTGGCGGCCATCTTGCATCGTGGCGCTGGGCTGGCGGCCATCTTGTGCAGTGGCGCTGGACTTGCGGCCATCATGGGCAGTGGCGTTGGGCTGATGACCACCTTGAGTCCTTCTGTGACGATCACGACCCAGTGAAACACAGGGAGAGAGAGATCCAAGTGCAGGTATGTTTTTATTAGGGTAATCCAAAACGTAATCCAAAACAAGCCAGGGTCAAAACCAGAAAACAGTCCAAACAAACAAACAAACAAAGACCCGTTTGACCCGTTTCAAACTGATTTTTAACGCGTACTTCACGTGTATTTCACGTGTATTTAACGCATATTTAACACGTGAAATACACGTTAAATACGCGCTGATTTTTCACGCGTAAACAACACGTATTTAACGCATTAAATATGTGTTGTTTACGTGTGAAATACACGTATTTAACGTGTTGTTGACGCGTTAAAATTCACGCGTATTTGACCCTCCTGGCCTACCATACTAGCATGCACGCGTTTTCCGTGCGGCTCGAGCCGCGCCTGAGACGCACATCTCACGCAGGCAATCTGCAAGCTCTAACCTATTAACATGGGAGCCGAATTAAAAACGCACCCAGTGTGTCACTGGATCGCGAGGCGGCTTTGTACGCGCGAGCTTTGGATGTGACTGCGAGGGCAGTTTACAATTTACAAATTTACCCGATTAGTCAAGTCATGTGACAGTTCTGTCAGCTGTCCCGATCGAAATGCAAATGAGTCTTGTATCGCAGCTTGCAGCAGGTCACTGAAGTGCAGACAAGATGCACTGATGTGAAGCGCGCTCCGAGAGTTTATGGTTTCGAATGAATGATTGAATCTTGTTTGTGTGGATTTATTTTATTATTCAAACCTACAAGTGATGTTGAATAAATGCAAGGATTTACCTCATTATAAACTTGAAAGCTGCGAGAATTATTAAAACCACATAAATGTAGGACCTGATTAAATATAACTATTACACAGAGATTTGAAAAATAAAATTCCACAACTTTTCAAAACGTTTTTAGGCCTGGAAATTGTTGTTTTAATCGCATGGCATTTTCATGACCTTACAGACCCTAAATGCAACTGATGCACGCTCTTAAAATCACTTAAACTGATCCACCAATGTGATTGCGCGAATGTTCCGTTACCTCTCCCTCCTGTAATCACATGCCGGATCCGTTACCCCGCTTTGTTCCGGGACCTAATTAAGCACTGGGCACCCCTATTTCTCCTTCCTTACAAATATTAATTACCTTAAGGTTTTTGGCATGTGGAACCTTCCACCGTGAAACTGGGGATTTGTGTGGTGTGGGTGAATCAGCAGTGTGCAAAATAGTACACAAAGTCTGTAGTGCTATATGTAAACTGAAAAAGGATTTCATTAAATTCCCAAATGCTGCTGAACAAATTGTATCAAACTATCCTGTAATTGAAAACAAACAGCATGATTCAGGTACATGTGTGAAACCTAAGTGATCACATATCAACACGTAAAAAATATTGATATGTGCATGGACAATATGTTATCACATGTGGAAACATGATCACATGGGTTACACAAATTTATATCATAATTTTTTTTCAAAACAATCATGTTTTGCATGTTTCATATATTTTGCATTTTATTTTACTATATGATTGCACATGTGAAGGTCAAGAGAATTTTCTGTAAGGGTTGAGTGAACTGTACCTTTAAACATGGGCAAGGGAATAAAAATAAATAAATAAATAAAAATATTATTTTATTGTAGCTTTTACATGAATCAGCCTTACCAGTTTCTCACCTGCGGGAATATGTTCCAAAACTACTATGGAATGAATGGAACCATGCCATTCTGCATAGTAGTACTGCATGCATTTTTCTTAACCCACACTGCTGGATGTTATGCAAATATTGATTTATGATTTAATGCAGTCTTCCAAAAACTCAGCATGTACAAATTGATATTTTAACCCCAAGCATGAGTTTGCTTGTACCTACATTTTGACTGTTGTCAGTCATTTGGTTAGCACCATGACGCCATACAACGTCTCACATAACCACACGCAGCCTTGGTTTCTTCCCCTTCCAAATGTCCCAAGGCATCACTGCCTGCAATTTTCAGCACAGATTGATTTTAGCACTCCTTGAAGCCAATTTGGGATGTTTGCGTGTTCATACATTCTGCTGATTTGATCCACGAGGGAAAGTTGTTGGGAGGAAGGAGCCAAACGCAGAGGGGGATACGGATTAGATTCCATATTAAAAAGAATGGTAATAGCTATAAAATAGCATCTGCCTGAGGCTGCTTAGAGCAATGATGAGGCCTGTCTTTCGTGTCCTTTTTACATTATTCAATTACTGCTGAAATGGAACACCTGGGACACTCCTGGAGTGACAAAAGTATAAAGAATAGCTTCAAAATATGTAAATGTTTGAAAAGGGCTGCTGGTAGCAGTTGCTAAGCTCTCATAACTTGTGGCACGAGATCTTCCCTTTAAAAATGGTGGGAAGTTAAACACATGGGGACGCTGGGGTACACGCAGGGCAGCGAACATAGTGACAGGCAGGGACTCGGGGAGGTTGCATAGACGATAGTGAAGTGAAACACAGAGGAGCTGGAAATTGCTTCAACACATGCTCTCTCCTGTTCACTTTGCAGGCAGATGAAAGCACTGAGAAAAATCTCCCTACTTTCCCTAAACTTCTCTGAAGTGAAGTCAGAAAGAAAAAGAGTTGTGCTCAAAAAAAAAAAACGTGGAGGGAGAAAAACGAGGGGAAAAAAGGAAGTTAAAAGAATCTTTGAGAGAGACAGAAACATAAAGAGCGAATGGATGCTGCCATTCTCTCAGTGGGGAGAAATACTCCACCACGCCAGCTTTGTGTTTAAAAAAGTCTTCTGCTTTGTGATTTAAAAGAGGGAGTTGCAAACAGCGAACACAAAAGAATATTCAAAAATGCTCGAGCAAAACAAGCCTCTGTCTCTTCTCTCCCACCCGCTCCATCAGGGGAGAGCGTGTGGTGGTGGGTGGAGGGGAGGCTTGAACATCTGAAGGGAGTGTCAGGAGTTGCTGACAGAACGCACGCAGACAGCCACTCTTATTCCGCAGAGGGCGTTGGGGTGAACTTTTCCAACATCACTCTGTTCTGTGAGCCACATGTACACAAGGTAAATTATTTGCTCCAGCTTTCCTGCACAAAGCGGATAACCGGTCCCAGGGTTTCTGTCATTCTGACCTTGGTAGGAATGTGTCCTCATGGGATGATCGTGTCATTGGCTTTAGCAGGCTTTGCATGGTTTGACTCTCAAATGCTTTGAATGGATAAACTAAACATTGCTTTTTGGAGCAGAATATGACATTCAGTTATCATATTCACTTCCTTTTGATATGATAGTATCAGGTTGATTCTGTTATGTGCATGGACTTTCAGTTCCCTTATTTGGTCATATTCCTTTTCTTGTTTGGTTAATTGATTAATCCCCACCTGTCGCCATTCACCTGATTTCTCCCTCGTGTTTAAATACCCTGTCGTTTGAGTTCCTCCTGGTCCGTGATTAATGTTGTATCCTGAGTTATGTATTGTATTATGTTGGATGTGCCCTTATTCTCCCGCGATTATTAAAAGTACCATTTTGTACATCATCTTCCTCGTGCGCCTTCCTTACACACCAGCAAACCCATAACAGAATCACGGACCAAAACAGTTTATTTAGCAGCGTTTTTCTATCTTTTTGTTTTAGTTTTCCCCCCTCTCAGAATGACAAACCCAGCAGTCCGACTCCTATGCCTGGAGCAACTGGACCGTTCGCTGGAGGACCATACCAGGGATTTTCTAGATCTGGCGTGGCTTACCACTTCCCCGACCGCTCGCTCTCTAACTTCTATTACACCGGCCTGAGCGAACGGTGTAGAGCCCACTGCAGCCGCAGAGCCCGAGCCTGTAATTGTTGGAGAACAAGGACCCGAGAGCGCCACTGATCGGGTGTGTGAGCCGGCAACACAGTGCGTCGTGGAAGTATTAGTGGAGATGGAGGGCGTGGAGGAAAGCCCTGCCCACACTTCTGCGACTGAGGGTGAGCTGCAATTGGTTTCTGGAAATTACATGGAGGACCTTATAGACTGGTTTGTGGAGGTAAACCCTGAATTTCCTGTTTCTTCGCTGGTTCCGTCCAGCCCTGAATCTCCTGTGTCTATGCTGGTTCTGCCCAGCCCTGAATTTTCTGTTTCTCCTCTGGTTCCGTCCAGCCCTGAATCTCCTGTATTCCCTCCCAGCCTCCCACTCCCACCTCCTCCTAGACCAGTCAATTCCTCTGCTCCATTTTCGCTGGTTCCGCCCAGCCCTGAATTTTCTGTTTCTCCACTGGTTCCGTCCAGCCCTGAATCTCCTGTTTCTCTGCTGGTTCCGCCCAGCCCTGAATTTTCTGTTTGCCCGCTGGTTCCGTCCAGCCCTGAAACTCCTGTTTCTCTGTTGGTTCCGCCCAGCCCTGAATCTCCTGTTTCTCCACTGGTTCCACCCAGCCTTGAATCTCCTGTTACTCCGCTGGTTCCGCCCAGCCCTGAATTCTCTGTTTCTCCGCTGTTTCCGTCTAGCCCTGAATTTTCAGTTTCTCCGCTGGTTCCGTCCAGCCCTGAATCCCCTGTTTCTCTGCTGGTTCCGTCTTCACCGTGGCCTGTCATCCCACCTGCTCCACCGGGCTCCCTCGTCCCTCCGGCTCCACCTTGGTCAGTCGTCGACCATCCGTCGCCTCAGGACTCCACTCCTATGGCTTCTCCTCTGGAGCACAATCTGGCTCCTCCTGCTCCCGGCTCCTCCCTGGCTCCTCCCTCAATCCACTCCACCCTGGTTCCAAGCTCCTTGCTCCCTCTTTGCCTGCCCCTTGCCTGAAAACTGAAAATTTCAGCTTTGCCATCAGATGAATAAATTACACTATAAAATGTATTAAAATAGAATACGGTTAGTTTAAAGCAACTATAGCCCCCTTCTGTTAATTGACAGTACAGCTATAAACTTAATTGAATGCACTGTTACAGTAATTGAATGCAGCCCACTAATTAGAGTGGATAGCTGTACGTGTGCATTTGTTGCAGCTTTAAAGCAATCCGCCCTTTTCGCAGAATTTTGTACCCACTCATATTATCTTAGAACAGATGTTTGGAGAAAGAAATAGAAGCCGTATACTTTACTATTACTCAGTGTATTACCATAAGTACCCGCAAAAATTAGATAAAATTCCACACATCTGAGTGCACGACATCTTGGTACATTAAATAGACACTCAAAGAAGTTCTGTTCGCCCAAACCGGTAACCATAGAAACAGTATATTGCTCAAGCTCTTTACTCTAGGATCAGCATCGGACAGAATATCAACAAAACACAAGTCCCGTCTTTCGTTATTTATACAGATTACTGACATATCACAACTAAATAACAAAAAGACGGGGAACAGTTAGCCTGAAAATTCCCAAAAAGTAAAAGAGGCTTTTTCTTTTGGAATTACATGATTGCACAATCATGCACAATCATGCACAATAAGACAAGTAAATATGTATTAAGAAATCAAATAGAAGCAAATATGCTTTTAAGTCGAATATTTCATGGTTAAATAACTTTTGAATGAATAAAGAACTGATTCAAATATTCCCATTTTGTTATAAATCTTCATTGAACACAGATGGCCACATTCTCTCAGACAAGCTACTGATCTATTGATACTCAGGACTGTGATCCCGTCTTAGATTTTTACAGTGCTTTAAAGTAGGAAACTCTGAAACATCAAGCAGTGGCACGCTGCTAAGATGAGAGCGGAAGAAAAACAACTGAATTTCATCAAAACAGATTGTCAAACCAGATGGGATGCTCCCAAGAACTGGGCCAGGATGTGTGGGGTGCAGACTTTGAACAGGCAAACATGGTAGGTTTCACAAATAGTCAACAGAACCGACAAAAGACAGTTAGCTCATTATTCTCTGTAATCGAAGATTATCATTAAACCACATCTAAAATGTTTTCAGATCGCACCAGTCATCCCATCTGACATGTATCACAATAGCAATTAAAAACTAATATGGTGGGCTAAAGTGCAAATTAAGCTTAATCAGTGGTGAATGTGTCAAAATGCGTTTTCCTCCTCAGGTCAAGTTATTGAGGAAAGTGGGTGATCTTTAAGTGGATTGAGTGAAACTTACACAAAAAGCTACTGTATAATTGGCCTTTGGTTTCACAGTCAACAAAAGAGATATAATGTTACGCTACAGTGGAAAAAAACTGCCAGAAGGCAAAAATCTCATTTTTAATACATGAAAGGCGACTCAAGCATCTCTTTTTCTTGCTTTCCATACAAACAACTAAATGCAGATGACACAGCACCTTCATTCAAAAATTGAGATGTGGATCAATGAACTTTAATAAGGCTAATTAATTCCAGTCGCCATTTTATAGGCTGTAAAAATATAGTATTTAAAAGAATATTTAAGTTAAGCATTTGTGGCATAATGTTGATTAGCCCAAAAGGCAAAAAAAATTTAAAATAAAAATAAACACCTGTTCCACTGAGGTATTGTCACATTATTTGAATGTGGTCAATCTTTAAACACTTGAATGAATCAATCAATCTGAAAACATTAAAATACACACAATTTCAATAGTATAGCCATAGAATGTCAACAATAACACAAGTTCTGTCCTGTTATCATTATTTTAGTGTGAATCACTAAAACACTAACCTTTTTCTGTGTCAAGTTATGTCCAATTTTACATTATTGCCATGACAATGTAACTCTTAAAACCGTAAAATTACCAGAATAATTATGACAAAAAAATTTCAGTGCAAATAATACACAAGAATAATAATAAAAAAAGTATATACATTTTTTTTCTGTTTGTTTATTCATTTATTAGGACAAGTTAACTTTTTTTACATTATGCCAGATGTGTGTGTGTATATACGTACATATACAGTATGTGTGTGTGTGTGTGTGTGTGTGTGTGTGTGTGTGTGTGTGTGTGTGTGTGTGTGTGTGTGTGGGTGTGGGTGGGTGTGTAGTCTGTGTGTCTATTGTACATGTAGATTTCCACAGTATAGGTATTAAATATTTTTAGGTATTCAACATTATGCCACTAATGCTGCCGTGCTTAACTTGTATTGAACCTGGACTGCTCCTTTTTGGAGACTGGGCTCATATGACTAACAAACATCAAAACTTTAGTATCTTGTTTATGCAGGGCTTGTGTTAGTTACTGTATGAAGTAGTGTTTCATTAGTGTTCATTGAGGCCCCGAAGAGCAGTCAGACTCAGCATAGGCTTACTATTATTACGTCGCCTCTGGCTACACCTGGTCCATGCTTATTTGCATTCAGCCGCTGATTTGTTAGCACATAAAATACAGTGGACCTAATGTATTCCTAAATAATGTGAATATATGGAAATATCTGTAATTGCAAAACATACTTGATTATTTAAATGAGAGTTATTGTGTTGTCTTTCAGGGTGACGTGGTATAACTGAGCCCGACGCGTGTGCTGAAACTTCGGGTGAGTTGCCCATGCGCTGTGCTGAATTGATTGCAGTTGAACTTTAATTCTCCCCTAAAGATTTTTATTTTGTTCTTTTGCCTTTAAACATGCCTGAAGCCCTCCTTACGGT
Source organism: Carassius carassius (assembly GCF_963082965.1). Taxonomy (NCBI): domain Eukaryota; kingdom Metazoa; phylum Chordata; class Actinopteri; order Cypriniformes; family Cyprinidae; genus Carassius; species Carassius carassius. The sequence continues at coordinate 14,396,145 of NC_081796.1, forward strand.
CCTTCATTTCGCTGCAGGCGAGAATGACTTCAGTGGCTCGCGGCCTGATTTAATATTTCCACTCTACCTTTTATCTGCAGGTCTGTGATGTGATCTACAAGTCACTATTCATCAAATTGACTACTGTGATCCCACATTGGCCATCCAGTTTGGTGACGATGTCTGTCCCTTTCACCATTTCTCTCAGGGTGCGGAACCGAGATATGGAGCACACAATCTTTAATTGGGTTTTATGTGAAGGTGATGGTTTGTTGCCGTCGGAGGTATCTGAGGTTGATCTCTTTAGCATTAATATATTCTCAGCGCACATAAAAACTCCTCATCTAGTCAGTGCTTCACTGAGCTAATTAGGGACAGCATCTTGCATGTCTTACCTATCAGATAGTTTTCTCAATCTTCATTCCATCTCAGCTTCAATCCTTTCTGCAGTAAAAATCCTTTTTGTCAGCCGAACCCTTTAGATGTAAAACATTTACTTGAAGTCCCCCCTGAGATGTATCTGTTACATATTCACAGTTCTCTGATGATGATTAGGGCTGTATGACTTTGCATTATATTGTGATTATTGCATCATATTTTGCAATTTGAACTGTAAAATCATTTTATATAAAATAGTGATACTGTTGAGACATCCAGACATCCAAGAACAAAGACTGCTGCTAAAGGAAATAGTTACTTTTAAGGGTGTTTCTTCCTTAAGTCCATAATTGTGACTTGATATGATATATTGCTAGTTTAGTTTTATTTGTATACATTGTGTTGCCCTTTTTGTTTATTTTAATGATACATGTGATTTAAAGTAAGTATTTGCTTTTCATCAACTTTCAACAAACCCCCTGCATTTCCCTCACAAACACCATTTTGTAAAGAAAGGGCAACATGCAGTTATTTTCTTAAAGATCTAGTACCTCATCTAAATTTTCTATTTTAGTTTTGTTAGGTTAGGTTGTATCTAATCATTCACTTTCCCTGATGCTTTTGATCTAAATAAAGCATTTCATTCAAATGTTATTCCACAGTAACATTTACTACAGTTACCGCATGAAGCATTTTTTCAAGTTACCTTTTTTTACAGTTTGTAAGGTGTACAGTCCAATATTCAAACACTTTTGCTTTAAAGTGGGCATGCACTCTCGCATTCTATTAATACTGAAATCAGCTGAAGTCTTTTTCACTACAGCGATAACTGAGATACAATATGGCACCTGTAGCATTTAAATGAAGCAAGACAGCAAGTAGTGCAAGCTTCAGTGGGCTGTATGCTGAATGTCACCTGACCAAAACAGACAACTGGTCTGATCTCATCCAATTGTTGGAGAAAGTGTTAACAGCAGAATGAACTGCCAGTAATATCTATGAAGTTTTAAGGTGATTAGCTATCCTAGCTAGTTGTTTTTATGCCATATTGTTCAATTGTAGTATCAAAATCGACATCGGTTATGCTCATCTTTGGTATCTCCTTTGATGGCATCTTGATCAAAACAGCTCCATATCTAACAAAGACCTAAACCAGAAGTTACCCAGACAAGCACTCTCATGTACAGTGTTGCGACAGCAAATATTAGGTAATATCCTACTGCTAGATGATGGCATTGATGAACCAGAATCAAATATTCCAGCAAGCCATCTAATAAAGCACCTAAATAAGTAATTTGCCAAATAACATAGCCTATAACATCTAACAAATTATTGTTTTTTTTATTAAAATGAATGCTTTCAGCGAGTGATATGAAACATTATGTTTGTGTACTCATTCTGTTTATATTTATATGAGATTTGGAAAACTGCTGACTTCACAAACAGTTTGGGTTTGAGAGTACTGTATATCCTTTGTAAATCACAGGGAATTTCCTTTATGCCCAACAAAATGATTACAGACATTGCTATTTCTGATTTTCCAGTCCAATCCTGCTTTCCAATGTCTATTCAAAATTAAATGTAGACTACATATGAACATCACAGTTTATGTGGAATTCAGCACATTTACATTGCAGTGCTGCATATGTGACATTCAGATGCATGGAAATTGCATGCTATGACGGTTTACTTATTGAGCAACTGCAGATGCAGAATCAAGATTTTGTTTTTTTTTCTCCAAAATGGATAAAAACAAATAAATAAACAAAACTCTTTTGAATGAATCATCTGGATGCAGAATCTCCTGGCAGGCGTTTCCACAGTATTTTCTGTTTGTTTTGGACTCTTTGTTTGCAGAGTAGTTGCCGCATAAAGCACTGGCTTTTTATTGTTATTCTTTTTTAATTTGTTTTCCTCGACTGGTCCTTCCAGTCGTTTTTAATTACGAAATCTTCTCTCATATGCCATGCAGCATTGCTGGTGCACATTCAAGAAGCAGAATGCTAAAAATCATCCTCAGACAAAGACTGTTAAACTGAGCACACACACGAATATAAATGTTGAGCCAGAGGATGAAACATCTTCACTGAGGTGCCTTTTCCCTGGAGCAAAGCTTTAATCTATATGAAAAGTATGGCACCAATGTTAATATCCTTCTATCCCTTATGCAAAGACAAGAGCCAATTAAAGTGGGCTGTGAAAATTAAGGACAGCCATTTAACAAGGAACCTGCATTAAATACACAGAAAAATCCATTAGGAATGGCTATAAAATGCAAGTGTTCAATGTATCTGACTAGGTATCCTGGTAATTGTTCTGAATGAAGGGATATAAAGGGGTTTGTTTAACAGATGCCATTAAACAGCGATATTTTGAAAACATAAAGCCACAGAGTCATTTATGCTTTTTAATTTAACAATTATTTCTCATTTATAATGCATATTTATTCATTGTTACTGCAAGAACACTAACGGCATTTACGTTTGTTTTGTTTCCTCCATGTCACAAGGAAACAAACTGATCTCTGTATGGAAAGTCAAGGCGGACATTTCCTCAAGTGGAGGGCCTCTTATCAGAGCTCAAAAGCTGTGCACAATGTTGTTCACCATTTTGATTGTCCAGGCCAATCTCAGAGGGAGCATATTGGTTTGAGCCATTTCCTGAGCTAGATTACCTTCCTCTGGGCTCTTGAGATGCAGTTATGAGCCTCCAAATTGGGAGCCTGCTAATGGTTAATCACAAACACAGAAGGTACAGAGGAATTTAAAGATGTAGGATAAAAGTAAAAGTATATTTTCCACATTATTATTATTATATTATTATTTTTGTATTGGGGATTACAATGATATAAATCAGTATATATATATATATATATATATATATATATATATATATATATATATATAAAACTTTTGAGTTTTATACTGTTTTATAGTGTTAGGTTTGACACTCATGCAGGGTGTTCATAGAACTTATATAGAAATAATAATAATGATTATTCTTTCTTAAATTAAATTTAATTATGTAACAATTGTGTTCCCAATTGTCCTGTATCATGTTTCTTCATTTGTTTTTGAAATTTACAAGAAGAGCAAAGCTTGTTTTCTTAATCTGTTGATTAAATCATGTGAACATGAGACAAATACACTTAAATGCCACATACAGACCTCGGTGTGCGAAACACAAGGGTAAAATCGAATTTCTGATCATTTCTGTAGAGGAATAAATGCATTCTGGCACAACAACAAGTTACTAACCGTGACAACAAAATCAAGAACAACAGTGTAACTAAAACTGGAAAATGGTCAAACAGTGCAACCTTATTAATTATTCATGCCCTGGTGCATGATGTGAATAGGGTGAGTAGGATTGAAACAGAAAGCAATTCATAATGCAACTCACCTGCCATGCTTGTTGTTTTGACGTAATAAATCATGTGTGAATAGATAGTCTCATATTCCTGAAAGTCAGAACTTAGAAATAAATAATAAACATAACCAAATAAAAACTATAATTAATAACTATTAACATCATATTTATAGCTTTACTTCCTAATTATATATTTTTTTAAATTCAGTCTTAACTACAACATCTACAAAAAAATTGCATAGCTGTAACCATAAAACTGTAAAAAAAAAAAAAAAAAAAAAAAAAACAACGCTATTTATATCCTTTATGCAATTCCACATCTTAATGACTCAAGTATGTGTTTTGCTGAGAGTTAACTGGAAGGTGGATGATCCTGCTGGGTCTGTATGAAACTTGAGTTCAGCCCACAATGGAAGTTATCTAGCATTGTCTTTTTTGAGAAAAACTCTATTTTGGGTCTGTGAATTGTAAACCACAAAAATTTAGAAAATATTTTAAAGTGCTGCTGTTTTTACCCCCCCCCCCCCCTCGTAATTAATAATAGACAGTGTTTGGCCATCTGTGCATGCATATAAATGTCTGTTAGTACACTAATTTACTGCGTCAGGGGTTTTATGATCTGACTTCTTTAATGGGTTGTGTATAAGTCTGCCAAACATCAGCCTGCTCACCCCACAATTAATTTTAACAGTAGAGGAGTATCTCCAGTGGCCTAATTTTCTTTACATTTGAAACCAATACGACATAATGAGACCTGCCAATAATATCTGGTTACATGCGCCATCTGAGGACCAATAGCAGTGCAGAGATCTGAACTATGAGGTCATCGGCTGCCTTTCAAGAATGGGGGATTAGTACCTTTTATTGGTGTAATAAATAACACCATGACAACCACAGTATAAATTGAGAAAATAATTAAATTGCACTGATGGAAACATTTGATAATCAAAGTTTACATATTTGTATGTAAGAGTGCCTTATTTAATTTAATTAGATTTAATACACTCAGACACACACACACAAAAGGCTGTAAGTTTGAAGAAGCAACTAATTTCTGTAAATGATTCTATGCTCTACTCTCAACTTTCAAAAAATAGATGTCACATTGAACTGGAAAACACAAAGACATTTGAAGAATTTTTGGCCAAAAAAATAGAAATGAAAAATAGTCACCCTTTCCATGTGATTATTTATGAGAGAGAGACAGAGAGAGAGAGAGAGAGAGAGAGAGAGAGAGGAATTAAACAGTAAACTTTTATTTATAACATTAAAGCTCTGATCCAAATGTTTTTTGTTGTTGTTTGTTTGTTTTTGTGTATTTTAAAAATTCATTAAACTTTACCTGCTCTTCTTTTTTTTTTCTTTTTTTTGCTGCCAATGCTTGACAAAGGTAAACATTAATTAATTATCCATTTCTAAATCAATTCTAATAATCGTTTTAATTATATTTACCTATACACTCTAAAACTAAGAGGATCTGAAAAAAGAAAGATCTGATTACTTATTGGCTAACTGCTAGTTGGTTAAACTTCTACTTAAGACATTTTGTTAACATAAAGGCTAAGTTTATGCCACTGGCCCCAGCACTCTCAGAATTAAGTGTCTTGCTTTAAAGCATACGAGCCGTGCCTTGCAATCTTTATGATTTTAAAATGATTAAGTTGTAAGATCTATGATCTACTAATATCATAGACATTTTGCATCTTTAGTCTATTAAGAACAAAGCCAAAAGACCTTCATTTGCATGCAATAATTTTATGTTAAATGTTCGTAGGGAGGAGAAAATCAAAATTATATATATATATATATATATATATATATATATATATATATATTACAAATCAGGGAATTAATACTGGTGCAATATTAATACATCTTAATGTTTGTTTATTAATAGTTCTGTGTTGATCTTAATGTTCACAATTTGTATGCAGCTCTGTTGATTTGTGTTGTGTGTGTGAGTGTGTGCGTGTTTGTGTTTTAATGGACCAGCGGTGGTGGAAAAAAAAGCTAATTTAACATTACTATCACCTTGGTTCAGTCCATTCATTCAGGTAGGTATCATTATAATGATTTAAGGTTGCAAAAAAATAAAATATAAACATGATATATTTAGAGCAGCATACATCATTGTTTATCATCCAGTCTTGAGATGTCAGAGAATGTTCTTAGGTCTAAGTGTTGCTTCAGCACCATGGACAGTGTCGTTTTTTTTTTTTTTTTTTTTTTTTTTTGTCAATCTGTTTTCATTGCAGTCAATCAAAGAAAATGCTTTTTGCACACGCGCAATTCATTAATACAATTTTATCATCCATTATAAAAATAATCAAGGTTAATAATAATAATAATAATAAAAAAAAAAAAGATTGAGTTAATATGTGTACAATACAATATTTTATTAGGCGGGACACTATATAGGGACTTTTCTTTTTCCACAACTTACATCTGTGAGCAATGTCACTGAACACTAAATCAATCAAAGCTACTTATTATCCGGAATGTAGAACACACCATAATGTAAATATGTATTTTTTTTTAATTAGATGTCTAGCAAAAAGTCTTTAAGAAGTCTCCATTGGCTGACATATTATATTTTTTTTCTCATTATAATCACTGTTAGCAGGTGGCTTACATTTGGCATATTTTCAGTATGTTCAGTATCCAAACGACACATCGACAGCACAAAACAGGAATCTTCCATTCGTGCAAAAAATGCTTTGGGGCCGTAAAGCACTTCCGCCGCTCCACACCACACACCTCACTGGACGGAAGCCGAATCATCAAGGCTATACAAACACAAAATAATGCACTGATAAATACACCTAGTTCTGGATTTGAAGTTCGTCTTAAATATCGTCTCGTTTATATAGCGGTCCAAGTAACTGTCAGTTGCGAATTGTTTCCCATCGATAAAATCCAAACAATCGCGACTGAAAATCGCTGCGGTCAAAAAAGGCGGGAACTCCCAGTGGACGCGTCCACATGCAGTTTTGCTAGATTTCAGTTTTGTTCAAAGAACTGAAACTCGTTCGTCATCGTTCTCTTGAAAAATGTTACTCACAGTTACACGTCTGCGAGTCAGTTATAGAGGAAAGACTAAAAATCCAGAGAATGTGGAGTATTTCCATCCGCCCATTAGAGTCCCTCGTTCCAACTTGAGATAAACTCGATCCTCGCGCTCCACCATCAGTAGAACTCCGTTACTCGCAGCCTCCCGCGTGACATCCTGATCCCCAGCAAAGGCAGATATGACCGGGTACTCATTCTGCATCAGGTTCACCTGAATAACAGGACATAGCGCACTTTAGTCATTTGAAAGCAGAGAAACGGCTTTCCACGTTCGTGAAAAACGCACAGAAAGACATTACTATTCACAACAATAGTATTTTGTGCGGAAACACAAGCTGCTCTGCTCACCTGTATGGTTTGTCTGTTGTAGACCTTGACCACATGAAAGCTGAAACTGTATATTCCTCTCCGTGGTGCAGTAAACAGACTCGCTTTTAGGTCAAAATGATTGCCAATGTTTACTAAGACCTAAAACAAAAGCAACATGGCGCATTACAAATCGACTAGCAAATGAAATTGTGTGAATCTCCATTTCACATTTACTTTTACTTTGGCACATGCAGATCTATGAGCGCAGTGTGGCAAGCTGTTTTAACATTTATTCCTTACTTCCAACCAGTAAATATTTTTGTTTTCATATGTTTTTATTAGTATAAGACGATATTTTTTTCAGTTTCACTAGAAGACTTACTGTTCTTTTTTGCCATTGAATTATTTGGAATCTGTGGTCCAGATATAAAAAAAAAAAAAAATCAACAAGTATGTATTTCAATTATTGCTACTCGATTTTTCAGGATTACAAGCAGGCTACTATTAATTTGGGCACTATTACTTCTTCTTTGGTTATTTGTTAGTGTTTGAATAGTTAGGCTAGCTACTAGTATCCGTTCCAGTTGTCAGCTATTAGTACTTATTTATTTGACACTAGAGCCTATATTAAAAGACACAGTATTTATCCTGCTAGTTACTATATATATATATATATATTGCTTACATGATAAAAATGCTTGCCATAAGCGCTTTCCAAACCTGTCAACACGTCGGGTCAGTTTTAATTACTACTGGTCGATTTTAATGGCAGCAGGTAGGTTATTGTTAATCTAAACACGCCTCACTTGTTGTCAATCTAAACACTTGGGTTCAATTTCACATTTTTGACAGTATGGGCGACAAAAAATATTTTTCAACTAAGCAGTGTGGTGAAATATATTGTGGAGACTAGGCTATTAAGAAAATCACAAATTTTATCTGACCAACACTAAAAAGGCTTACGTTTAATTAAATAATGTTAATTACCCTGAAAATCAAGATACGCGGCTGAATTGGTTAAAAACGTACATTCCAATAGAATAGAAGCATTTGTCACTTCGTGAAGTTTCTGGCTGAAAATCCTGAGCACAGAAATACATATGCAGTTCCTGTGATTACAAAGTCACCAACGGGACACCTGACCTGGTCAAAATAGATGGTCATGGATGTGTTGCTCATCTCCGAAGGTTCGTGGTTTGTCCCTCTGACGGCCGAAAAAGCCACTTTGGCGCTGCCAGAGCGCACAGATATCCCAAGCGAAGAGGTGACTCCACCGTCAGAAGAGGGGTTGGAGTCGCACACAACCAGACACTTTCCCTCCAGAACAATGGGATCCGTGTCATTTTGACCCAGACAGAGCCCTATGCCACATCCCAGGAGAAAGGCGAGAGCCAGCATGGCAAAGGGTCCGGGACAGGCTGCTGGCACCATGATCGGAACGAGAATCCTCTACAAACTGATCTTAACCACCAGCCCCTTGGAGGTTTGATGTGGCTGTATCAACTGTTCCAAACTAACCTCTCTCTAATACACTTTCTCTCTTTTGTCTCTCACTTTCTTTCTCTCTGTAACTCACCGTCACACACTCCTTTTCTTCTCGTCTATGCGCATCAGTTTATTAAGGTGCTCAGAATATTTGCACAATGGTCCCTGAATGATAAAAAAGGCATACATATTTTACAAACAATAATAGTGCACGAAAAATAATTGATCAGTGAATATAGCTAGATAATATCTCAGTATGATGCTTGAAGATAATAAATTGCGCAACGATGCGCAACACCTAATCTCGACTAAAAATACAAGGTCAGTTGCGTTTTACTCACGTAACACGTGAATAAAAATAAAGTTTTACAGTTCCGCGTTATCTTTTCCATAATTATTAACACTTCTATAACAATTACATACATTTCCAATGGGATAATAAAATCAATAAATATCAACAACAGCACAATTCAATCTTTCTTTCTATGTTATCTTTTGCCTCATTTCTACTTGAAATGTCCATTACCTGTTAAATCCATAGTTGGTGCAATCTGTGTACCTGCTCCTTCAGCTGTCTTGAGAAGGAGTGAAGCGCGGACCTATAAGAGTGGAGAAAACCAATTGCTCCTACATTATTTTTAGAGGGCGATTCACGCCCATCCCTTCTTTTCAAGTACAGTAATAATTCTGGAGCGGACGTTTCTGGGCATAAAGGTCAGGGGCGGCCAGAATCTTGGACTTAAGAGTTTGTCTGCACAATAACACCTATTTTATCAACCAATTTTTGGTGACATCAGTATTCTTTTAACATAGCAATAGCAAACTTATAGTTTTGCATATAGGATACAGTAAGTAGACCAGCTATAAATTTGAAGCTGATATTATATTGCTTAATACTAAAAAAAAAATAGATATGTAATTCAGTAATAATATCAGTATCCAGGTGGAATGCCTTCAAAGTCTTGTGCTCCACCCTGTGGAGAAGAAGTGCTATGATCCTCTGTCTCTTATCATATCTCAAACCATATGTTTATCAAGTTAATATTTTTAAATAAACACTTTGAAACATGGTTGGTCTACAAGGGCTTAATGAACAATGGCTGGTCATAAAATGTCTAAATTGTGGGTTGTTTTATGCGATTTCTTATAGAACCATTTTTAGTTTCCAAAGAACATTTCAGTGATTACTTTAAACTAAGGTAAGTTAATACAGTAACTTATATTAACTATCAATAAAGAATACATTTATAACAGTATTTATGAATCTTTGTTGATGTTGGTTAATACAACTTTTTATTTTGGATTATTAGTAGAGGTCATTTAAGTGATTTAAAATATTTTTTTTCTTTGTTAGCTCATGTTATGAAGTTAAATATTGTTAATGGATCTTTGATAAAAGGTGTTACCCATAATAGGCACATGTTAGTACCTTAGAGTAGTAATTCATACCCTTAAGTTACTAATATGTTATCATACCTATTAGGGGTAAATAAGGAACAAAGATGTCATTTTAAGAGTACTGCTATGGTGACAAGCTGTTGTACCCCAAAAGGTGCAATTTTGCCCCCTTTTTATATAGCCTCAACAACAATGTCTGAAACCACAGACAACCCTATTATTTGTATTGCCATCAAATTAAAAAGGTCTAAATCAGGGGTGTCAAACTCAATTACTGGAGGGCCGGAGCCCTGCAGTTTAGATTCAACCCTAATTAAACAACTGATCCAACTAATCAAGTCCTTCAGGCTTATTTGAAAACTACGGCTGCATCCGAAAACTGAAAAATGCTGCCTTCGGAGGACTCATTTCAAGGTGGGAAGGCATCAAGGCATGTCCAAATTCAATGTAAGCTTCAGTTCCTGTATGTTGAGATTCCTTCATATGGCTGATTTTTGAAGGTAGCATAGATGTATCCTTCGCTGCCTTTGATATCCCACAATCCTGTGTGTTCCATTCTGTGACAGTTAAGCTAAAAAAAATAAAGACGGCTTCTGAAAGTCGGTGGTCAGTTTGTGTGTATCTGTTTTTGAGCAAAGTTTTCCACTTTTGATGTAATTTCTAGCGAGAAATTAATATTGCAGTAATAGAACATTCACTTAGTTATCACCAAAGCTTTCTATATTTTGCTGTAGATCATTAAACCGTTACTCTGCCTCAGAAGCCTGTCTGAGAACAGTTTAATGAGGTGCCTTTGTGCAAAAACGCTGCTTGTAAAGTCACTGTCTCATACGACAGCGAGGCAGCAAGTCAGCTGCCTAAGTTTTTGGGATGCAGACTACGTGATCTGTGTGTTGGAGCAGGGTTGGAACAAAACTCTGCAGGGCTCCGGCTCTCCAGGAACTGAGTTTGACACCCCTGGTCTAAATTTTTAGTCTTGGGCAGTGGAAAATAATTAAAGGTTCTCTCTTGCACTGCACCTTCACTTCCCTTTCCCTTTTCTTCATTCCCCCCAATATCTCTGCCCCCAACCCCCACCTTGTTGAAAACAACTACCTCATTTTAGCTTGTTAGCACAGAATGTTATATTTCTTAAAATGACCTAAATACTCTAGATTTTACAAACCTATATTTCATACAAATATACACTACTAGTCATACATTTTTGAACAGTAATGATTTAAAAGAAGTTTCTTCTGCTCACCAAGTCTGCATTTGTTTGATCCAGTACAGCAAGAGAGGGGGACATTTTTTATATATTTTTACTATTTAGAATAATTGCTTTTGATTTGAATGTATTTTAAAATGTAATTTATAGCACTGTTTTTGTTGTATTTTTGGATCGAAATAAATGCAGGCTTGTTAGGCAGAAGAGGCTTCTTTAAAAAGCATTTAAAAAAAGAACTTACTGATCAAACCCTTTTGATTGGTGCTGTATCAAAACACATTTTCTAAAGCGCCTAAATGTCAAAATTAATACAATATAATTGTTGAAGAATTCTAATACTGAACACACTATTGCTTTATTAGGTTGTGATATTTTTGTGTTGCTGTCTGCCCTAGATCACTCCCTCTCTGTACAACAAATCCACGTGAATAGCCTATCTGTCTAAATTTTTAAATGTAACTTAACAATCGATATTGATGTCCTTGAGCACACAGTTTTATGAATGATGATGATAATGGGGTGCTAGTACTGATAGCATTTTAATACTCAAAAAAATACAACACTATCTAGCGTGTTTATAGATTAAACTGACATAGAAGGCCTGAACAGGTCAGTTATGTAGCTACTTGTCACTGCTTCTTCCGGCCATTTCCTTTCTTCCATCGAGTCCCGCGCAACATCGAAACTGTTTGACGGAAGCACGGAACAGCGCTGCCAGTCAAGACTAACCGATTTATTATTTATTATCGATTTATTATCAAGTGAAGAAAAAAAAACGGAAATTATGACTTTGGTGCATTGAGAAGGCGTATATTAATTAATAAAATATTATTAATAATAATAGCTAAAAAAAAAGAACAGAGCAGCGGTCCAAATCAGCCGCCCGCCAGGCCAACGGGAATTCTCCCTGGTGCTCCCGATGGCCAGTCCGGGTCTGATGAAATACAATAAATAAATAAATAAGCAAGGCTACTTTTACAAATTGTTCACGTAGCATTATACCCCTACTGTACTTGTGCGGCTCTCATGGTGTTAATGTATCCTCCTGGCCTGTTGGGGGCAGTATTTCCCAGATAACGTAGTCACATCACCTCAAGATTGTAGTTGAAGTTGAAGTTTTTGCTCAGAATAACATGTTATAACTCTTACCTGAACTGTTTAATGTCCTACCTAGTGTGCAGACTGTACCCATTAAAATACACCAGACTCTGAGATGATAGTGCGATTAATGCGTTTAGCACCTGCGCGGCAGCGCGTTGGCCTGGTTACCTTGACAACGAGATGCCGGAAGAGCGAGATCAAGAGATACAAACACGCTTCACAAGAGATACAAATGATGTTTTCGCAATCCTCGAAGACCCAGAGGCAAGATGCGGGACAGCCTTCAATTATTAAATCAGAATCCATGTCCAGGTTGTTGTTGCTTCTATGTTATCTCGCATCATTCTTGCTTTAATGCTTCTGCACTGCAGAGCTTTGCTGGATCGTTTCAGTGTGTGTGTGTGTTTAATCTCCTCAGAAAACAAAGAAAAGCTGCTCTACAACATCCACCAGTCCACAGAATGACATCCAAACGCAGAGAAAAGACTTGTGAAAACTTCTTAGAAAGGCATGTTTTGCGAGTGTGGTAACTTTCTTAGCCTCACGGTGACTCTCATGATCGGATTACTGGAAATTAATTAAATTACTTATTGTTCGAGTATTTAAAGTAGCTATTTAATTAGTTATATCACGCATGAACAAATTATTTATTTATTGTTTGTTTGTTAATTAAGATGCCACATCTCTGTCTGTTTGTTCATCTAGCATCTATCTATCTATCTATCTATCTATCTATCTATCTATCTATCTATCTATCTATCTATCTATCTATCTATTTTATCTAACTTAAACTAGGATGCCACTGGAGATCATTCTCAGGATTCTCTCATACTTGGATACTGGGTCTCTTTTCTGCATTAGTTTTGTCAACAAGCACTTCCATGAACTGTCCAACAGCAAGTGCGTGAGTTGGTTTTTCTCCTGACCTTTTTTTGTCTCACACAAAGCTAAAAAAAAAAAAAAGATCAATCAAAATAATTTCTTCCTTACCCTGATGTCCTTGCAGTGCTATGTGGTATCAGTTTTACATCCGTGAATGTACCAAAAAGAAGAAAGCCAGCCAAGAAGACCAGACGATGCATGTCCTAGGTATGATGGGTGTGCAGGAGAGGCCAAAGGGATACTGGAGAAACACGTTCTTCAAAGAAATTGCCGGCCTGAACTTGAACAAGTGGAGAACGAAACTACGACGCATTGACCCTTTTTCAGGACTGCCACGTCATACAGAGGAAGTCATAAGGTTAGAGATCCTGGCTTTTCTGGTTTATTTTATTTGAGATTTCACAAATATGTGGCCTAATTAAATATGTAAATCTTAAAATCGATTTCTCTTGAAATCCCTTTTATATTTTATGGTTATTATATCCTTCATTTAAAATGATGAGAGCATTGGTTTGGCATGATGACACGTAATCTGTACGTTTCTTCGTAATCTATGTTTAGTTGCTTTGATTATCTCTCTTTCTGTACATCCCTACATTTAGTAATACACTACATGACTTTGTAGTCAAAATATCATCTTTGTTGTGATCTATGTAATCTGTTGAAGATGGCATATTCCCCATCAAATATATGTCAGGCTGTGTTTTTCCCTCCTGCAGTGTCTGGGCTTATTAAAGGTGAGTGTGAGAGTCAGCGTCTTCGATTTGCTCTGTGCTCCTGGGCGATGGGAAAGGAAACACGCTTGATGATCTGCAGGCCGCGGCGTGCTGTTGTCTTAACCTCTGATTAGAGCTGCCGGGCCACTCAATTTTTCGACTCAAAGAGCGTGTGGCATACAGGGGGAATGAAAATAATTGTGGTCCCCTCAGAAGGCTGGGTGAATTGTAGAAATAAATTGCTTGGCCCCTACCTCTTGCCCAGACAGATCCCCATAGGATCCTCAGTTACAAAGACACCGAAGGATTAGATTTACTTCGGTAATAATCATCTCCACTGACTTGCAGACACAAACAACAGCTATTAATCTCTCTGGGACTTTGCTTGTCTCTCGTCTCACAGCATTAATTGATATCATATGGTGCCAATGCCGGATACATGATTTATCAGATTAGGTATTTCCCCAAACTAATGCCCTGCTTCTTTCATAATTAATGTTATGCATTGTTAGTATCTTTTTAAAACAGACACTTTCCTGCTTTTAATCAACTGAATTGGGTTAATAACAGCATTGCACATCAGTCAGTCAGTCAGTCAGTCAGTCAGTCAGTCAATACTATTTTTGTTTTGTTTCTCAGTTAATCTTTCAGTTTTCATCTTTCTAAATGTTTTAGCAGCCTTCTTTTTGTGATACAGTCTCTTTACCTTAGATCATCCACCTTTAAAAATAGTTTTGTATTTATGGATTTAAAAATGTTTGTTTCATTCATTTTATTAATTTAATACAAATGTTTCTGAAAACAACATTATCTTTTGGTTTTCATAATTCAGAATAGCATTTTTGCATGTAATGATGTTTATCTTGTTTTAGAAATTTATTTTACTTAATTCAAAATATAATCTCTAAAACAACATTTTATTTAGTTTTTCTTAATTCATAATTATAACTTTTGCGAGTAATGCAGTTTGTCTTGTTTAAGAAATGCTTATTTATTCATTTTTATTAATATTTATTTTCATTTTAATTAATTCATTTTCCCTGTTGGTAACATTTGTATTATTATTTTAAGCCTAAACCTCAATTTATAACTTAATTAGACTATTTGCTTTTCCTTCATTTTTCATATTTCAGAACATATTTGAAATATGAAGTTTTTTCTCTCATTTTATCATAATATTTATTAGGTCGAAACCTCACTTTTTAACTTCATTAGATTTTTGCTCTATGCATGCTTAAAAATGCAATTGATAATACTCTTACCTAAAAATATAGTATTTGAAAAACAGAGTTATATTTCAGTTTCATATTTCAGCATTATACTTTTTTTCACAAATAAAGAAGTCTATCTTGTTTTAGGGATGCTACAGGAACACAAGATAAATGTACAGATTCAAATTATTTTCATCCACTTAACATTTTCTCTCACAATACATTTTATGTTTTCTTTGTGTTGCATTCCCTACAAAGAACAACAAAAAAGGCATTGCCCTTAAATGATCTGAGAGCAGAGGTGTCAGATGTGGTTTGTGTCATGTGTGTTTGGCAGGAGTCTGTGCATTACGTGGGAGATCACAGTGACTGATGGGAGAGGACGGCGGAGCACCTTTCAGCAGTCTCATGCCTCCTTCAGTAGCACGGCTGTTTTTGTGTTTTGGAGCACTGTCAGTTGGCCTCCTTTCAACCAGCTCACCTCGCTTGAGCTTCATGGAGTGTTGCGGGTGCCACTCAATTGTCCTGCGCCTTACAGGTATGGTAGGTGCCAACAAATATAAAGGTACACTTTACTCCAACCTAAATGAGTGATGTAGTTGTTTCCATCTTGTGCCTTTCAGGCCGGGCTGGAAATCAGTTATGTCCAAAGTAAAGCTTCAAAGAGAACACAGCGAGTTGTGTGTTTCAGACAAGATTGTCAAGATGCTGTATGTTGGGCAGGGGTTAACTTTGGGATTCTGGAAGGTATTTTCCATTTCGAGAGCTGAGCTTGTAGGCTACATTGTGAAGAAAACCTTAAATTAATTGAATAAAAAAAATTATTTTATTCAAATAGCTGTTTTGTTTTGCTCTTGTTGTTTCGTTTATGTATTTTGTTTATTTAGTCTTTTTTGCTTATGTTGCACTTGATGTTTTGAATTTATATATATAATTATTTTTTTCAAACTAAATTAATACTTTTAAACTGCAATCATGCATTAATGGATTAAAAGACAATTCCATTTTACAGAAGATTTGTATTTTTTTAAATTGCCGTTCATTAGAGCTTTCTGTTCTTCAAAAAAAAAATATATATATATATATATATATATATATATATTAATGTTTTCTAAATAATAATGATAATGTTTCTTAATCAGCAGCAAATCAGCATACTATAATGATTTCTGAAAGATCATGTGACACTGAAGACTGGAGTAATGATGCTAAAAAAAATCAGCTTTGCATCACAGGAATACATTTAATTAAAAAAAAAATCTAAATAGAAATCAGTTATTTTAAATTGTAATAATATTACACAATATTATTGTATTTTTGCTTAAATGCAGCTTTAAACATTAAATAAAAATTTTTAATAGTAGTGTGTAAATAATTATAATTATTATTATTGATAGTAGTGGTATTCATAATATAAAATAATTTTTTTTTTTTAATAATACAAAAATTGTTAATCTGGTGCTTCTATACAGGACCAGTGGGAAATTGCTTTTGTCATGGTGAACTTACACAATCACAGACTTGTGGAACGAAGTCTTCATGCATCTATTAGGTATTGCTGTATTTCCTCTTATCATTTTGTCTTTTATCAAACTTTTATTAATGTCTCCTCCCTCCCATAGACTCCAAATATATGTGTGTGTGTGTGTGTGTGTGTGTGTTTGTCAGAACCTGAAAGTCAGTTATGTATCACAGTCAGTATAGTTTAGTGGTGTAATAACTCCATCTTCTGGTGAAGTTAGACAATGCACAGCTCTGACTCATCAGTTGTTAAACCACCTGTTTTACCGCCATACTTTATCTACAGTCTTCAGTGTGAAAAGGTAAACTGACACCCGCTTTGTTGTTAATCTCTTTTGTACCCTTCTTTATCCTTCTTTCACACCACTAGTCCATGTACAGCAGCTGGAGTCAGTGCTTTGTTTGATGATGTGGACCCGGAGTACGGTCTCCATGGATACACTGCTTACATTGAACTGCACAATACAGTGAGAGTCATCATGTCTGGCCGCTTTTCCCAGCTGTTTTGCAGGAGAGGTAAAAACAGACTAGAATAAGAGTTAAAATTGACACTTGAATCATTTATGATGATTTTAAAATCATTCCACGTTAACCTAACAGTTTACACTCTTAAAACTGACATCTAACTGATGGTTCAAAATTAATAATAACCTTACAAGTAAATGAATGAGCATTTGGCTATTGCTACAGTTTTACACTATTCCTCAACAGTTTATTGTACTAGATTCAAAACAGTAGATGGCGCTATATTCCCAAAAATATATCAGCGTTGTCCTATTCTTAGCAAAATTAAGACGTTTTTACTAAGCCGTTATTAAATACAAAGACTTTGAAACATTTGTATAACATTTGTGTTCTCCAGATCAGATTTTTGATGGTTATCTTCCACTGGAAGTAATCAGTGAGAATAACAGATCTCCAAATATTCATCTGGTTGGAGATGTCAGCTTGCCTTGGAGGACTGAAGCTTTACATGGAACTATCAAGGTACAGAATCACCAAACATGTCCGATCATCCTCACTTTTTATTCACAGTATTTAAATACTTATGGAAGGATGTATTTCCTGGTCTACTTGCTGTCTTCAGGACTGTTGCATGCTCAGCCTCACTGTATGGGATGAAGCCAAGCAGCCTTTTTGGTGTTTCAGCGCTCCTGTTGTGATGACAGAAGCAAGTCAGGACACAGTATCATATGATTTTGATGGCGGGAGTTTCTCCATTCTATACCAAGACTCAGAGGGGAGGGTGGAGATGAGGCTGAAGCAGATGGAGTGTAAGGAACAGTATTTTGTGGTAAATCTAGTGATTTACATTGCTGTCGCCAAAGTGAATAAGCACTTTGGGAGAGATTACTGAAGCTTTTGAATGCCATTTCAGTTTGTATGACGACCGTTTGACTGAATTTGACTTAAGAACACGCAGGAACGCTGCAGTAACTCCCAGATTTAACTCCTGTCGAGATTATTGTAGCTTTTTCTCTTTTCAGGTTCATGTTTTTGGTATCACCAAACACATAAATACACATTTTCACATATCTTTATTTTGTAATCGCAGACTATAAAAGTCATCCTGTAACAAAGAGAGGGATAGTCATGTCAAGTTGATCAAATCTAAATAACAGAATAAGTGGAAACCCATAAAAAGAAAACTTCTATAGAATCAAGAGCTAAGTAATAAGAATGGACCTTTAAGCGGGTTTAAAATTGCCAGTGGAGGAGGAGGATCTAATATGAGTTAATATGAAACAGTTCCAGAACTGCGAAATCTCCCTTACAGCATGAACAGGACAGAAGGAAGTTGGTTGCATGACCTTGGGGCAGAGTATGCATGAAGGAGTTTACAAATGTAGTTTGGAGAAATACCACACTGGGCTGCTTTTTTTTTTTTTTAACTATAAACACCTATAATTCTAATAAGAAAGATGTGATCTTATTTTTGATGTTCACTAAAAGTCTCACTGGTGTTTACTGAACCATCTGGAGATGAGATTGAGATGGGCCTGCATTCATATAGTTACATTAATCAAGCTGGGATTGTTTCCAAATCCTAAAATATATATATATATATATATATATATATATATATATATATATATATATATATATATATATATATATAATTTATTTATTTATTTTATTTTTTTTAATTTAGCAGCAGATCTGAGCTGAAAGATCCTTAATGATAAAGCTAATCTGCTTTTATTTTAACTTAATTTTATCTACATTTTAAACATTTAAACATCTTAAATAACTTGATGTTGAATAAATATCAAAAAGTAAAATAACTAAAAGTAAATGATCTTTAAAAAAAAGCAAATAAAATGACAAAAACTGGACAAAAGTAAAACCGATTTCTTAATTTTAATTTGAAAATATTTAATTGAACAGCATATGGAATAACTGACCTTGACACATAGGCATAAGTGAGTAAATCTCATTATTAAAGTTTTTTTTTTATTTGTAGTTATTTATCTTTTATTATTATTATTTTTTTTTTTTTTGTATTGACAGATTGTAAGTTAAGTTTATTGCAGTGTTGTTGATCAGTTATTCATTGTTTTGAACTTATGGATTCATGATCATGTCCAAACCAAAGGCACTGAATCCACTTAACTTGATTTACCTTTCAATCTTCATCAGGAATTGCCCCCCCCCCCCCCCCCCCATTACACTTGTTTCTAAATGAGATGATTTGCATGATGGATAGTTTTGGATGTTGATGTGTTACTCTACTGGCAGAATGTTTCTTACTGTGGAACATGACAGAATTCTTGTATGCCCGCCGGTTTATTTCACTATATTATTCATAGGCAACAGACATTTCCCTGCCCTAGAGGTAGATTATGTTCTTTTGTCATAGCGTCAAGTTACACTTTAAATCTCCGCTGCATTGGTTTATGTAAATGTAATAGTCCATAAAATGTTCGGTAGAAGTGCTTGACTTAGATGTATCACGCCATAACACCGAGGACATTAAGAGCATGTAATGGGATTTCAGTGTGTGACTCTGTGAACAATATTTTCACATCATAAAATGAAAACATGCCGTGACTTATATAGCTTAGCAATGTTCATTTGGCAGCAAAAGTCTCTGGAAAATGATTGTACACAATGCAATGTTGTTATTGTGCAGCCTAAGCATTCCTAGCATAAGACAATTGCATTCAGGAGAGGTATATAATCATGACGTCTCTTTACTGCAGGCATTTTGACACAATTCCAGAGTCGGAATAACGTTTCGCTTAGGTCAGTAATCAAAGGTGCTGAACTTATATGGTTGGCAGAAGAGACAGACATAAAAAATTGATAGACGTAATAAGATTGCCTAGCACGCTATCTTTTTTTCTTAGAGGTCAAGCTAACCTTGAAAACTGCTGTTTTCAACATATTCTGTGTTGTGGCTGATCCAAATCCATTCTTTCTGTAGCCTCAAATGAATTGGCTTCTTGTCATGTCTAAGGCTGTATTAAAGGTTTGCCTGAAGGTTAATACCGCTTATGTTGCCTCAGTATTTCAGTGGTTTATTGTACTGCAGCAGATGAACAACAGTGCAATGCAACTTTTTTAAAGCCGACCCGAGGCGCATTTTAGTGTAGTAAAAAGACTTTATTCATCTGGTAATATAGTCTTTACAAGTCATAAAACACCTGTAAGATCTCATTATCCATAAAAGGGGCACAAATAGTAATGAGTTTGCAAAAGCAAGTGGATGCTGTACTGTAGAAAGGGCTTAAAGTAGTAATGGTAGTAGATTTTTATTTTTGAGAGAGACCAGTATTGGTAATAATGAGTGAGTGAATGTAGTGTTAAAATGTGTGCAGTGATTTATGCATTAAAGCATGGGACTCTAAACTTTTTTTGTTTGTTTTTTTTTACATCATGGACCAGTTTCAAGTCCCAATGAGGAGGGTTGGATGTTGCAAATGTCCAGTCAGCTTTGTAACTAACACAGTATCTACACCAGACGTGAACACTGTTCCTCGTGTCGCTCATTCAGTGTAGACAGAAACACTGTGTATAATAAGATTTGTCTTCAGCCGCTCACATCTACTGTAGACACTGTGTTATTAGTTTCAAGGAACCAAAGTAATTTTGAAGGCTTCATTGACCCATTAGACAATATGTTTCCACATATTGCACACAAGGGACTTGGAGCATGTGAACTGCTCAACAAAACTTTATTTTACAAATGAGTCAACATATTTACAGTTAAAGGTTGCTTTCTTCCTTTTTTGTCAGTAGCCGTCTCTCCGTTATCACCAGCGCTTGGTCTTTTCTCACCTCCTCAACCAATGAGGACGGATGTTTAACACTCATGTTAAAAATAAAAATATTTCCTGAACCTGTGGCAAGTTTGGAAATTATGTTTTCTGAAATTGCAACATATGTAAATTTTGATGAGGAGTCTTAAAGGGAAAGATGCACAATAAATAATGTCATATTTTTTATAATATATTCTGCAACCTGGTAGCAACCCAGTGATCGGGGACCTCTGTATTAAAAGAATAGTTCATCCAACCCAATATGTAAATTTGTTTTTTTTTTTCCTTGGAAACCGGTTTGGAGAAATTTAGCATTATGTTGCTTGCTTAACAATAAAACCGTTGAATGGGTGCCGTCAAAATGAGTGTCCAAACAGCTATAAAAAAACATCACAATAATCTACACGTTATCCACACGATTCCAGTCCATCAGTTAACATAGTGTGAAGCAAAGGCTGTGTGTTTGCAATAAAGTAATCTTTAAAAGACCTTTTTTTTTTCTTTTTTTTTTAACACTCCGAACTGTTGTTTCCAGTATGAGTCCTCTATTCATAACATTGCTTTCTTCAGTGGAAAAAGTCATCTAGTCTCAATCAGGAGGGAAATGTTAAAAAAATTAAGCTCCATTTACAGTACAAGTGTAAACAGTTCTAAATAAGTATTTTGTTGGATTTTGATGCGAGAGGATGATAGTGAATGGACTAAAGGAACTGATTAGAATTGGAATACTTTTGAATTATTGTGATATTTTTATCAGCTCTCATGAGCTCTCATTCTGACAGCACCCATTCACTGCAGACGATCCATCTGTGAGTCTGTGATTTAATGCTAAATTTCTCCAAAACTGTTTTGACGAAGAAACTTGGAAAGCCTGAAGGTGAGTAAATTTTCAGCAGTTTCATTTTAGGGTGAACCAAGTATACTGTGCACAGTATTCAAATTTTCTGAATAAAATAGCTGGTTGGCCCACTACATTTGACAAAATATGCAGTATACATCATTATTTGATCAGTCAAATGTTTAAACATTTTTACACACAACCATTTTCATTACCAAGATTACAACAGGATTCACTAGCTGAATTAAAGATGCATTAAACAATGATAATTGTGAAGTATTGCCTGCTGTTTCTTTCATTATTTCCATCAGTTGTGCACTAGACACTGTATACTGCACAGTATTCAGTAAATTGTAAGATAGTATTTAATTCCAACTAGCTTCTCTTTACCCAAAATATAACATTACGTCTTTCCAGCAGATGGCAGCCTAGTGAAATGAATTTGTTGTCATTACATAGACATTGAACCATATCTATATTAATTAACTTTTTTTTTTAAGATATTAATCAGCCGAGAACAGAAGACTACTGCAGTATTTATTAAAAATAAATAAATAAATTAGCAAAAGACTTCTGGGGACTTACAAAGAGAGTTATAAATGTGACTGAGATTGTCAGAAAGCTACAGTTTGCAGATAAAATAATATTTTGATATGGTGAACACAAAATCAGTTTCAGATTACTAAGAAAAATCTCTGTGATATTTGAAACCGCTGCCATTTTTACCATCTAATGGCATCTCTAATGACTGACCAGCTGAGACCAGGATGTAATCAGCCTCTTAAACAAACTCGTTTATCTAAGTGGCTGAAAGAAAATTTAACTGCCCCCCAAAAAACTAAATAGTTATGCTTGAATTAATCAGAGCAGCTTTTTAGCCCACACAGTGTGAATTTAATCACATAATTTTATTAACATGCAGTTGAATACTCCCAGTGGCATTTTGCAGCAACTTGGCGTTGTTCTCGTCCCCCTGATTAACATGTAACTCCGATCTGGCAGGACCTTGTTGCTACAGTTAATTCTCTGTCATCCCAAACTGAGGTCACATGCAAGGCTGCAGCCTTCACTGTGTATCACCGCTCCATGCTGCCATTTAAACTAAGGCACATCCTTACACTGCTCATTTAGTAAATGAAATATATCTAAAATAACTCAATAGTTTAGCTATTGTACGCAATATTTATATAGCTTTTTTGCAAAAAGTCTTTAATGTTCATTAAGGCTGCATTAATTTGATCAACAATACAATAAAAAGTAAAATTGTGAAATATTGTAACAATTTGAAATTATAATTTAATTTTTTGCAAAAAAGCTATATAAATATTGCATACAATACCTTAATGAACATTAAAGACTTTTTCAATGCAAAAATTATTTACATAATAAAGGAAATTATTAAACATTACAGTTCCCCCAATCTGGACTAAGTTACAGATTTTCTCTAACTTAAACAACTCTCAAAATAAAGTGCTCTGTGTCTGGAAAGAGGAAGACATAGTTAACTTTAAATGAGTTGCTGTATGTAACAAAACGTCTCCGGTTACTACCGTAACCTCGGTTCCCTGAGAAGCGGGAACGAGACATTATGTCAGCTAAGACGTATATGGGAACTCCTCCCTTCTCCACTTTTTGCTGAAATCTTATGGGCTAACGCCAAATCTTATGGGGACAGCTGGCCAATTGACACGAAGTATGCAAATACTGACAGGTCAGCGGGCAGTATAGAGCATCACAGTCTCGCCCACAGCCGGTGCCGGAAGTAAAAATTCAATACAATTTCTGCATTGACAGTTGGGGTATAAGCCATAAAAACGTAACCATACATGGTAGACTTAAAACCAACTACGGCTGTACTAAGCGATAGTATATGCTCATATAAACTGAGGGACATATAAAATGAGGGACAAGACCTACAAAGTTTTGGTGAGTTTTGCAGGGAGGTTGGTAAGGTTAGTTAACATTATCGTCCACTTTAGCTAGGCTACTGTAGCCTTTATATGGCTTATCAAGCATTTTATGATGGCACTGTCAAAACAATATTTAGCCTAGGCATACCTTTTTGTGCATTTACTGAACATTTAATAATTCATGGCAACGATACGTGTTGATGACTGAGCGGTGATTGCAGTCAGGTACAAAGCACTGCACCATGTTGCTGACGTTATCGTTAACCACTTTCACACCCGCACACAATATAAAATACACGATGATAAATATAAAATTCAATACACAACACCTATATAAAACACTATTTATTTACACGATTAATACTGAAAGAACTGCTATTAACTGCACATTCAAATAAAATTAAATGGAGGAAAAAGTTTGCGCGGCCGTCATCAGATTTGGAAGTCGCTCAAAAGGCTCTTTCACGGTTGTGGCTTCAGTCGAATTCAGTGAGGCGCGGTGGTTTATGGGATGAGTAGTTCCTTCGCTCGAAATGGAAATATGTACACAGTCGTGTACCTTTGACTTTTTTTGGATTTTCTCTTCGTTTTTTTTCGCTCGAAATGATATGTTGTATACTTATGATTTCAGCCGTAGCTGGTTATCCTCAGACATGCTCTTAAACTCTTTAGATATGGATATTTCCAAAAGTCAATGGGAGAAATGAATGGGAAATTTACTTCCGGCACCAAAGCTCTCTCAGGCTGTGGGTTGGACTGTGATGCTCTATAAAATGCATGGGCACGAAAATTACGTCAGAATCACGACTGAACGCTAGCACAGCTGATCAAACAGCGACCACGGCGGCTAACGTAATGTCTCGTTCCCGCCTCTCAGGGAACCGAGGTTACGATAGTAAACGGAGGCGTTCCCTTCTCAAAGCGGTTACTCAACATTACGTCAGCTAAGACGTATATGGGAACTGTATAAAATCCCGCCGTGAGAGCATTGAAGATAAGCCCTGAACGGAATCAATCAGCCCCACACATAAGCAAGACAGTTCTAGCCAATGGCCGTGTCGCTAAGAGTGCTCGCATCTGATAGGCGGAACTAGACCAATTAGGCATCTGCTCCGACCCTAACAAAATTTGCATATCTTAATGCAATAACTCGAAGGCTGCATTGAACAGGGCAGACACAACGCAATAAGCACTCAAGCATGAGAGTTAAAAACAGAGTCGACAGCGTTTGTGGTGACAACTGCATAAACCATATAAACCATAACACAGAGTTAGCAGCCATGGTAACTACTGTATAGCTGGTTAACAGTTTACAACACATGAATAAAACTTAACTCACCGAAAGTACATGTGACGCTACAAAGGGTACATTCAGCTTGTAAAACCCAGGCTCTTACCACTGCTGGTTTCGCCCGAAACGAGCTTCCGGTTTGGAGCGGGGTAACACGGTTGGCTGTCTAGCCGGTCTTAGGGCCTGCCGAGGTGCAGAAGAACGGAACCTCGCAGATGATGACTGGAGTGAGCGACGGGGCATCATGTGGCTCACCGCCTTGGCGCGCTTTTTGTGTCTCAGAGAAACGCTCTGTGACCGACTCCATGGCGTCACCAAAGAGTTGCTGTGCACAGATCCCTGATGACGTCAGCCCTACTATGCCACCGTATGCATGGAACACCTGGAGTATTTCCATGGCATGAAGAGCAGAAGCTGCCTTTCCTCAGAAGTATATGCTTTGTCCGCCTATGGGCCCAATGCAGAGGGAGACAGGCACAGGTGCGTGGTAACAATCTCCTGAACGGGGGGGAGGGGTTCCGCCCCATCCACGTGCGTGAACATGGCCTGCGTGGCAGAGTGGGTGCGCGCCGATTGGGGTGCAGTCCACGACTTCACCACAAGCTCTAGCATGCCTCAATGCCATCTGGCAACGCCTTGACTGGAGGAGCCATGAGTCCAGCTACTTTTCACAGCTCCTCCTGGAGGTGTGCAGGGCCCTCTTGGTCAGACCGGTCCGACTGAGACACCCAAACCCTTTTCCAACGCCAAAAGGGAGATGGAGTCGTCTTCCTCGCCAGCTCCAAAGAGGACGAAGTTCGCGGGGCAAAGCTATCATCCACCAAGCCGACGTCAAACTCGTCTTCGGGCGGTCTTTGGGCCTCATTCCCACTGTTGTCCGAGCAACTCTGGCTCAGAGGGCGCGCACTGGCAGCTCGGCACAGTGGGCGCACATGTGGTCCGTGTGAGGCCCAGGCAGGTCACACAGAACTGGTGAAGGTCCAAGTCTAGCAGTAGCAGCCATCGGATGCGGAGGGGAAAAAACAGGGTGAGTAGTCCTCTATTGCAACTTCCTCGATGACTTAGATAAGACTTCTAGCGTGAAGAAAGAGATTATATTATAAGATAATATTTGGCCGATTTGGTGCTCAAGAAAAATGTATATTATTATTATCAATTAGTGGTCAACCAATATGTGTTTAGACAGCCGATGCCGATTTCATGGAAAGGGGAGGGGGGGCAATATAAAGCCGATATGATTTTTTATTTATTATTATCATTAATATTTAATAAATCTGAAATCATTTGACACTGGATTAGAAGGTGAATGTGTAAAGGAAACATGCTTATACTTTAGATTACAGTATTTTTCACAAATAAATAAATATTTAATACAAATAGAATTAAAAAGTAAGTAAACACTGTAACAAACAGGGCACTCAGTATTCTGGGAAGTTTGTGTGCATTGGGAATCATATTTTTCAAATAAAGCCCAGGGTAACTCTCATTTTACATACAGCATACAGTGAAAATGACAATGGGGAAATGCATAATGCGCAGCATAATTTGAAATCACGAGTTTAAAGCATAAAGTTTAAAGCATTCAATTCAAACGGACAGACCATCATGCAGAGAACACGTGATCATGCTGGATACACATACACCCTTCACAAGATCTCACAGCTGGATTTGACTAAGTTTGCAAGGTTTATGAAATTAAATGTTCATTAGTCATTCAAAGATTGGTTTAAATTATATAAATCTGTATTTACTTAATGCTGACGGCAAACGAGAAAGTATTATAATGTTTGCCTTTCTATTACTAATAGGCCTAAAATAAAAGCAATCATTATAATACTTTTTGTATACATTAATTCCTTTGTGTAACAGTTCTATCTGATTATTAGCCAGACTTCTATCCGTATTAGACAGAACTGTTAATCAGTGTTGGGGGTAATGCATTACAAGTAACGTGAGTTACGTAATCAGATTACTTTTTTCAAGTAACTAGTAAAGTAACGCATTACTTTTTAATTTACAAGAAAATATCTGAGTTACTTTTTCAAAAAAGTATTATTGGGAGAAATCGGAAGTATGGAGGCGTTGTTTGCGCTGTGTGAACATGTTACTGTAGTTCTAGACTAAATGTGAATGTGCATTAATTCATCCCACTCACAAAAAAACAAAAAACAAAACAGATTTAGTATTCATCAAAATTAATCAAAACAGTGAAATGCAAACTCAGAATATGACGCAAACCTGCAATAACTAAATATATTAAATAACACAAATGTATCTATTCCCATTTTATTAACAGTGTCTTTGCTGCTGACCTTTAATGATCCAGTTCAACCATACTAATAATTAAAAAATGACTTTAGATAAACTAACAATTGTGCTTCATTGTTTTTTTTTTTTATTGCTGAAGAGTGTTGAACCTTCTTCTCCTGTGTTCTACTGTACAGACGTGAATTTACTTTTCCTTCAGCCTGAGGTTTATTCATTACACTTTTTGGTGTGAAAGGGCTTTTACATTTGCTATAAATAGAACTTCTTATATTAAAAACAATCAAGCCCTGCTCATATTTAAAAAAAGTAACGTGAAAGTAATGTAACACATTACTTTCCATAAAAAGTAACTAAGTAACGTATTTAGTTACTTTTTTAGGGAGTAACGCAATATTGTAAGGCATTACTTTTAAAAGTAACTTTCCCCAACACTGCTGTTAATGACGACGACGAACAAGAGTGAGAGTGTAAGCACTGTGCGTGCTCAGACGCTGTCAAAATAAAAGTGCCACCTTGAACACATCGGCCAAGCAGAAAAACTTAGGGGCCGATGCCGATATTTGACGATATATCGGTCGACCACTATTATCAATGTTGTTGTTCTTAATTTTTTTGAAGAAACCTTTACACTTTTTTTTTTTAGGATTCTTTGATGGCCAGAAAGTAAAAAAAACCTGAAATATATATTTTTTGTTACATTACAAATGTATTTACTCTCACTTTTGATTAATTTAATTAATGCTTGCTGAATAAAAGCATTAATTTCTTCCAAAAAGCATTATTACACTAAACATTTTGTTAGTAAGACACAATGGGCTTAAATTAAACCTAATGGTGGCTCAAGCCTGATTAATATTAATACAACCTTCCAACAATTATTTTATTTTTGTATATAACTGACAAACAATTTATTTTGCTCTGCACTGTTAACAGACCCTGGGGCCACTTTTGCAATCTGCGATAAGGGTAAGATGTATTAATAACCCCATTCAGAAAAGCATCACTGTGCTGACTTGGTTCCAAAAGGATTTAAAAGCATTTAGTGAACTCCCATTTCTGTCTAATCCAGTTATCCAGTTACAATCATATTTAGGGATTTCTTTTTTGTTTTGTTTCTCTCTTAAATTCACTCAGCCTCCCGTTGTTGGTCCCAGGAGTCCTCATAAATGCGCAGAGGGTTTCTTTGCTCTGAGTAAATTGTGAAAATCATAAAGCTCTGTCTCTGAGTTTGTAAGTATAACCCCTTACTGCTGACTGAAAAGACTGCATGCATACTGTTCCGCTTGGGCCTGGAGATGCAGATATGTAGCTGGTGTAATGTGTATTATGTGGATTGTAAAAGCGAGACAAGTCGAGTCAGTTTTATTTATATAGAGCTTTTCACAATACATATTATTCCAAAGCAGTTGCATGGAAAATAAAGCCTTCATATCCCAAGCCAGAGGCAACTCTGGAAAGGAAATTCATGCAGGATTCATGCATTACATTCAAAAATGGCTAGATAGAGTGCAAATGAATGAGACGACAGATTGATATGTTAATACACTAAATTGGTTTAAATATATTTATGAAGATAGTTCTAAGAGTATTTAGTTAAGTGTCAAGAGGAACACTTGTAGAATATTTATTTTAGGTGCACCTAAAAAATTTGATAAAGCCTTTGTTATGTACTTTCTGTATGTAAATTTATTTATTATTTATCATATCTGCTATTAAATGCTTTATTTTTTTTATTTTGTTTTCCGTAATTTGTAGCTTTTATTTGTTCCTGTGGTATAGCTGAATGTTATTTATCTACATTCTGTAACACACACACACACACATATATTGCTGATTTAATTATTGTCATGGCATAAAATAACCATATAAATAAATACAAATGAAAACATGCAACAAATTTCCCAAACAAAATAGAAGAATGTCTGTGTAAACGCCCACCTTAGATATACAGTAATGCTTTGACAGCTTTAAAAAATTATGACCAAGATTAACTTTTTGGAGTAGATATGATTTTTCTTTTTTATTTATTTATTTATTTATTGTCTATAAGACAGAACAGACGAGAATATGATTTGTTTTGTAGATTTTCTGTTTTGAAGAAGGCTTTGCCTGAGAGCAACTTGCCATAAGAGTTTACAGAACAATTGTTTTGTTGTTTCTTTTTCGTTTTTTTTTTTTTTTTTTAGTGCAGTGGTATGCTCCTATGACGAGCACTCCCTGGTCTGAGTGAGTGCAGATACACACAGCAGATACTGGATTCCAGCACTCTGGAGATTGTGGCCTTGTTATTTGTGAGCTTGTGTTGCTGTAGATCGTTTTCCCACTGCTGCCAATGACGAATGTAATGGAAGTGTTGGTGGGCACGTCAGATTTATTGACGATGTGGTCAACTGGAAATGCTTTCTTTCGTTATTTGACTCAGACTCATGTTAGCCTTCGTTCATTATTCAGTGCCGTGTGTTGATGCTAGCATTATGGTTTGGTGTCCTACTATGAACACACTATTCCCTCTGCTCACATTTGGGTGTTTACTAGTGTTATGAGTGAGGTTTATGGCTCAGAGCTGATTTATGTGCATTAGCTGAGCCAGTGAATTACGGAAAATGTCCCAACGCTACTGTTTTATGGGTCAGATTTTTTGAGACACATCAGCATCACACATTGAATAAACAGATTGTGTTTGTATAATACTTCCTCTTTTAGTACATCAAATGCAGAGGGATTTGATGCTCAAATAAGCAGTATTTATGGGCAAGCATATGCGAACGGTCTGCTCAGTATGTCCGCTCTGTTTATTCTGAGTGTGATGGTCATTATAAGGATGGTCATTATGCTGAATGGCCACTGAACTGAGACTGCCCTGCTCTTGGTTACTGAAGCACTGAGACTGGCAAAAGCAGCTTCCAAATCCACAGTTGTCATCTTGCTGGATCTGTCTGCTGCTTTTGACACAGTCAACCAACATATCCTCCTGTTAACCCTCATGAAGATGGCCATCTCAGGAACTGCACTCC
Source organism: Carassius carassius (assembly GCF_963082965.1). Classification (NCBI taxonomy): domain Eukaryota; kingdom Metazoa; phylum Chordata; class Actinopteri; order Cypriniformes; family Cyprinidae; genus Carassius; species Carassius carassius. The sequence continues at coordinate 14,426,353 of NC_081796.1, forward strand.
AATGGTTCAAATCCATCCTCTCAGGTAGGTCCTTCAGGGTGTCTTTGAGTGTGGAGGGTTTCTAAATCACAACTTCTTGCTATTGTGGTTCCTCAGGGCTTAGTGCTTGGACCACTTCTTTTTTCCGTCTGCGTGTCATTATTAGGATCTGTCATTCAGAAACATGGCTTTTCCTATTACTGCTATGCTGATGAAATTCCACTCTACTTCTCATTCCAACCAGATGATCCAACAGTAGCTTTTTCGCATTGCAGCCTGTCTTATAGACATCTCTGGCTGGATAAAGGACCACCACCTTCAACGCAACCTCACGAAGACAGAACTGCTTGTGATCGAGAAAGTTAATACTCAAAAATTCAGCAGCAGAGTAGTAGTAGTAGTATTAAGAATCTATATTATTTATTATTAATAATAAGAATAAACACATTTATTTATAATAATGATCTATTTTAACATGTTGTAATTACATTAATAATTCCTAGCAAAAGCAATGATGATGTTCCAGATTTGAACCTTAATCCCCCTGAGCAGGGTTGCAAGCACATGCACTCTGACATCAGTTGTGTCTTAAAATTTTAATCTTGCTTAATATAATAATAATAATAATAATAATAATAATAATAATAATAATAATAATAATAATAATAATAATGTATTATTATCATTCAGAAAAATAATTAAAGTAATTTGTAATATTTTAGTTTATTTTTAATAGTAATTAAAAAGAATATAGAAATGTTAATAATTATTATAGATTATTATAACCATTAAATCTCTTACTACTACTACTAATAAATGCATCTTTTATATTTAATTATTATTATTATAGTACATTTAATTTCCATCTGATATATATTTCACAATATTCAACAATTTACCAAAGGAAAAAAAAAAAAAAAAAAAAAAAGAAAGAAAGAAAGCATGTTTTGAGTGTGCTGTCACATTTTATCCAAACAAACCTAATTTATCATTCACAGCTCCTGCAGAGCGGCGCTCATCTCTCGCTAATGGTTTTCCTACCATTACAGATTGTAATAATCGTGAACACATTTTGATTTATGTTATTTTTTCCCCATGAAAAGCATGAAAATGCAACATTGGCTGATATGCCTCGATTAGGTTGGGAGATGGAGGAAGTTATCCATTTACTGAGAACATTTTGCAGTTCTCTCCAACAATAGATGTGATTGGGCCTCTGGTAAGGGAGTCTGGTCCAAGATAAATATAAAAGATTAATTTTAGCACAGAATATGGGAATGTTGTGGTACTTTTGAGCTTTTCTTTTTTATAACGCTCTGTGGTGTTGGAACACTCCGTGCATAACGAGGAGACATCTCTGCTATGATGGTGATTCTATCACACTCAGAGACCCTCAGCCCTGTCTCCACACTGGATGATCAGTGAACTTTTATATTAGCATGATGGATGACTTGCAGTTATGTACCTTGAGAGGTAATGTTCTTTTAACCTCGCTCAAGAGTTCTGCTGAACAGATAACAGCCACCATATACCATGATTTAACGACTGTCACTAGCAATGTGGGTAACATTTTAATAAGGTAAGAAGGTTACAACAAAATACAAAAATTGTTTGTGTGAAATCTTCAGAGAGAGAAAATAATATGTGTATATATATATATATATATATATATATATATAAACTGTAAAAAGCACAAGGTGATTTAACTGAACAATTTAGGAGATGCATTTTGGTTATGGTGCTAAAATGTAGTCACGGGCTAAGCTCGTACTTTATGTCAAGAAGGGCCAGCTTTTATTGGCAATATCAGGCCATTTGTAGCTTTTGGTGACATCTACAATTGTAATTAAAACTTTAATCATGCAATGTTATATATTTGAACACATCTTTACAGGGTATTCGGTGACATTGAGCCATAGGTACCTAGAATATAGATACAATGAACCAGCATATCTGTAGCCTGAGGGAGACAAATCCACAGTGGCCTTGACTGTGAGTCTCCAGGACACGTCATCAGTTTTGTATGCCACCTTGTGTGGCTAAATACAAACCATATCTCATTAGCCAATGTTACCTGAGACATGCAGGACAACATTCATCAATGCCACCATCCTTTCTGCGAACTCTGCATTTCAGAAGTTACTGTAAACCATCTCACCTGCACTAGTGTCATGAACAATTGCATTTGCCGGTCAAATGGCTCTGCGTAAACCAGGGATAGCTGTTTGTATTTGTATCAGGTATGCTATCAGTTCTCTATGGTGCGCTAACACTGCAGCCATCTTTTTAGGGTTAGATTTACACTACTGTTCAAAAGTTTGGGGTCGGTAAATGTAAAGGTTTTTTTGTTTTTATCTCTTTTGCTTTCAAAAGAACAGTTATTTGAAATATAACTTTTTGTGACAATGTAATTTGTAAGTTTTTTAATATCTATATAGAAAAATGGAATGTGGTGTAGATGTTTCACATTTTATTGTTTGCATGTACTTACCATTTGATCAATGTTAACATGATAAATAATAATAATTAGCAGTTATATTAGCTAGCTTAATAATTATAGAATGAGAAATATAATATCACTCCCTTCTGTCATTCACTTTTAATGAGCAAGGTGATTTGAGATGGCATGAATAAATTAATGTAGCATTAAAATGAGATATAGTGGTGAATTGTTGTCCAATTGGGGGCTTATTTAATTAGTATCACTTGTTTGGGTGCTTGTAATGAGAAAACACAGGTGCCCCATAGAGAACATTACAGCTGTCCTCTGAGAAGCAGCTACAAACAACAACCTTTTAATAAATCTCCTGAGGATAACAGGCCAGATGTTTCTTTAAGCCGCAGATAACACAGAGTGTGTAAAACAAGCAATGTCTTACTGTACAGCCATATTTAGATATATTGCTGTGGAAGAGTTTAGGTCCTGAATTCAACAACCTGCAACTAGATGATGTTTTGTTTCCGGAATTAATTAAGGGTTATAGCTAATCATAAAATTTCCTTGACAGCAGTTCAAACTGTGAAGGTGTGAAATCTTCACATTGAAGGCATGGATAAAAGACAAAAATGTGTTGTGTGCATGATAAAGAGAGAGAGAACATGAGTATGACTAAAATATTCAAGACAGCCTTCCAGCCAATGCATATGAGTTCAAAACAGTTTCATGGCCAGGCCTTTAGAAGCACATGAAAGGTGCTGGAGGAGAGCAGTGAGGAACAAATTACAGTCATAGTGATCCTGGTACAAGCACAATTTAAATGTACTAAACATAATGTTCTGGCTCGAGGAAAGGAGGCTCTTCATTTCAAAATAAATCACCCTTCTCCATTTTCCAACATGAAAAATGGTGTATTTTTAAAAGCACGTATGGAGCTTTGTTTAAAAAGATAATATAGTATGTTTTACAATAAACTACAATTTCAGTTTTTCTACTTCAAAATGTTATGATTCAGTGTGCTGCTAACTGTGTCTTTTCAATTGTTTGTATAATTGACAAGCAATTTCTGAGTGAAAATTGTTTACACAAAATTGTTTTAAGTGTTGGGCAAATACAGGTAAAGGTGAGGCACTTTAAAGGACATTTAGTACAGTTTAGTTACATTTAACACGTGAAATAATTAAGAATAATTCAGATGTATATTAACTTCAAATGTAGTATTAAATAACACAATACAGTAAAAATATAGTAGTACTTGTGCTGTGTTAGTCAACACATCAATTGTTTGATAACAAACATATTATTAAAACATTATTTATGTACTTTAAAGTGCACTTTTAAAAGTGTTTTTCCACAAGCATAATATGTGTTTGTTTGTTTTATTTTATTTTAATGAATTTTTTGGACAATGGTCAGTATATCATTGTATGACCAAAAAAGTACTACATGCACTTATGTAATTGGCACAGAAAAGCTATAACTTCTGAAAATGTAAAACATTACATGGAGTTTCACACATGCATGCTAATTGTACTTCAGTTGATTATGATGGGAAAATACACAGTTTGTATTTTCAGGCTTCCTTCATAAACATCACTGCCAAATGTTTCTTTTTGAAGTGTTTTGTGGCAACAACATCGAGGGTAAACCAAAGTCGGCTCATGAATGTGTCAGGGAGATCTATGCTGCGTCACTAGTACTCTGTGACAAGGGAACTGTAGTGAAACAATCAGCACTCATGTCACAACAGCTCACACTGTGAAACCTGCTTCTCAAACGCTCCCAATGTTATGTCATCTTACACACCAACAATACTTCAACACAGTCTCCCAAGCAAGCTGTTCTCAAATTCACATGGGCAATACTAGACCTCGTTATTGCTCTGGACTACTGACAGAAATACTCATATTTTACAAACTCACACCACACTAGGCAAATTATAACCACAACTATTACTTTCCCTGTAAATCACTATTGTTTTGTTCTTGGGATTCTTACAGAATCATTGTGTAATGTTGGGAGGCGTGATATTGCAGTGGTGGATCCCAGTGCAGGCTTTATTCAGAGTGGTCAAAACAGGCAGGGTCGAACAACAGCAAAAGGTACAATCCAGGATAAGACAAAAGAGTAGTGATGTTACGTTCTGTGCCGAGTCTGGCTCACTTGGCCAGACTGGTTCAGGAAGTGGTTTGAATCTTGTAAATTCACAGTCTTCTGCTCTGTAAAACTTAGCCACTTTTAGACTCACCAGTTTTAGACTAATAATACCCCCCCCCCCCACACACACACACATGCCTATTAAGAGCAAAGAGTTGATTTACACAAATTTGATAGCCCCATTCATTTCAAGTCAATACATTTATTTCACAGTTATGTTATATTATGTTGTACAATCATTATTACCACTAGAAAATGCACATTATATTCATATAAATAGATTAGTCTATGTGATAATAGATTTTTTTTTTCTTCACTGTTATTTCTAAGCCTTAACTGGTGCAAAATACAGTGTATCACAGACCACATCAGGTCATCTGTAATGTATCTGCTTGTTTTACACCAAGTGGTATTATTTTGAGCAAATGAAGCCACGAGAAATGAACCATTTTGTGAACCACTTGGCTGAAAAGCTTAAATTCTTCATCTCACCATCACCACAAAAGAGTGATCCAATGAACAAGCGAAGGTCAGGGCAGGCAGCAAATGATCAGAAACAAGGTACACAGTCCAGGAATCAAAAACTAGGAAAACAATGAAACTAGGAAAACATAGTGATGGCTGACGCGAAACTGACATTTCGATATGGTGTCGAGATCCCGAAGCACAGATGTTTTGAAACACTGCTTCAAAGTATGATTTGAAACACCCATGTCACGTGACTAAGGCAAATCAAAGCATCGGGGCCTTTCGCAAGTGTTTCAAGATCTGAATCTGCTTTTGATTGACAAGGTCAGGAACAAACCACACAATCACACATCTGTCTTAACCTAACTCCTGCAAAGTATAAAAAAGTGGAGTTAATGCAGCAGAACAATTAATATATTTAAATAAAAATCTTTATAACATGTAAAAAGTGCCAGTTGTGGCTTGATGTCTTTAATTAATGTTTATTTTTTCATGACCAAAATAACATTCACAAGGAGTTCATTCAGTTGTCAGAGAGATGTAACAACACATTACAGGACCAGAACAATAAATACACAACTTTCAAATATTTATTATAATTAGAAACATGCATCACCAGGTATTCAAACATATACAGGTCCTTCTCAAAAAATTAGCATATTGTGATAAAGTTCATTATTTTCCATAATGTAATGATAAAAATTAAACTTTCATATATTTTAGATTCATTGCACACCAACTGAAATATTTCAGGTCTTTTATTGTTTTAATACTGATAATTTTGGCATACAGCTCATGAAAACCCAAAATTCCTATCTCAAAAAATTAGCATATCATGAAAAGGTTCTCTAAACAAGCTATTAACCTAATCATCTGAATCAACTAATTAACTCTAAACACCTGCAAAAGATTTCTGAGGCTTTTAAAAACTCCCAGCCTGGTGCATTACTCAAAACCGCAATCATGGGTAAGACTGCTGACCAGAAGGCCATCATTGACACCCTCAAGCAAGAGGGTAAGACACAGAAAGAAATTTCTGAACGAACAGGCTGTTCCCAGAGTGCTGTATCAAGGCACCTCAGTGGGAAGTCTGTGGGAAGGAAAAAGTGTGGCAAAAAATGCTGCACAACGAGAAGAGGTGACCGGACCCTGAGGAAGATTGTGGAGAAGGACCGATTCCAGACCTTGGGGAACCTGCGGAAGCAGTGGACTGAGTCTGGAGTAGAAACATCCAGAGCCACCGTGCACAGGCGTGTGCAGGAAATGGGCTACAGGTGCCGCATTCCCCAGGTCAAGCCACTTTTGAACCAGAAACAGCGGCAGAAGTGCCTGACCTGGGCTATAGAGAAGCAGCACTGGACTTTTGGACAAATTTTGCATGTCATTCGGAAATCAAGGTGCCAGAGTCTGGAGGAAGACTGGGGAGAAGGAAATGCCAAAATGCCTGAAGTCAAGTGTCAAGTACCCGCAGTCAGTGATGGTCTGGGGTGCCATGTCAGCTGCTGGTGTTGGTCCACTGTGTTTTATCAAGGGCAGGGTCAATGCAGCTAGCTATCAGGAGATTTTGGAGCACTTCATGCTTCCATCTGCTGAAAAGCTTTATAGAGATGAAGATTTCATTTTTCAGCACGACCTGGCACCTGCTCACAGTGCCAAAACCACTGGTAAATGGTTTACTGACCATGGTATTACTGTCCTCAATTGGCCTGCCAACTCTCCTGACCTGAACCCCATAGAGAATCTGTGGGATATTGTGAAGAGAAAGTTGAGAGACGCAAGACCCAACACTCTGGATGAGCTTAAGGCCACTATCGAAGCATCCTGGGCCTCCATAACACCTCAGCAGTGCCACAGGCTGATTGCCTCCATGCCACACCCCATTGAAGCAGTCATTTCTGCAAAAGGATTCCCGACCAAGTATTGAGTGCATAACTGAACATAATTATTTGAATGTTGACTTTTTGTATTAAAAACACTTATCTTTTATTGGTCGGATGAAATATGCTAATTCTTTGAGATTTTAGCATTTTGGGTTTTCATGAGCTGTATGCCAAAATCATCAGTATTAAAACAATAAAAGACCTGAAATATTTCAGTTGGTGTGCAATGAATCTAAAATATATGAAAGTTTAATTGTTATCATTACATTATGGAAAATAATGAACTTTATCACAATATGCTAATTTTTTGAGAAGGACCTGTATATATATATATATATATATATATATATATATATATATATATATATATATATATATATATAGCCAATTACTAAGATAGACACTTGTAAAATTATGCCTGAAGTATTTATTAACAATTGTATGCTTTTCTTTTAAATTTATAAAAGTTGTTGTTGGGCTGGTGAAGGGAGTACAAACTTTGTTGGGCCTTTTTAACAGTGGAATCAATGTGATTGTCCCACTTCAGGAGAGATGGTGGTTCCCAGGAATCTGAATGACTCCACTGCTGCCACAGTTCTGTCTATGATGGTGAGTGTGTGTGTGTGTGTGGGGGGGGGGGGGTGCAGGGGGTTTCTCCTGAAGTCCACTATCATCTCCTCTGTTCCGAGTGTGTTCAGCTCCAGGTTGTTAAGACTGCACCAGACAGACAGCTGCTCATCCTCTTGTCTATAAGCAGACTCGATATCATCTTGAATGAGACCGATGACTGTAGTGTCGTCTGCAAACTTCAGGAGCTTGACAGAGGGGTCTTTAGAGGTGCAGTCGTTGGTGTACAGGGAGAAGAGCAGTGGGGAGGGAACACATCCCTGAGGGGCACCAGTGTTGGTGGAGTGGCTGTTTGACATTAATTTCCCCAGTCTCCCTGGCTGTTGCCTATTTGTCAGAAAGCTGGTGATCTACTGACAGATAGAGCTAGGAACAGAGAGCTGGGTCAGTTTGATCTGGAGGGCTGTTGGGATGATGGTATTGAAAGCCCTGTTTTGTTCCTTGTTTTGTCCAGATGTTGCAGGATGAAATGCATTCCTATGTCTACTGCAATATCCACAGACCTCTTTGCTAGGTAAACAAACTGCAGGGGGCCCAGTAAATGTCCAGTGATGTCCTTCAGATAAGCCAGAACCAGTTTTTCAAATGACTTAATGACAGACGTTAGAGCCACAGGTCTGTAGTCTTTAAGTCCTGTTATCTTGTGTTTCTTTGGAACGGGGATCATGGTGGAGCATTTGAAGCAGGAAGGGACTTCACACAACTCCAGAGATCTGTTGAAGATCTGTGAAAAGATGGGAGCCAGCTGGTCAGCACAGGTTTTCAGACAGGATGGTATAACACCATCTGGGCCTGTTGCCTTTTTTATTTTGTTCTTCCTGAAGACCTTGCGCACATCATCCTCACTGATTTGAAGAACGGGAGAGGGGGATTGTAGGAGTTGTTAATGGTTGTGTAGAGAGATGGTCAGAAGGGGTGTGGGGGGTTTAAAATCGACAGTAAAACTCATTCAGGTCATTAGCAAGTTGTTGATTCGCCTAAGTGCAGGGGGATGGTGTCTTGTAGTTTGTGATGGCTCTCAGACCTTTTCACTCTGAAGTTGAGTCATTGGAAGTGAACTGATCTCCCAACTTTTTAGTGTAGGTCCTTTTAGCCACTCTAATCTTTATTCAGTGTGTTCCTGACCTGATTGTATAAGACTCTGTCCCCATTTCTGTAAGCATCCTCTTTGGTCTGATGAAGATGTCTGAGTTTTGCTGTAAACCATGGCTTATCATTTGTTGAATGTTAAATAAGTCCTGGTATGAATGCATATATCCTCACAAAAACTAATATAGGATGTAACAGTCTCTCTGAGTTCGTCCAGATTGGTGGTAGCAGCTTCAAAAACTCTCCAATCAGTGAAGTCGAAAAAGGCTTTTAAAGCCCACTCTGTTTATGTAGGGCCGGCACTGAAAGGAACTAGGACATGCTACAGGCTAAACAATACTGAGCCATGAATGAATGAAAAACCAAGCTTTAAAAAGGGTGTGACTGATGAGGTAACAAGACACAGGTGAATGCAATCAGTGATAATGAGTCCAGAAAAGGATTATAGGAAATGTAGTCTGTGACAGTGGCAAGAATGGAGTGGCCTCTGGTGGAGTTCATGGGCACTCCAGCTAGAGATTGTGACACATTTATATTTTTGTAATATTATTGTTAATTAATCTTGAAGGGTTAGTTCACCCAAAAATGAAAAATAATTTTCTTACCTGCACGTTGTTTCAATAAAAGAAGATATTTTGAAGAATATTAACAACATTTGACTTTAAATGCTTGGAGAGAGAGAGAGAGAGAGAGAGAGAGAGAGATTTTATTTTTATTTTTTTCAAAATTGCCTCAAGACACCCAAGATGGGTGAATGTAATACTTTTATCCAGCTATGGTGCATTAAATTGATCAAAAGTGACAATGAAGACATTTAGACTTGAGATAAATACTAATCTTTTTAACTTTCTATTCAGTGGAGAATCCTGACAAAAAAAAGTTTTCACAAAAATATTAAGCAACACAACTGTTTTCAAAATTGATGATGATAATCATAAATGTTTCTTGAGCAGCTAATCAGCATATCAGAATGATTTCTGATGGATCATGTGTCACTGAAGACTGGAGTAAAGACATGAAAATTCAGCTTTGCCATGATAGGAATAAATTACATTTTAAACATATTAAAGTATAAAACATTATTTTAAATCAAAATGTTTCTGTGTTTCTGATCAAAAATTTTGGCAAGGTGTGCATAAGAGGCTTTTTTTTTTCCAAAGATATTTTGCTCATTTCCCAGATCTTCATGTAAACACATTTACCAGTGTTTTGGAGGTAAGTTCAATACCAAAATCACAATGAACCTCAATGGAAGTCATTGTGATTCATATAATGATTCATTCATTTTAAATCTGAACAGGGGGAGACAATCATCTTGTCAGCCTCTGCTTTTATGTTGCCATGGTTTGACAACATACGTAAGTCTCCGGGGCTGCGTAGCGTGCAGGCAGCATGTCTGTATGGTTTGGTTTTGACAAAAATCATCTCTGCGTCAGATTCATGTGGTATCTTTTCATGAAATCAAAGCCATGGAATTGTTTTTAAACTGCCTTTTGTTTTCTTGACAGGGAACTGTGACTTTAAAATTTAAAATTCAAAATTCAGGTTGATTCTCCTGCTTTGCATTATGTTAGTACTGCGTATGTTTGTATTGGATGAGTCGATGCAGTCCTGTGCCACACGCAGAGGCAGTGAGTGCTCCAACTCATTAGGGAATTGGGATCATACAGATGCTACTTCGGAAAGTGTTTGCAAAAAGGCCCCACAGGAGCCCATTCAGCTTATTCCTGTATAATTACCTCAGATGGCTAATGGAAATCGATGGCAACAGTCTGTCGCATCAACTTGATATGCGTTGTTTTGTAATGAAAGTTCACATACCTGTCCAAGGCCGAGCAGGAGGCTGCTGGTTGGACTGTTTGACATGCCAAGTCAACGCTTTTGCCAGTAATGAAGGGAAGACCCAGCCACGGCAAAGATGCTTTTCTGCTTAATTAGCCAAAATAAGACATGTGGTTTGTCGCACTCTTACTTCCAAAGTTTATCTAGCCATAAAGCATGGTGGGCTTTTATGAGATGAGGTGTTTTTAATGGCGTCGTCAGAGATGTTAGTGGCTGTATTGCAAATTAGCTGTTAAACTCTTCCAATACTCAAGCCAGGATACAAGATTTAATGGAGCGAGCAGATGAGTTAAGCATACGAAAGCAGTTGTGAAATATTTAATGTGAATCGTTTTGTTTTATTGTTATTATTGTTTGTAATGTATTCTAAAGTCAATTTAAGTCAATATTCTCGCTTAATAATGAGATTTATTGTGTGCTTTGAACTTAGTTTTTCTGTGTTAACAGTTCATTAGCATTTCCATTCATTTCAAAGACAGTTGCTTAGCTGGTGGAAGAACACTATATTTCTAACATCATCATTGTTAAGGGAAATGAGTTTTTGTTTGTTTAGCTTTTTTTTTTTTTTTTTTTTGTGAAATATTTTTCCTATAAACACCAGCTGATGCAAGAAAGTCGCGTTCTTACATGTTAATATTTTTTAATAAGCTGTGTCTGCTTCAGTCTTGTTGCAAAGGTTCTTTCTAATGCGGCCTCAAAATAAGCCTTTCCCAAGATTCATTGCACGCTGGTGATGATAGTTTTTTTTTTTTTGTTGTTTTTTTTTAGAGAGAGAGAGAAAGAATATACCCTGTTTTATATGTAAGTATTGGGTTTGATCTGACTCTGATGTCTAGCAATACAAATGTAAAAAAAAATTTAAAGATAGTTTATACTTTTCATTATGTCCATACATGGACAAAGGTGAATACATTTGGTCAGGTTGTAAACCCTGTTTTGTTTTCAGACAATTATATAACTTTAAAAAAAGTCCTATACAAATTATATTGCCACTTATCACCTGTATTTATGTTTTAACAGTTCATTAGCTTTCCATTCTTTTCAAAGGACATTGCTTGGTAATTTAAGAAAGTTTGGATCATGCTAACCAGCTAAACCTTGACCTTTTGGTTGGAACAACTACCAACCTTCCATTGGTCTATTTTAAATCCTAAAATCACAAATGATTACACCTTGACAAACTGCGAGCTGGTCAGACTAGTTCTTAAGACACAAGCTGTGTCTTATTTCCGAGGCTGAGTCCTCCAGAGGTCACATTCATTGGTTGCATTTGTCATTGAAGCAGACTCATTTATTATAATTACTTTTCTTACATAAGACCACCTCACTAATGTATGAAAACTGGGTGAATACAATATAGAATATCTAATACTTGAACGTAAAACACCCAAGACCTGAAAAACAATGGTGTTAATTCACCAGTTATCAAGAATTAAATGCTTCTAAAAAATGTATTTCCGTGACCTAGTGACCGAGCATGCCAGTCCTATAAACTGACAAAGGCCACTTTGCTACCAAATCGAAACTGACAGCTCCTAATGAAGACAGAGAGCATTATACATAGTTTCAATTTCACAGTCAGCAACATTCAGTGACCGGGGCAGAGCAGCATGTAAGTGGCAGCTCACACAACTGTTAGAATAGATAAGGTCAAATCTTTCAATGTGTAATTAATTCCACCAGCTGTTACTCCACGGGGGCGGGGTTTAAGGAAAAGCAGATTTATTAAGGAATTAATGTTTGCTGTGTGTGTGAACACATTTGTTAAGACTGAATAAATACATAAGAGCTTGTACATGCAAATGCAAACTCTAAAAGTCTCTGCTATTGTTGATCTGTTTTGTTCTTTATTCAAGGTAAGGGCTTTAGTATATCCTGTAAGCCCAATTGCAATTATAGCTGTTCAGCTGATTCTGTCTTATTTTACTACCTCAATGAAAGCAGCTCACCACTTATATTTTCACCTTCATTTAAAAAAAAATAAAATAAAAAAAGATTTAATTGGCTATCAAAAAAAAAGAAGTAGTTGCTAATAGTAAATTATATTTTGTATTTTTAATTAGTAAATTATTATGAGATATAAAGAAACATTTGTAGGATATTACCTCATTTTTATAATTATTAATTCAGTAACACTTCACATATTTAATGTATTAACTAACATGAACAAACAATGAACAATACATTTATTACACTATTTATTAATCTTTTTTAATGTTAGTTAATGAAAATACAGTTGTTAGTTTATCTTCATTCACAGTGTATTAACTAATGTTAACTTTTGCACAACTTTTGATTTTAATAATGCATTAGTAAATGTTGAAATTAATAAACTAAGATTAATAAATGCTGTAGGAGCATTGTTTTTGCTTAGTTCATGTTAACTAAAGTTGTTAACTAATGGTAATGAACCTTATTGTAGTGTTAATTCTAATACATTGTAATATAATTGATCATTTATTTATTTATTTATGTATCAATGTATGTATTTATTTATTTATTTATAATTTATTTATTCTGCATCATAAATTTGCTTCCATATAAACTAAGCTTTTTTTTTTTCATACATATAGAAATGAACAGTTTATTCTGAAATACAAGAAAACTAAAGACACTTGCTTCTTCAGTGCAAAACAAATAAAAATATACATAAATAAACAGATAAATACCAATAATAAAAAATAAAGAATAAATAACAAAGAAAAAACAACATCTTCATATTTTTTTTTCTTGGATCCTACATTTAACCCTCTCAAGGCAGGCGTTGCTGATTTGCAACAGTTAAAAACTAAAAACCTTATTACTCCAGATACATATTTTATGTATCTGGAGTACTAAAAACTTTACTAAAGGTTACTAAAGTTACTAAGTTACTAAAACTTAATTTGAGCCTGAGAGGGTTAAAAAACAAAGTAAAAAAGCACATGGTCCATTAGAACAAGATAAATCTGTGTGTGTGTGTATATATATATATATATATATATATATATATACAGTACAGACCAAAAGTTTGGACACACCTTCTCATTCAAAGAGTTTTCTTTATTTTCATGACTATGAAAATTGTAGATTCACACTGAAGGCATCAAAACTATGAATTAACACATGTGGAATTATATACATAACAAAAAAGTGTGAAACAACTGAAAATATGTCATATTCTAGGTTCTTCAAAGTAGCCACCTTTTGCTTTGATTACTGCTTTGCACACTCTTGGCATTCTCTTGATGAGCTTCAAGAGGTAGTCACCTGAAATGGTCTTCCAACAGTCTTGAAGGAGTTCCCCGAGAGATGCTTAGCACTTGTTGGCCCTTTTGCCTTCTGTCTGTGGTCCAGCTTACCCCTAAACCATATCGATTGGGTTCGTGGTTCGTTGTGGAGGCCAGGTCATCTGGCGCAGCACCCCATCACTCTCCTTCTTGGTCAAATAGCCCTTGATGCCTTCAGTGTGACTCTACAATTTTCATAGTCATGAAAATAAAGAAAACTCTTTGAATGAGAAGATGTGTCCAAACTTTTGGTCTGTACTGTATATATATATATATATATATATATATATATATAAAATACATTTTTTTTCTTAACTCAGGAAGGAATATCTGGACTGCACCTCAGAGAGCAGCATTCTATCAGTCTTTCATGTTGTTTAATAAAATCAGAGCTGTTGCGTACATGGTTTGTCTTCATTTAGAGGTTTATAAATGGTTTCTCCCTTCCCATAGACAGTTCTGATTGCTCCCAACCCATTTTTTGTGTCTGCAATCAAGTTCCATTTATCATGTACATTTCCAGTGCTTTTGCCTTCTCCATCATAATACCTGTTACCATTCGTTTTGCTGTGCTGTTATGTTATATGCTCACCATAATCCCTGAGTCACTGGCCATTTTAGCTGATATTGTGATGCATGTATTGTCTCCATGCTGATGAGGGCCTTATGGCATTTGCTTGCATATGATATGCCACTGGCTTTATGATAATGAACATTTGCTCTCCTTGGGTCATTTGTTTCTTTGGTCTTTAAGCTGAAATGCTTCAGCAGATGGCTGCGAATTACCATAAACATCTCTGGGCTTGTTTGGATTCAATTTTCTGCTTGTTTGGAGTCTGTGGTGCTGACAAAACTCTCCTATATGTGTTTTCACTGCTGTTTTATTGCATGCATCATGGACCATGTTAGTGTTATGTTAAGCCAAGGTGAACGTGTATAGTTTGAAAAAAAAAAGTTTCAAGTTTTGCCATTGTCAGCTGTTTTCTCTAAGCTTGCATTTAGATTTAGGAATGTCATTTTAGTTCCATTTAAATGTACAGACCTATTTATAAAATACAGTATATCTTTATAGCAACTTTATGGATGGATAGATTTTATTTCCCCCCACTTTAAACCCAAATATAAATTATTACTTAAAAATAATAAAATGTGTTAAATGGGAAAAAAAATAATATAGATGTAGTATAATATATAAATTAATAAATTAAAGTAATTATTAAAAGTTTAGGCATATTAGTGTATTAGAGTATATATATATATATGATATATGCATAGATCTGCTTATTTAATATAATATAGTATAATATAATATAATCTTGCATTTGCAAATTTGCAAGTATTATGTATGTTTCTTTTTCTTTTCTTTTTTTCCTTCCTTTTTTCTACACAAATACAAAATATTGCATACAATTTATAGGACTTATTAAAGTTAAGTAGGAAAAAGTTCTGATATCTCGGAAATATCAACAGAAAATGATGTTGATATTTCTGTGCCACTTAAAACATTGTTTCCATTTTATCAAATAGTTTTGTTCGTCTCATTTTAATAATTGATTCAGAGAAAATTCTTTCGACTTTCATGTTGTTCCAGTTTCAGAATGCTGGCCACACATTAGTACACACAAGATTAATGATTCTGCTTGTTTACACAATTGGTCAAAACCGCGGACAGGTAAACAAACATATCTGTTGTGCAGTCAAGAAGAAAGATGTGTTCGCTCATTGTGAGCTGAGTGTTCAAAGGCATATCCATCAGATCCTGAATCACAAGGATTTTGCCACTTGCAGCCATGTGTAAGTAATGTGGCAGTGCATTTGATCTATGATAATGACTGCATGCTTGATTATGTTTTGCTTATCAAGGATTCAACACAACCTTAGAGGTCACTACTTTCAAATCAGCTGAATCTAACACACCTTGAAACCTGCATTTCCCCGGCTAAACCCAGCAGTAAATATTCTCTGAGAAGTATAGCTGTAGTTCAGCATAGCAATCTGTGGTGCAAATATTATTTGTGTATAGAGTTTCTGGCTATTAATATTTTACTTCAACTATGGATACGGATACACAAGGATGACATTATTGTGATCTTGTTTTATGTTTATTATAATGCATTTGCCCTGCGCAGTGCCTTTGCGAGTGAGAAAGATCAAAATGATTTTCTTACTAGTTTAAATATGTTTCTGAATTTATTTGTATTATTATTATTGTTTTTATTAATTAGGTGAATCATGCAATATCTGAATCATTAAATTTCATTTCTCTTAAAGCAGGTCTGGGGGCAGACCTGTTTTTTTAGGGTGAACTCAGTATGTTTTTTTTTTTTTTTATAAGAATAATTAGTCTCAAAACACAGCTTTATATAAAGGTCCTAAATAAGATGCTAGAATGGAAAAGGTATCTTTCTGTTTTTCTTTTGGAACTGGGACATAAACGTGGTGTCATCAAAACCCCTCATGAGGTTTATGTTTCTTGGTTTGGTAGAAGGATAACATCATATTGTTTATTGTCTTTGTGATGTCGAAGTGCAGCTAATATTATCAGTGAATCCTGAAGAGTGTCCAGTTTTTTCATGTGTGAGGGAATTGCTGTTGAACAGTCTCATTTCCATGAGCTCAGAATCCCACAGCAGAAAATTGCTTCAGTCAGGTAGCATATACTGTAGCATCCGAAATGACTATAACTGTTTCTGCTAGATAGACAAACACAGTAACCTTGACAGGAGAGCATATGTTATAAAGGCACATTCATGATCGGGTTATGAGCTCAAAATACCATTTACTAGCTGAAAGTTATTTCAAAAATCACCTTTTTTTAATCAAGTCTTAAAGGAAGTTTAAACAGACGTAACTTGCAATCCATTTGAGGTTATGAATTCAAATACATACAGTAGCATGCTTTTTTCCTGTGAAGTATATATTGTAGGTGATACCTGTATATATAAGCTGAATATTCATACATACAGAATATCAATCAGTCTAAAGTGGACATGGCTGATATTTTGCTATCAAACCAAGGGCAAACTATGATAGTTATGTCTATATTGAAAAGCCTTTGATAATTTAGTATGTAATAAATTATTCATATAGTGAAAGCCTTGTCCTTTTAATTGCACTGACATAGAACAGGTCTTGGTCTGAATGTATCGTATGCATGGTTTTAAAGTTCACCGGCACTGTGCCAGATTTCCGGCATGCAGCATTTTGCTGTGGAAAAAAATAATCCTACTTTTAAAAAAAAATAAAACAAATTAATCTTGTTTGCCAATGAGTTTGCCTAACAATTAAAAGAGAGGAGCAGCTTTCACTCTCAACCAAACTAAAATTACTAGCCAATCAGAATGTTTTGCTCTTATAAACACGAGACGCGCGTTATAAACGCGAGTCGCGGCCCTGATGAATGGAGAAGCGCGACAAAAAGCTGTGAGGCTAAATGGTCAATGATGTCCATCTAGTGCATATTTACATAGAAAAGCTCATTATAAAGCAGCAGAGAAGAGGACACAAGGTGTGAGTTTATCGAAAGATTGTTAGAATATCTGTATCTGTGCAGGTCTTTGTCATAAATACAGTTTACAAAAGGTCACGAGGGAGCAATCGGTTTCTAACACTTATGAACGCATACTTTAATTACACTTATTTAAATATACTTAATCTAATTATAAGTACTTTATTCATACTTTACTGTGCAAAAGTCTTAGTTTTAGGCAGCTGTCAGACTGCTTGTGCATTGAACAATCTCACTAAAATTTGTGGCAAAATGAATGTTTGGAAATGTAAACTGATATTTCCTACTGACCTACTACAGCAAAATATATAAATAACTGGCTTAAAACCCATAGTATTTGGGGTGAAAATACAAATGTGCCTAACATTGTACTTTACAAACGACATTGTTGCTACTTTATAATGACCATACAGTCGTTCACTGTATCAACTGATTAAAGACAGTGGCAGACAGCACTCGTTTTAACTAAATATCAGAGTGAATGACAGAGATACAGTAGAAACATTATGTTTGGTTTTCTATTAAACAATGACCCAGATCATGAAATAGGCTACATTTATTAGGCTTAGAATAAGGGAAGCTTGAGAAATGAGAGCATCCAAGGAGTGTGTGAATGCTATGGATTTATTTTAAATCTTTTTGATGTTCTTTAATGTTATCCTTTTTAGGCTTTTATTTATTTATTTATTTATTTTTATAGAAGTATTGGTTCAGGCACCGTTTAGGCACCAGTACCATTTTAAAAGTATCGAAATGGCACCGGTATCGAATAAAATCCAATTGATACCCAACCCTATGTATGATACAGCTTTCATTCTTAAGGTCAACCACATATTCATGAAAATGAAAATCAGTTTGAATAAATGAAGCAATAACTTTGCCATAGTATCCTTTCAAATGTTAAAGTTGCCGCAGTCATTGCATGATTTGCCTGTGCTGCCCTATCCCCAGAAAAAAGTTCAGGCTCAGGATTTTTTTTTTTTTGCTTTAACCCCTGCGTATGTAAATGGTCTGATTGTCCTTGTGACCACTCAGATCAATTACCACAATCAGTCAACATCCTTCATATAACCTTGTTATATAAAAGAATTGTGTACATTGCACGTAGGGAAGTCGTGGCCTAGTGGTTAGAGAGTTTGACTCCTAACCCTACGGTTGTGGGCTGAATCTCGGGCCGGCAATACCACGACTTAGGTGCCCCTGAGCAAGGCATCGAACCCCCAACTACTCCCCGGGTGCCGCAGCATAAATGGCTGCCCACTGCTCTGGGTGTGTGTTCACAGTGTGTGTGTGTGTTCACTGCTCTGTGTGTGTGCACTTTGGATGGGTTAAATGCAGAGCATGAATTCTGAGTATGGGTCACCATACTTGGCTGAATGTCACTTTCACTTCACTTTATTTACTTTCTACCATGTGTATCTTATTTTTTAAGTGTCAATAACAGTAACATTATGATAAAAATATCTGACCACACTTTATTTTAGGAAACAGTTGTCACTATTAATAAACAAGCTACAAATTGTGCCTCAATAAACTTCTAATTGGCTGCTTATTATTAGTTAGTAAGGTGTTAAGTTCAGGTATTGGGTAGGATTGAGGAATATAATTATGATTATGCAGAATTAGGCATTAATATATTCTTTATAAATCCTAATAAAGAGCCAACATGCTAGAAATATGTTATTTGTTATTATTTGTAGAAATAATTATAATTATTTATATAAAATTTTTTTATTATTTGTTAGTGTGTTATGAATGGATTATTATTAGTATTATTATAAATGTTGTTATTATTCATGCTTTTTTTTTTTTGTTTCATCACAAACGTCCAAGACTTAATCACTTTTATTTTTTTCAGCTTTTTATTAGAGAAACTAGAAAGTAAAATTTTATTTATATAACACTTTTAAAGCTACAATGCACAAAGTGCTTTACACAATATAAAAACACAATCATAAAAGATACATTAATGAAGAGCTATACAGAATATATTATAAAGCAAAAACGATCAAACCCAAAAATACACAAAAACATCACAAAATATTAAAAGCACATCTATATAGGTATGTTTTTAAGCAACATTTAAAAATAGACACAGATTCAAATTATCTAAGATCCACTGACAAGCTATTCCATAGATTTGGAGCCCTCACTGCAAATGCCTATTCCTTTTGTTTTATATCTTCTTCTTGTAACTGCCAGCAATTCATTAAAAGAAGGTTTAAGACATCAGCTTGTTTTGTACGGTCTCAGAAGCTCAGCTAAATACAAAGGTGCCAAGCCGTTTAAAGTAGGGATGGGCGTTTTCCGTAAATATCACATTCGAATATTTGAGCTCATAAGAAACGAATATTCGAATACTCATTTATTTAAATTAAGTTTAATGAGACAGACGTTATTTTTCAGCAACATTTATTGTTTCCGTCATTTTGAACAAGCTTACACACAATAAGCTTGAACATTACACATTGTGTTTTTCGTAGCTGAAAACCTTTAACAATGCGTGCAAACAAACAAAAGTACAGATTAAAAGCAAAAAAAAAAAAGTGAACAAAGAAAAAACGTAAAGCAGCCTGCCGCAATTAGGCTATTGTAGAACGTAGCCTACACTTAACTTTTAAACTTTTAAACTGTCAGCAAATCTTTTTTGCTTTTTTTTCTATTGTTTTACATGTTCTTGTTAAGAAATACGGACATGTAAACATGATCGGGGGAAAATCGGCTCCTTAGTCTGTTAACAATAAGGCTGTCCGCGGAGAAAACACGCTCTGACGGCACAGACGTTGGCGGGACTCACCAATAACTGTGTGCTAAGTGAATAAGTTTTGTGAAGCGCTTCGTGTTTTTGTTTCACCACTGAATGGGATCCTCATCTGGTGGAATACATGGCTCCAGCAAGAACTGTTCCCACTCGTCTCGGCTGGACTTTCTGTACATCATCGCTGAAGAACTGGCTCAGCCTTTTCTGACGAGTGGGCATTGCATCCTCTTCGTTGGTGATGGCGGCTCCATCCGCACCACTCGCATCAAGGAAAATGTTCTGATAATGTTCAAAAAAGTTTAATTTTTTTCTTACTTTTCTCATGTTTTCATCGAGAAACCTGAGATGTTTGTGCCGAGGGTCTAGGGCAGACTCGAGAGGAGGAGTTTTCACTGCATTCACTGCATGTTTATTCGTTGCTTGAGAGATGCCGCAACAATGTTCTTTAATTCGGTCACTTTCTGTGATTCTCCACTGCATATTTGCAGTTCTTAGGGGCCGTTCACATATCGCGTCTTTTGCACGCTCAAGTTCGTTATTTCCAATGTAGGCGCGCGGTATGCGCGCTCATAATGGAAGCGACGCGGTCGCGATGCGCATGCGGTGCGACACGCCCGTTTTTTCCAGGCACGTCCGCACTGCATCGAGTTAAAAACATCTCAACTTTTCAGAATTCCGCAAGCGCACCGCAGGTCATGTGACAAGAACTAACCAATCAGCTTCATCCTTTCCCGTAACAACGTTGAAAGCTCAGCCAAGATGAAGGAACAGCTGATCATAGCTGTATATGGATTGCCATTTTGAAATAAATTTAGTAGCAGAGCTACTGCAAGCTATTTTTTTGTGCTGCAAATCCATTTATCCTTTGCTGAAGTTTCCGCGTCTTCATGGAGAGAGCGCGTCATTGTTGCTTAGCAATGGCAGATGCCTTAGGAGCGCTTCTGCCTGAGCGCTTTGGAAAGAAGGAGAAAGCGGCATGCCTAGCGTTTTTAGGCGCGATATGTCAACGGCCCCTTATTCATTCATTAATTATTTTTTGCTTGCATACATCTTCAAATATGCCGTGGGGAATCACAGAAAGTGACAAAATTAGGTTTTATTGTGACCTTTTTTTTTTTTTTTGCGAAATTCGAATATCATTTTTATTTATCGAATAATTAGAGCAGAACGAATATTCGAATGTTCGACTATCCATGCACAGCCCTAGTTTAAAGCTTTATTTGTCAATAAAATAATCCTAAAATAAACAGGTAGCTAATGTAAAGAAGCTAAAACAGGTGTAATATGATTGCACCTATAATATGCATTTTAGTCTGAGACTAGTTTAAGCCTTGTCTGTGAAACCAGGGGCAAGACTATTCAGATCATTGGACTCAATGATAAGTATAACTGTAAGTCATCTGCAGAACACTGAAAATTTATATTATGTGGTTGGATTACAGCACTTAATGGAAGCATGTAAATTAAAAATAATATTGATCATAACAGGGATCCCTGTGGTGCTCCAAATACAATTTCAGAACGTTGGGATACTTAATCTGCAACTGACACTAAAAATGTCCTATTTGACAAATAAGACACAAACCAATCCAACACTCACCGATACCTGGTAACAAAAATCTGCAGTCAAAACTAATAAAACTAAAACTGAACATTCACCAGCATCCTCTGCCATCAATAAATCATTAGTAACTCTGCTCTAAAACGGAACTGAAATTTCTCAAAAATATTATTCTCATTAACGACCTTCAGCCATTGCTTTGCTACTGCCTTTTCTATTATTTTGTTAATAAAAGGTAGTTTAGAGATAGGTCTATAATTATTTTCAACTGCAAGATCTAATGAAGGCTTCTTCAGGAGCGGTTGGACCGTTGCAATCTTTAGCTCCTCCGGAACACATCCAGAAACTGGAGAGAACTCCAGAGAACTGTTTACTATAGACAGTAAAATAGGACCTACAGATCCAACTATTTCTTTGAACAGTCTAACCGGAACCACATCATTAAAAAAACTAGAAGGTTTCAACTGTTGCACAATCTCACAAATATCCTGCTGTGATGTGAAAAGGAATCCAAAAATACCTCCATACAACATGGATTAACTCACATTGCACCAAAGGAGGGGAAATTACAGCCCTTGTATTTGTGACCTTGTCCACAAAAAAATTACATAAAATATCAACAATCTATAGGACTATACTAGGCTTAGATAACATAATAAGTTTGTCAAATCGTTAATAACATTAAATAAAAACCTAGAATTGTAATGGTTGGTTTCAATTAAATTAGAAATAATAAGCAGATCTCACAGCTTTAATCAGTGTCTTATTAAAAGACACTGATACTTTCTCTTTAATATATGAATATCCTCATTTAACCATGGTACTTGATTTGCTAATGACCTTGTTTTTATTTTCACTGGGGGTAATATTGAAGAACAAAAATAATTAAAATCATTCAACTGATCAAAGTTGCATCATATGCCCAGTCATCCGTTAAAACATTTGCTGAAAATGTATCAACAACTTCAGCGTTAATAACACAAGATAAATAAGTACCAGTTTTTTTCCTTTCTATCGCACTATGCTCTATTATAGAATTACTAGGTGCCAATCCAAGAGTAAAAACCAAATCCAATGTATGACACAGATCCCTATACAGTCAGAGACAATTACATAAATACAATTATTACATTATTTTAAAATACAATAAAAAAAATATTATATATATATATATATATATATATATATATATATATATATATATATATATATATATATTATTATTATTATTATTAATATAAATATTCTTGTTGTTGGGGTTCTTGTCTTAACCTGTCTATGACAAAAGATTCATGAGAGGAATGACTTTGGTTAGTTACTATTGAGAAACAGGTTTCACCAAGCACTCGATGAGTAAATTCAGCTTTATGCAATGTCCAGATAAACTTGCAAATTTACGGTAATGAGCCTTTTAGTCCGGCTTAGTTTTTTAATCACTGTAATCTCTCTGCGATCTCATTGTGCCAGTCGTTAAATGACTAAGCTTTTCTCTCTCTGACACATCATTAGCCACTTCATTTGTTTGTCCCAGTCAGAGGCCTGACACAGCATCCAGTCACACAAGACTTCATTGAAACTCCTTTGCCTGGAACATACACAAACTGTGTTCACTGTAATTTGATCTTTTATTACCACATATAATAAAACACCATCCATTCAGCCAACCTGTGCAGATGTCATCTGGTCAAAATGATCGTGTTTACATTTGGAGGTTTTATTAGTTTCTTTGGCCGATGTGTTTTATAGAGAGCAGCTTTTATAGAGACAACTTTGGATTCGTTTTTTGGAGGCCCCCTTCATCCCACGCTCTAAGCTGCCACACAGACTTTTGCGATTCATTTTAATATTCAAACCATTAAAGTTCTTTTATTAGGCCACCTAAAAATAGAAACAAACAAAGATGGTCCAGTGAAGCGTTAGACCTCTCGGATAATTTGGCCTATTCTGAGAGCAGTGTGAATTAAATGAGGTGCCTGAGCTTTTCATTGTGTTTGCCACAGTGATTCAATTAAGACGTGGATGGATAATGAAGAAGTCACTTCAGGGTTGGCTGATTCCTCCCTTTAGTTTTAAATATGGAAGTTTTATATTTTGCCTTGTGTCTCTTTTCATAAGTAATGGGGCAGCAGAGGAAGGATTCAGTCATTTACACATCTGTTTTGTTTATATGGCGGGCTGGTGTCTGTAATGGAGATTCAGCAACACTCATGTTTCATCTTCAGTGTTTCTTACACATGATTTCCGGTCTGATGCACACTAAGGCAGAATGTTAGTGTAAATTTGTGTGCGTATTGTTTTGAGTTAAGCGTTACTCAAACAGAAGGGTGAAATAAAGGTAGCCATTTTCGTTTACAGGCAGCAAAGCATTTGGATCATTCTGATGTTCATTTTCCTTCTCATTTTATGGTTCTGTGACTTGGTTAAATAGACTTAATGATGGGGCTTCTGCTATTTGGAAATGAAAGGTTGAGGGAGCAAATTAGCTCCCATTCACGGCAGCTGATGCAGATGTTTTCCTTTCCTCATGTAAGGCTTTTCTGTGACGTTTTTTCATGAGGTCAGTAGAAAACACTACTTCAAACCCACTTTTTGAGCAGCTTTATGAAATGTTTCACTGTCGTGTAGTGTTTGGAATCAATACGGTAACGTCTGCTATAGCATAAATATCATATAGCATATGAGCATAATATATTTTAGCAAAAGATATTGATATTGTAACATTTTCATTAGATATTTAACGCGTCATAAACCTGGCAGATATATTCTATTAACCTGGCCATACCACCTAATGACAGCTCTTATTTACCTGTCAGATCCTTTTAGTGTGGAGGAAACAAACTTATTGTCATTTTCAGTGCTGTTGAGAGGGCAGCTATGCATTATTTATCTGCTCATAGTAATACAGCCCTGTTCCTCTCTCTTACCCTCCCTTCCCTTATTTCAGCTTATTTCAGACTCAGAGATAATACCTGTTGAATAGAAATGAACTCTAATGCCTCTTTTTGCATGGCTGTTAAGGAATATAAATTACAACCACTCTGTCAATCCTGTCGCCAACTCGCCAACCCACAATCATTTAAATCCCTCAGGACACAGATTTCCTTCCCTACGGAAAAACTCAAACTGACAATTTAGACTTTTTTTCCTGCAATTCAGAGAATTGCTAGTTATAAACTAAGATATTGCATGAATATAAACTCAGAATTGCAAAGACATAAACTCATAATTGTGATTAAAATTTTTCAATTCTAAGAAGAAAGTCCTAACTGTGAGATATAAATGTACAATTTTCTTCTTAGAATTGTGACATTTATCTCAGAACTGTGAGAAATAAACTCATAATTTTGAGGTTTAAACTCAATTCCCTAAAAGTCAGAACTGAGCGATATAAACTCAGAATTGCAAGATATGAAAGAAAAGTCTTATTGCGAGATTAAAAAAAGATTAAATAAAAAAAGTCTAAAAAACTGTGAGAGAAAAACGTCACAAATATTTGGTTATTCCATTGCAGACATAAGCTTCCCCACACCCTCATGTTCTTCCAAATCTGTCTGACTTTTGTTCTTCTGCTGAACATAAAAGACATTTTGAAGAATGTTTGTAACCAAACAGTTTTGGTTACCATTGACTTCCACTGTATTAAAAATAAAATACTGAAACATTTTCAAAATATCTTAAAACTTGAGTGAATGATGACAGAATCATGTTGGCTGTCCCAACTTCCTGTTTCAGAATAGGGGGAAAAACTAACCATTAAGTCATTTTTTTAGACTTTATCAGAATCAAAGTGGATCTCGTGAAAAAAGTGGTTATTGCTCTTTAAAGGCCACCCCCCCCCCTCTCTGAGTCTGGCAGAACTGGTCAATATTTCTGTGAAGAATGGCCTCTTAAGATGGGCAAAATCAATAACCTCTTTCACAGCACATTCATCCTCTTGTTTGCATTTGCCTCATCAGCAGTAGCGTAACTGATTATTGCCCCCCACCCCACATGTATCTGCTGTTATCTTGTAGTTGTTAAGATGTTGGTTTGTGAGCTGTGCCTTTTTGAGCGCTAACTAAGCCATTATTAATTTTATTGTTCTGTCCATATCATATACTGCTAATTTGATTTTAAAGTGACCTCTAATGGAACTACAACCATAGATAAATTCATCTAATCCCTCACTATCACTGTTGAAATCAGTAAACCTTCTGCTCTTTAGATTACATAGTCAGTTTGAACTGCTCCTCAGGCATCATTTATTCATTCCCTGTCATTGTATTCAATCACTGTGCCTACTGTCATACCGACCTCATACGTCAACTGCCCGGAGCTGCTTCCATGTACAACTGTTGGTGTAAGCTACTTTAAAGTTATTATTATGCTTTGAAAATTGATATTTTTCTTACAGAAATGCATCGATTCACTACAAGAGGACTTTTAAGATAAATTATAAGAAATACCGACAATCATTGTAGAAAATTAAATAGGCTAGCATATAAAATATAGGCTAATACAGCATGATGAGAAAACACATGAAAGGGTCAGAAATAGCTGAGATTGTCACAGTGTCTGGGTTGTGTTCCCTGGGTGTCCACTAGATGTCCTCTTTTCCCACGGTGTCTTTCACTTCATTAATCACATTCCTCACGTCCCTGCTTAATTATTGCACCCAGCTGTCACTAATTACCTATCATCACACCCTGTCAGTTTCTCATTAGCATTTGTCTCTCCTTGTGTATATAACCCGTTCTGTCTTAGTATGTGTCACGGAGTCGTTGTTTATTCATGTCTGTCAGTTCGTGCCCTTGCCTTGTCTTCTTGTTTAGTTTATGTTTTGTTTGGATATTCTGGTTTTGACCCTGCCTGGACTGTTTACCCCTGTGGATTACCCTTTAATAAATGACTTACCTGCAAATTGGTTCCCTCTCCTGTGTTATCTGTAACACCCAACGTGACAGAACGACTCCGTCACACTAGGAATCAGCGGTATGTAATTTTTCCGTTCCCCAGCCAAGATGGCGGAGCGGCGAACCAAGTACCTTCGGTTGATCGTCCTCCGCCAAGAGGGCAATGAAGTGAGTGCCCTGGCTCAGGTGTTCTGGTCCCTGGCTGAGGGCATGGGCTACAACGATGCGGCCCTCAAGGACTATTTTAATGGCGGGCTGGATGATCCAGTGTCTCAGGAGGAGATGGCGCAGTTAGAGACACTGGAATTCTGGGAATTCGTGCGCTACCTGCAGCATCGGCTTCGGTGGGATGCCCCAGCCACTTCTGTCTCTTCCGGCGGGGTGGTCGTCAGCCCAGCACCACTGCCCAGGATGGCAACCAGCCAAGCACAACAACCCAAGATGGCCGCCAGTCCAGCACCACTGCCCAGGATGGCTACCAGCCAAGCGCCACAGCACAAGATGGCCGCTAACCCAGCGCCAATGCCCAAATTGGCCACCGTTCCAGCGCCACAGCCCAAGATGGCCGCCAGACCAGCGCCAATGCCCAAATTGGCCACCGGTTCAGCTCCACAACCCAAGATGGCCGTCAGCCTAGCGCCACAGCACCAGATGGCCGTCAGTCCAGTGCCACAGCACCAGATGGCCGTCAGTCCAGCGCCACAGCACAAGATGGTCGTCAGTCCAGCGCCACTGCACAAGATGGCCGCTAACCCAGCGCCAATGCCCAAATTGGCCACTGGTCCAGCGCCACAGTACAAGATGGCCGCCAGTCCAGTGCCACAACCCCAGATGGCCGCCAGCCCAGCACCACAGTACAAGATGGCCGCCTGTCCAGAGTCATGGCCCAGGATGGCTGCTTGCCCAGCGCAGCTGCACAGGATGAGAGTCTCAGCTGACCCTCCGGAGTCGATTCAGGTGCCAGTTGACCCTCCAGAGTCGAGTCAGGTGCCTGTGAACTCTCCAGAGTGGAGTCAGGTGCCTGTGAACTCTCCAGAGTCGAGTCAGGTGCCTGTGAACTCTCCAGAGTCGAGTCAGGTGCCTTTGAACTCTCCAGAGTCGAGTCAGGTGCCTTTGAACTCTCCAGAGTCGAGTCAGGTGACTGTGAACTCCCCAGAGTCGAGTCAGGTGCCTGTGAACTCCCCAGAGTCGAGTCAGGTGTCTGTGAACTCCCCAGAGTCGAGTCAGGTGCCTGTGAACTCTCCAGAGTCGAGTCAGGTGCCAGTGAGTTATCTGTTACACCCAACGTGACAGAAGGACTCCGTCACACAGGGAACCAGCGGTATGTCGTTTTTCCGTTCCCCAGCCAAGATGGCGGAGCGGCGAACCAAGTACCTTCGGTTGATCGCCCTCCGCCAAGAGGGCAATGAAGTGGGGGCCCTGGCTCAGGTGTTCTGGTCTCTGGCCGAGGGCATGGGCTACAACGATGCGGCCCTCAAGGACTATTTTAATGGCGGGCTGGATGATCCGGTGTCTCAGGAGGAGATGGCGCAGTTAGAGACACTGGAATTCTGGGAATTTGTGCGCTACCTGCAGCATTGGCTTCGGTGGGATGCCCCAGCCACTTCTGTCTCTTCCAGCGGCGTGGTCGTCAGCCCAGCACCATTGCCCAGGATGGCAACCAGCCAAGCGCCACAACCCAAGATGGCCGCCAGTCCAGCACCACTGCCCAGGATGGCTACCAGCCAAGCGCCACAGCACAAGATGTCCAGTGCCACAACCCCAGATGGCCGCCAGCCCAGCACCACAGTACAAGATGGCCACCTGTCCAGAGTCATGGCCCAAGATGGCTGCTTGCCCAGCGCCGCTGCACAGGATGAGAGTCTCAGCTGACCCTCCGGAGTCGAGTCAGGTCCCAGTGGACCCTCCAGAGTCGAGTCAGGTGCCAGTGGACCCTCCAGAGTCGAGTTAGGTGCCAGTGGACCCTCCAGAGTCGAGTCAGGTGCCAGTGGACCCTCCAGAGTCGAGTCAGGTGCCAGTGAACTCTCCAGAGTCGAGTCAGGTGCCAGGGAACTCTCCAGAGTCGAGTCAGGTGCCAGGGAACTCTCCAGAGTCGAGTCAGGTGCCAGGGAACTCTCCAGAGTCTAGTCAGGTGCCAGGGAACTCTCCAGAGTCGAGTCAGGTGCCAGGGAACTCTCCAGAGTCAGGGCTAGTCACCGATGACATTCCAGAGTAAGGGCTAGTCACCGATGACCCTCCAGAGTCAGGGCTAGTCACCGATGACCCTCCAGAGTCAGGGCTAGTCACCGATGACCCTCCAGAGTCAGGGCTAGTCACCGATGACCCTCCAGAGTCAGGGCTAGTCACCGATGACCTTCCAGAGTCAGGGCTAGTCACCGATGACCTTCCAGAGTCAGGGCTAGTCATTAATGACCCTCCAGAGTCGAGTCGGGTTCCAGATGACCCTCCAGAGTCAAGTCTAGTCACCGCTGATCCTCCAGAGTCAGGGCTAGTCACCGTGGACCTTTCAGAGTCAAGTCAAGTCACCGTTGACCTTTCAGAGTCAAGTCAAGTCACCGGTGATCTTCAAGGACTGAGTCAAGTCACCGGTGATCTTCAAGGACTGAGTCAAGTCACCGGTGATCTTCAAGGACTGAGTCAAGTCACCGGTGATCTTCAAGGACTGAGTCAAGTCACCGATGATCTTCAAGGACTGAGTCAAGTCACCTCTGATCTTCATGAACAAAGGCAAGTCACCTCTGATCTTCATGAACAAAGGCAAGTCACCTCTGATCTTCATGAACAAAGGCAAGTCACCATTGATCTTCATGAGCAAATGCAAGTCACCAATGATCTTCATGAGCAGTGTCAGGCCAGCACCGATCTTCTGGAGTCCAGTAGAGACACCATGGAATTACCAGAGTCTCATCCTCCCGTTGATCCGGCCGCACAGAAATGGTGGGCTTCTGATCCGCCCTGGGGGCTTTGTGCATCGACCACAGGGATGTGGTGGTCTTCTGCTCCGCCCTGGAGGGCTTCTGCTTTGACCACAGGGGGGTGGTGGTCCTCTGCTCCGTCCTGGGGGCCTTCCGCCCTGACCACATGGTGGTGGTGGTCTTCTGCTCTGCCCTGGGGAACACCAGCCTCGACCACAAGGATGTGGTGGTCTTCTGCTCCGCCCTGGGGAACTCTGGCCTCGACCACAAGGTTGTGGTGGTCTTCTGCTCCGCCCTGGGGGGCTTCCGCCTTGACCACAGGGTTGTGGTGGTCTTCTGCTCCGCCCTGGGGGGCTTCCGCCTTGACCACAGGGTTGTGGTGGTCGTCTGCCCCGCCCTGGAGGGCTTCCGCCTTGACCACAGGGGTGTGGTGGTCTTCTGCTCCGCCCTGGGGGGCTTCCGCCCTGACCACACGGTTGTGGTGGTCTTCTGCTCCGCCCTGGAGGGTTTCCGCCTTGACCACACGGTTGTGGGGGTCTTCTGTTCCACCCTGGTGGGCGCCACGTGAAGTCCTTCACGGACTTATGTTTTTCGTTTTCTGTTGTGTTTTCTGTCGGTTCCCCTCTGTTAGCCTGGCCCTCTGTCCCTCCCCCTGGACCTCCTCCGGTCCTCCTCCCTCCTGGTCTCCCTGTTTTGTGTTTACACTTCTGGTGTCTGTTTCCTATGTTTCCTTTCTGGCCCTCCGTCCCTCCCCCTGAGCCTCCACCTGTCCGCCTCCCTCCTGGTCTCTGTTTTGTGTCATGTCGTGGAGCGTCTGGGAGCCGCTCCGTAGAGGGGGGGTACTGTCACAGTGTCTGGGTTGTGTTCCCTGGGTGTCCACTAGATGTCCTCTTTTCCCACTGTTTCTTTCACTTCATTAATCACATTCCTCACGTCCCTGCTTAATTATTGCACCCAGCTGTCACTAATTACCTATCATCACACCCTGTCAGTTTCCCATTAGCATTTGTCTCTCCTTGTGTATATAACCCGGTCTGTCTTAGTATGTGTCACGGAGTCGTTGTTTATTCATGTCCGTCAGTTCGTGCCCTTGCCTTGTCTTCTTGTTTAGTTTATGTTTTGTTTGGATATTCTGGTTTTGACCCTGCCTGGACTGTTTACCCCTGTGGATTACCCTTTAATAAATAACTTACCTGCAAATTGGTTCCCTCTCCTGTGTTATCTGTAACACCCAACCTGACAGAGATTCCCTTTCAGTTGGTCACGTTCGACGTTACGAATGGGATCTCACCCGAGAGCCCAATCACCTTCGAGTGGTACAAAACGAGCCAGTGGTACACAAAGTACCTTGGTCTGCGGGATTTGCATCGCAAGCTCCACCCCGCAGAGCGGGTATATAAGGAGCAACGCGAGCAACTCGCATTCAAGCTTTCGCTTCGGAGCTGAGCACATCGCTTGCTGCAATCACCGGAGTGTTACAAGCAAGAGCTGGTATTGGTGTGACGGCGCGATTCAGCGGTTCGTCTGGGTTTCCTGCGACAGCTCCCGCGTTCCCCTGAGCGCTTCAACACCTCTGAAGGAGCAAATTTCTTTCACAAAAGAGATATGGGCCGATTTGCATTCTTTTTAAAGATGTCATTTCACCCGTGTGTTTCTGGGTGCGGTCGATATATCGCTCCTCGTGACGGTCACGATCGCTG
Organism: Carassius carassius; assembly: GCF_963082965.1. Lineage (NCBI taxonomy): Eukaryota > Metazoa > Chordata > Actinopteri > Cypriniformes > Cyprinidae > Carassius > Carassius carassius. Next base: position 14,457,438 of record NC_081796.1, read on the forward strand.
TGTCACGTGTCTGGGCTTCCAGCACGCTGAGACTGCTATCGTGGATGGCTCATGTTCTCATTGCGGGGACATGACCATCTCGGCGTTGAGATCGAGACTCGATTACCTTAGAATGTATAGAGTCCCCTCTGCCACACACCCCGTTCTAGCTCTTCTTCTCGTAAGAGGGCTACTTCGGCTGGTGGCCAGGGTGTTCTGAGGGTTACCGTGTGGGCTTCCCTGACGAGCCAACCTCCTCGGGCCACACCCCCCTCACATACGCCGCAGCCGGTCGAGTTTCCAGATGAGTTTGCTGGACCCTCTCAGGCTCCTGACATCTCATTAGGGGCTCGCGAAGAGGACCGTATGTCGATCGCTGCATCACAAGGCGGGCTTGAGTCCTCGGGAGATGAGGGTTCGGCTGCGTTGCCTCCCTTGGGAGTGCCAGCGTTGTCAGAGTCCGATCCCGAGCTGACAGCCGTGCTTTCCCGGGCAGCGGAGAGCATCGGGCTTGAGTGTAATCCTCCACCCTGTCCCGAGCGCTCGAGGCTGGATTATTGGTTCCTGGGGGCTGCTCATGTGGATCACCAGCACCCCCCTCTGGTTCCTTTCTTCCCGGAAGTGCACCAGGAAGTAACCAGTTCCTGGAAGGCACCTTTAGCCACCCGAAACCGTTCTGGTACTTCCTCCACCTTCACTGCCCTTGATGGCGGGGCGGCCAAGAGGCATGCTGGGATTCCCCTGGTGGAGCGTTCTTTTGCGATGCAACTGTGTCCACAGAGCACCTCCGCTTGGCGTGGTGGTCCCAAGCTGCCCTCCAAGGCCTGTAAGATCTCATCCACGCTTGTGGCCAAGGCTTACAGAGCTGTGGGCCAGGCCGCTTCTGCCCTGCATGCCATGGCCTCAATTCAAGGTCTATCAGGCCAAGCTGCTCCGGCAGCTGCACGAGGGCAGTGCTGACCCAGGGGTTTTGCAAGAGGCGCACACTGCTACCTACCTTGCTCTCCGGGCAACGAAGGTCACTGTGCATTCCTTTGGTCAGGTGATGTCCACTTTGGTGGTCCAGGAGCGCCACCTATGGCTGAACCTGGCAGACATGAGGGAGTCTGACCAGGCTCAGCTCCTCAACTCCCCGGTCTCCCAGGATGGCCTCTTCGGCGACGTGGTAGAGAGCTTTGCCCAGCAGTTCTCTGCCACCCAGAAGCAGTCCGAGGCCATCAGACACATCCTGCCCTGGCGGCCCTCTGGTACTGGACGAGGAGCAGGTCCACAGGTGGAAGCTACCATCCCTTCAGCTAGAGCCGTGTCCACCAGACACACCTATGCTTTGAATGGAACCGACTGAAAGGGAACGTCTTGGTTACGTATGTAACCCTCGTTCCCTGAAGGAGGGAACGGAGACGTTACGTCCCCTTGCCACATCGCTGTTCTGCTGAATGGCTGGGTCACTGGTTTGGCTCCTCAGCGAAGACTTGAATGCGAGTTGCTCGCGTTGCTCCTTATATACCCACTTTGCGGGACGGAGCTCGCGATGCAAATCCCGCAGACCAAGGTACTTTGTGTACCATTGGCTCGTTTTGTACCACTCGAAGGTGATTGGGCTCTCGGGCGAGATCCCATTCGTAACGTCTCCGTTCCCTCCTTCAGGGAACGAGGGTTACATACGTAACCAAGACGTTCTCAGATCAAATCATTTATAAAAGCTGCTACAGTGATAACAGGCAGTGTAGTTGTGGTATAGTGAGATACATGTGTGAACAGTAGGTGTTGCTTATGCCAATGGGCACAGATATGTCATGAAGAAGTAAAAGTAAACTGAGAATAAAGATAGTTGAAAGCATGCAGCTTGAGATCCTGAAGTTCATTACTGTGCAATACACAACATATTGGCCACAAGGATGGCCCTTCTTGCGTTCTCGCCTCCTCCTGCTTTTTTAGAAAACTCTGGTGAGCCGAACTATACTATTTAATTCATGGATTCGTATGTTTGATAACTACGTGACAGCATTGTCGGACGAGGATATTGCGGAAAAGAGGAAACACGATTTGCTTATCCATTGCTTGGGAACGGAGGAACAGAGGATTTTTTATACACTTACAGTGGCTGCTGATGGTTATCAGACTGCGCTGACTGCTTTGCGAGCATTTTTTGTACAGAAAGTGAACGTGGTTGCTGAGAGGAATAAATTTCGTCAGAGCGCTCAGAGACTCGGCGAACCTATCGTGCAGTACGTGGCTGCGCTGCATGAGCTGCTTGTGAACTGTGAATTTGGCGCGCTCGCGGACGATATGATGAGGGATCAGATTGTAGAGAAGACATGCAGTCCGCGCATACAGGAACGGATGCTTCTGGAAACGGACCTAGACCGAGATCTGCTCCATGTAAATCCACATTTTCACATCAGATGCCTTCAAATGAATCACAGAAAAAAATGGATGCAAAAACATGCTTCCGCTGTGGCACTACAACACATTTAGCAAACTACTCTAAATGTCCAGCTAAACAATCAAAATGCAGACTTTGTGGGAAATTTGGACATTTTGCGAGAGTTTGTCGTAGTTCTGCATCCACCTGCAATGTCCAAGAAGTTGCTGTGCCTGAGTTAACGGTCTTAAGTGTTGAAATGCCTCTGTCTATGAAACAGAAACACAATCTCACATGTACTGTCTCTTTGCACATTGAGGGTGCAAAATCAGTCAACATTGAACTGCTCATAGATACTGGTTCAGCTGTTTCTATCCTCCCAGAGCATCTCTACCATCAGCACTTCTCAGACATTTCACTTACTGTGCCTAATGTTCATCTGGTGACATATATGAAAAAGACTATTCCAGTTGTGGGGTGTCTTGCTATTGCAGTTAGCTATCAGTGTTACCGTGCACATGCTTCATTCTACATTGTACCCGGCGGAACACCATTACTTGGTATGGATCTCTTTAATGCTTTGCACCTTGAAATAAGGGATGGATCTGTTGTATCTTCTGCAGAGAACAGACAAGTTGCTATTAACCTCACTGAGCCTTTGGGTGTGGCTGCTGGCTTTGTACACGAAGTTAATGGGCGTTCAGATGTGCCGCCAGTTCAACAGAAATTGCATAGACTGCCATTTGCAGTGAGAGATGCAGTCTCACAAGAGTTAAAGAGACTGGAATCTGAAGGCATCATAGAAAAAGTAGACTCATCTCCTTGGGTATCACCATTGGTGGTCATTAAAAAGAATTCTGGAGGAATTCGACTTTGTGTTGATTTAAGAGAGCCAAACAAAGCTGTCATCATAGACAGTCGCCCTCTGCAACATATTGAGGAAGTTTTTACAGAGTTGCGTGGGGCTTCCATGTTTTCTACAATAGACCTCAAGAATGCATATAACCAAGTGACCTTGCACCAGGATAGTAGGGATTTAACGGCTTTTGTTACCAATGACGGGCTTTATCGTTTTACACGGGTCCCTTATGGGCTGGCCTCAGCACCTAGTGCATTTCAGAGGATGATGTCTCAAATTTTGGCGGGTCAGGATGGTGTGCAATGTTATCTAGATGACATCATTGTTTATGGGAATAATCCAGAGCTGCATGAGAAACGACTTCAATCTGTACTACAGCGGTTGCAAAACAGTGGGTTGAAGCTTAATGTAGAAAAGTGTCGTTTCAGGAAAACTGAGTTACCGTTGCTTGGCCATATCATTTCTGCGTCAGGCTTGCATCCAAATCCAGATCATGTTCTAGCTATACAACAAGCTCCTCCTCCTCATGATGCACAGTCCTTGTGTTCTTTTCTTGGACTTGCCGGCTGGTATTCTAAATTTATTCCAAATTATGCAACATTGGTTGAACCTCTCCATGCACTGCTCCGGAAGTCTATTGGCTTTTGCTGGACAGATGAGGCCCAGGAATATTTTAACCACCTGAAACATCTGATCACTACTAGCCCAGCCCTTGCACTGTATGATCCTTCTTTACCAACAACAGTCACTACAGATGCGTCAGATTATGGTGTCGGTGCGTGCTGACTCAGAGTCATGGCACTGATGAAAGAACAGTTGCGTTTTCATCTAGAATATTGTCGGATTGTGAAAGGACCAACACAAGCCCAAATGCCTCCTCTTCTGTTGTAGAGTACTTCCTTTTACAATCCGACAACGTTCCCACCATTAATTTGTGGGAACGTCATATTAACTCGTAGGGACTTGATATTACCACGATATCATTTTGTCGAGGTAACGACATACTTATGTCATGGCCTCGAGATGCTATGTTGAGTGAAAGACATGTTTTTTCTCGTGGCCATGAGTTTAATGCATAAACAAACCTGCGTGATCATAGCAACCCGGGGATTATCAGAGATGGACTCATTAAAGGGATACTCCACCCCAAAATGAAAATTTTGTCATTAATCACTGTGACGACACCTGCTGTTGATTCTGTGAATTGAGCCCATTAATCACCTAAATTGCCAGTCTATTGGAAACACCTGTGTTCGTGCCTTGGATGCTGTTTAAGAGATCACCAATTGACCGGGGAGAGTCAGTCTTTGGTTTTGATGCTTTGGTTTTGGACTCTTTGGTAGTGTTGTATTCTGTTGCTCTTTTCATTTTCACTTCAACACTACATTACACTTCACACCTGCATCTTGCTTTACACACTGACCTTACTGATGAATACAGAAATATGGTTATTTTCTTTAATTGTTTTGATTCTATAATTTAGTGTTGTCTTATTTTGTAATTACATAAATATTACTTTGAGCTTATAATTTGGTTTTCGTGTGTCCCTTGTTTTGTTGCTTCCCTTGAGCCAAGGGTCGTAACAAATTGGGGGCTCGTCCTTGCTTAGGTTATTTGATTGTATTGATTATTTTTGGACATACGTAATTGATTTGTACCAAAGTCAATTTGTTCACCGTGTGAAATCACCAGTTGTTAAGTACATGTGGAATATTGTTTTTTTTTTGAACGTGAGTTTTCTCTGATAGGTATAGCGGCATGTTTCTTTTGAGACGTGTCGGATTTGTTATTTTTGTGTAGTGTTGCGGTGAAAGTGGGAAGTAGTAATTATCTCGGGAGCACATCCGTGGTGTTGAAGGTGTCGTTGGTTTGACCAGTTGCCTATAGTGCATAAATACTCCCCACCGGTAATCCCATGAAGACTAGGGTTGAGTTAGGTAGAGGTACTGGAAAGGTAGAGGGAAAACTCTCGTTATTTGATTGCATTGTGCTAATTAAATTATTCTGGTGATTTTTAGCATGGCTGATATTGATGAGTTTGTTAGTTCACCTTCGCATGAATTTTTGGACAGGTGTACTAAAGAGCAATTATTAAGTTTTGCCGAACGTTATGAAATTTTGATTAAAGATAAAAAGCTCAAAGAAAATGTTAAAATAGCTTTGAAAACTGAGTTGATCGAAAAAGGTTTATTAGACACTGAGATGAAGGAATATGTACCAGTTGCATCTGATTTAAAAAGTAATTTGTCTTTTGAACAACAGAAAGAGCTGCTACTCTTACAGATGGATCACGAGAAGTTAAAACTGCGTTCTGAACAGGGTAAAATGGAATTAGAAAAGGCAAAATTGGATTTGGAATTGCTCAAGCTCAACATAATGAAAGAAGGTAAGCTTTCTAGTTCTGGTCAGGAGCAGAGTGTGTCTTTTTCGATCACTTCTAATCTAAAACTTGTCCCCAAGTTCAATGAGGAAGATCCTGATACTTTCTTCGCTCTATTTGAACGCATGGCAGAATTAAGGAACTGGTCAGATGATAATCGTGTTGCACTGCTGCAGTGTGTTTTAACTGGGAAAGCACCGGTAGCATTTACTTCATTGTCAGTTGATGATTGTAAAGATTATGATACAGTTAAATCTCTCATTTTAAAGGCATATGAATGTGTGCCCGAAGCATATAGACAGCACTTTCGATTGCAGAAAAAAGACGAGTTACAAAAATTTTTGAATTTGTGCGTGCTCTGAGAATACACTTTAATCATTGGTGTAAGGCATTATACATTAAAACATTGGAGGATTTAATTCATTTGATGGTGTTGGAACAATTTAAAAATTCAGTTCCAAGTCGTATTGCTATGTATATCAGTGAGCATAATGTTAAAACACCAGAGGAAGCGGTTATGTTGGCCGATGATTTTGTATTCACGCACAAAACCACTTTTGTTGATTGGCATGCTCGTGATGTTCAGTATGCAAAGTCTCTATCTACGTATAACCGTGTTTTCACAGGAAAATTTGATCCAAGTAAGATTTGCAATTACTGTCATGAGAAAGGACATTGGAAAGTAGATTGTCCAGTCCTTAAAAATAAATCCAAAATTAATGCACAAAGTTCACAAGCTAAGCCTTCTGCTCTTGCAGCACCAGTCCTGTTGGTAGGGAGTGAATTCGTTGAAAGTCAAAAACTTGATGTTGATTTCTCTTCTTACTCACCTTTTATTACAGAAGGGCGTGTATCTCTGGTTGGAGAGAAAGAGGAAATCCCCGTTAAAATCTTGCGGGATACTGGCACAATGGATTCATTTATTTTGGAATCAGTTTTGCCTTTTTCTTCACAGTCTCATACTGGTGAGAGTGTTTTAATTCGTGGAATAGGACTGAATATTCTGTCTGTGCCTCTTCATAAGGTAAGGCTTCAGTCCGATTTGATTCAAGGTGAGGTTGTAGTGGGAGTACGACCAGCTTTGCCAGTTGAGGGGGTCCATATTATTTTGGGTAATGGACTGGTAGGTGAACGTGTGTGGGCTGATACTTCAGTGTTTCCCATAGTGACCACTGATAATAAAATTGAGTGTTTTGTGCCAGGATTCATCATGTGTCGTGACTCGTGCTATGAAACGTGCCAATGAGGATGCAATGTGGGATCAAAACGAGATTCAATCTGATAAAGGCTGTACTAAGTTGTTTATGCCTGACTTGTCTGCTTTGTCTTTTCCTGTTTCTGTAGAGGATTTAGGAAAGGAACAGCGAACTGACTCCTCTTTGGAAGAACTTTTTCAGAGTGCTGTTCTTCCAGTAGAGGAGTGTAACGTTGCCCGTGGATATTTCGTTCACAATGGAGTGTTGTTGAGAAAATGGAGTCCTCACAAAGATTTCGTTGGGGATCCTGTTTTTCAAGTACAACCCGAATTCCGGAAAAGTTGGGACGTTTTTTAAATTTTAATAAAATGAAAACTAAAAGACTTTCAAATCACATGAGCCAATATTTTATTCACAATAGAACATAGATAACATAGCAAATGTTTAAACTGAGAAAGTTTACAATTTTATGCACAAAATGAGCTCATTTCAATTTTGATTTCTGCTACAGGTCTCAAAATAGTTGGGACGGGGCATGTTTACCATGGTGTAGCATCTCCTTTTCTTTTCAAAACAGTTTGAAGACGTCTGGGCATTGAGGCTATGAGTTGCTGGAGTTTTGCTGTTGGAATTTGGTCCCATTCTTGCCTTATATAGATTTCCAGCTGCTGAAGAGTTCGTGGTCGTCTTTGACGTATTTTTCGTTTAATGATGCGCCAAATGTTCTCTATAGGTGAAAGATCTGGACTGCAGGCAGGCCAGGTTAGCACCCGGACTCTTCTACGACGAAGCCATGCTGTTGTTATAGCTGCAGTATGTGGTTTTGCATTGTCCTGCTGAAATAAACAAGGCCTTCCCTGAAATAGACGTTGTTTGGAGGGAAGCATATGTTGCTCTAAAACCTTTATATACCTTTCAGCATTCACAGAGCCTTCCAAAACATGCAAGCTGCCCATACCGTATGCACTTATGCACCCCCATACCATCAGAGATGCTGGCTTTTGAACTGAACGCTGATAACATGCTGGAAGGTCTCCCTCCTCTTTAGCCCGGAGGACACGGCGTCCGTGATTTCCAACAAGAATGTCAAATTTGGACTCGTCTGACCATAAAACACTATTCCACTTTGGAATAGTCCATTTTAAATGAGCCTTGGCCCACAGGACACGACGGCGCTTCTGGACCATGTTCACATATGGCTTCCTTTTTGCATGATAGAGCTTTAGTTGGCATCTGCTGATGGCACGGCGGATTGTGTTTACCGACAGTGGTTTCTGAAAGTATTCCTGGGCCCATTTAGTAATGTCATTGAAACAATCATGCCGATGAGTGATGCAGTGTCGTCTGAGAGCCCGAAGACCACGGGCATCCAATAAAGGTCTCCGTCCTTGTCCCTTACGCACAGAGATTTCTCCAGTTTCTCTGAATCTTTTGATGATGTTATGCACTGTAGATGATGAGATTTGCAAAGCCTTTGCAATTTGACGTTGAGGAACATTGTTTTTAAAGTTTTCCACAATTTTTTTACGCAGTCTTTCACAGATTGGAGAGCCTCTGCCCATCTTTACTTCTGAGAGACTCTGCTTCTCTAAGACAAAGCTTTTATAGCTAATCATGTTACAGACCTGATATCAATTAACTTAATTAATCACTAGATGTTCTCCCAGCTGAATCTTTTCAAAACTGCTTGCTTTTTTAGCCATTTGTTGCCCCCGTGCCAACTTTTTTGAGACCTGTAGCAGGCATTTAATTTTAAATGAGCTAATTAAGTGGATAAAAGTGTAAAATTTCTCAGTTTAAACATTTGCTACGTTATCTATGTTCTATTGTGAATAAAATAGTGGCTCGTGTGATTTGAAATTCCTTTAGTTTTCATTTTATTAAAATTTAAAAAACGTCCCAACTTTTCCGGAATTCGGGTTGTAGTTGTTCCTACTAAGTTTCGACAAATGATGATCGAAATTGTGCATGATCAATTAGGTCACCAGGGGGTGCGTAAGACTTATGATCGCCTGTTGCGATATTTTTTTTTGGCCGCATTTAAAACGAGATGTCTCTGCTTATATTAAGAGATGTAAAACCTGCCAGTTAACCAGTAAGCTGAACCAGGTGTTGAAACCTGCTCCGTTGAAACCAATTCCAGCTACTGGTGAACCGTTCAAGCATCTTGTTGTTGATTGTGTAGGGCCACTTCATCGTTCGAAGTCTGGTAGTAGTTATTTGTTTACTGTGATGTGTTTGAACACACGTTTTCCTGTGGCATATCCATTACGTACAATTACATCTCGTTCTGTTGTGAAAGCTCTAACCCAGTTTATATCTATTTTCGGAATTCCGAAAATCATCCAGAGTGATCAAGGTTCAAATCTTACTTCACATCTCTTCCAGCAAGTTTTAAAACAGCTGTACATTAAGCATAATCAATCTACTGCGTTTCATGCACAAAGTCAGGGTGCATTGGACAGATTCCATCAGTCGTTAAAATCACTTCTCCGTGCAACCTGTGTGCAGCTGGATAGAGATTGGGAAGAGGGTTTACCATGGATGATGCTAGCTGCATGTGAAGTAGTGCAGGAAAGTATGGGTTTCAACCCTAACAACTTGGTCTTTGGCCATAATGTTCGTGGACTGTTGTCTGTATTTCAGCAGGTTGGTAAAGCTGTAGAGCCTCCTAAAAACTTGGTGTCATATGTTTTGGGGTTTAAAAACAGACTCATCCAGGCTAGAGAACTAGCGAAATTAAGTCTCGAAAAACATAAAAAAAACATGAAACGATTGTACGATCGTACGGTTGAACATCGGGTGTTTGTACCTGGTGATCAAGCTCTTGTCTTACGATCAATGGTATCTTCTCCTTTTGAAGCCAAATTTGATGGCCCATTTGTTGTAAAACGGAAATTGACTGATGAAAATTATGAAGTCTCAATGCCATCACGGAAAAAGTCAGTTAAAAGGTGCCATGTAAATCTATTAAAACCCTATTATGAAAAAGAAAATTCGACATCTTTGCATCCAGCACTTTCGGCCGTTTCCATCGGTGGGGGTAATGTGAGTTTGGTGGGTGAGGAAGAGGAGACCATTTCGCCCGATGATTGTGTTTTCCGGGGTCGTTTGAATAATTCTGAATCATTGCACAACTTGGAGTTTACTCTCCATCATTTATCTACTGTAAGATGTCAGGAGTTATGTGATTTATTACGTAGTTTTCCTGAATTATTCGGTAATGCACCGTCACTTACTGATTGGGTTGAACATGATATCGATGTGGGGGACGCAAAGCCTATTAAGCAGCATTTTTATCGTGTTGCACCTGAGAAACGGGAATTGATGGAGAGGGAAATTAAGTATATGTGGGACCACAATATTGCAGTACCTTCATTTTCTGATTGGGCTTCCCCATGTATTTTAGTTGGAGAGTTGGATGGTACGGTGAGATTTTGTACGGATTTTCACAAAGTTAACGCTTTAACAAAACCAGACTGTTTTCCTCTTCCCCGCGTTGAAGACTGTGTGGACCAGGTTGGTTCTGCCAAGTTCGTCAGCAAGTTTGACTTGCTGAAGGGCTATTGGCAAGTGCCTTTAACCAAGAGAGCACAAGAAATTTCATCTTTTGTCACTCCGTCAGGGTTACATTCTTATCAGGTCATGAGTTTTGGCCTGCGAAATGCTCCGGCGACTTTTCAGCGCCTCATGAACCGGGTAATTTGTGGTCTTGAGGGTTGTGCCGTCTATTTGGATGACTTAGTAGTTTTTAGTGACAGTTGGGAGTCTCATTTAAAACGTTTGCGTTCGGTGTTGAGACGTTTGGCTGATGCTCGACTTACAGTGAACTTGGCCAAATGCGAGTTTGCGAAGGCGACAGTGACATAACTCGGGAAGGTGGTGGGGAACGGTGAAGTGCGTCCGGTGCAGGCTAAAGTGCAGGCTGTTCAGAACTTTCCTTCCCCAACAACAAAGAAAGAGCTTATGAGGTTTTTAGGGTTGGTCGGATACTATCGGTCTTTTTGTCAAAATTTCTCTACTGTGGTGGCACCGCTTACAGACTTGTTAAAGGGAAAGACAAAGTTTATCTGGTCTAACACTTGTGAATTGGCTTTTGAGAATGTGAAATCTTTGCTGTGTTCAGCGCCCGTGCTTATGGCTTCGTGCTTTGATAAACCTTTCACGTTGCACGTTGATGCTAGTAATGTGGGCGCTGGAGGTGTCCTGCAGCAGTCTGATGTGGACGGAGTATACCATCCAGTTAGTTTCTTTTCGCGAAAGTTTAACACATACCAATGTAACTATTCTGTTGTTGAGAAGGAAGCATTAGCCCTTATTTGGGCATTGCAGCATTTTGCAGTTTACCTTAACTCGAGTGCACCTATTGTGATCTACACGGATCATAATCCATTAACTTTTTTTAATTCTTTGCAGTGTCCGAATCAGAGGTTGGTTCGGTGGTCCTTGTTCCTGCAGTCCTTCTGTCTAGATATTCGACATATCCGAGGATCAGAAAATGTGGTAGCTGATGCGCTGTCACGCGCCCCAGATGCAGTTTAATCTACTGGATTTGACGTTATTCCTCTTTGGTGTTTTTGGGAGCTGTCTGTGGTTCTGAACTTGAGTGTACCCTATGACTGAATTTTGTTTTGTTACAGGGATCTTTGTGGGAGTCCCTGTCTTATGGGGAGGGGTGTGACGACACCTGCTGTTGATTCTGTGAATTGCGGTTGGCACCTGAGCCCATTAATGACCTAAATTGCCAGTCTATTGGAAACACCTGTGTTCGTGCCTTGGATGCTGTTTAAGAGATCACCAATTCACCGGGGAGAGTCAGTCTTTGGTTTTGACGCTTTGGTTTTGGACTCTTTGGTTGTGTTGTATTCTGTTGCTCTTTTCATCTTCACTTCAACACTACATTACACTTCACACCTGCATCTTGCATTACACACGGACCTTACTGATGAATACAGAAATATGGTTATTTTCTTTAATTGTTTTCATTCTATAATTTAGTGTTGTCTTATTTTGTAATTAAATAAATATTACTTTGAGCTTATAATTTGGTTTTCATGTGTCCCTTGTTTTGTTGCTTCCCTTGAGCCAAGGGTCGTAACATCACTTACCCCAATGTCGGCTTAGTTTGTCTTCGGAACAAACAGCTTAGTTTGTCTTCGGAACAAACAGCTTAGTTTGTCTTCGGAACACAATTTAAGATATTTTGGATTAAAACTGCGAGGCTTGTTACTGTCCCATAGACTGCTAAGTAAGTTACACTGTCAAAGTCCAGAAAAATATGAAAGACGTCATCAGAATAGTCCATCTGCCATCAGTGTTTCAACCGCATTCCTTTGTCAACAGTCTCCTCATAATCTCTCCACAAACAGTATTATCATCGCTTCATAACGTTACAGTTGAAACACTGATGGCAGATGGACTATTCTGACGATGCTTTTCATACTTTTCTTATTATTATTATTATTAGTTATATTTTTATATAAGTTTCTATGATTTTTTTTTCTTAATTTTGATCTCTTTACTTAACGTTCTGAATACTTTTGTTAATTATAGCCTACTGTAAATTCTCAACATGCCTATAAAGCTTTGATTATGCTGACTGGAATTTTTGCTGGAATGCAGTTTAAATTTGACATATATTTATGATTATGTATTCCCTCAAATGAAGATAATTTAGTAGCCCTGCTGTAAGATTGCCTGAAGCATGCCACTTGCAGAAATATACTTTGTGCTCAGAATTTGTTGCAGGTAGACAATTATGATCCTACCTGAAAACTAGACTAAAGGTGAACTCTGACATTGTTATGTAGGTACAGTAGTGTTATCAAACAGAATTAAGTAATGGCTGATTTCAAACAGGTTCCCTTTTCTTCCTGTTCATTTAAAAGGTGTTCAATGAGATTCAGGTCTGGGCTTTGTGCAGGTCAGTCAGGCGCTTCTTGACCAGACTCAGTAAAGCATTTCTTTATGGACCTTTCTTGGTGTTTTGGCCATGCACTGTATTTGTTGTCTCTGTACATTAAGCTGGGATAAGAGAAAGTACTTTAATATAGGGAGAAAAAAATACCATTCATTGATCTGATTTTTTTGTGGTCAACATGGATTATAAAACATAAAATAAAACAAAAAATCAATAACCAAGGTTATTTAATATAACAGGGGACAATTTCAGAGTTTTGTTTGGTAAACAGGCAGCAAAAATGGTGAGTCTGTGTTTCCATTTTCACATTGTTAATAAGGCAGGCTCATCCCCTGAGGTTCCTTCTGATGGTGAGATCCCTTATTATAATTGCTTTGTTGTAGCTGTGAAATCTGCTCAGAAATTGTAACACCTCTTTCAAATGATTGTAATGCAGCATTTCACCATATAAAACCATGTGTAACACTTTCTTATCTTTTTCCACGTGTTTTTTTAATAAATGTTTCCACGTGGGGGGGGGGGGGGTGGAATACTTTATCCCTACTGCATGGAAAACGTAATATTGTATTGAAGAGATTCACATGGAAGCAAAGGGCAGCTCTTCAAAGGAACGTGAAAAAGTGATGTTAAAGCTGAATTTGTCTTCCATGCTACATGGCTTCTCTGAAGATTGCCCTAACCCTTCACATGGCAGTTTAATGGAAAGCGTCACCCTGGGTAACCGCCTCCTCAAGACTGCAGAATAAACTAGAACATGCACTGAAAGTGTCATCATTTGATAGTGGTGAAGAAAAATTGCCTCCATGATGAAATCACAAAACTGTCTGAAAGCAGAAATAAACATGACTCAAATATTGGATTTTGTTTGGTGTAAACAAGTCGCATATGAGCCTGAGAGTGATATATTACAGAAGTCTTATCTGGTTTTCTTGGTTGTTTTCCCTTTATTTATTTTTAATAAAGTTTCAGCTCATGTGAGTAAAACATGAAGCGTTTGTTCACATCATTTCGCTGCGGATTCCTTTGTAAACAAGACACATGTCGACACTGGATTAGCAGAGACTGAGATTAAAAAGCAATGCTGTGCCTTCTATATTGGATCCAACAGGAATGACGCAGGACATTTATGTGAGTAAAAAATATTTGTATTGCTTTGTTAGAAATTGCTTGATATGTGCTGATTATACTTGCTCCAGCTATGAACGACGTAGCTTGTCAAACAGACACACAGAAAGTTAGTTTACTATTCAAATCTGTATTAAATCATAGCAGTGGGCGTCAACTTCCAAGTCTTCAAAGCGACATGCCCATAAAAACCAAGTGTTTCTCCAACTTGTCTCAAAACCAGGGTTGACAATAGCCTATTACTTATTGATTTTGATGTTTCTGAATGTAAAACCACACTAATGTCATAAGTGGACCTCAGAAAACAGTATAAAATAATAATAATGATAAAAAAGACAGTTCATGACCCCTTTAAATTGAATGAGCAAATCTTTAACCAAGTAAAAAAAAAAGTAGTAATTAATCTACAATGAAATACAACCTAAACCCTAAAGTATAGTCCAAAACTATGTAATCATTTGAATTCAGTAATATTTGCTGAATAGAATAACTTTCGTTCACTCTTTATTTTGTTAAAAGCCTATATTGTATATAGCCTATAAAAACATTGCTATTTCAGTACTGTACCAGTTAATTTGAGCACTGAAATACATGTGCCATTTTCACATAAGATGTTAATCAGATCTTAAAATGAAAACTCTGAATCTGGTGATCATTCAGCCAGCAATTGCAAACCTCAATGCAAGCTCATGCACTATAATGAGCATTCTGCACTCTGAAATGTCATTTCACACATAGGTTGTGACACTGTCCTGTTTTAGAGTATTCAATCTCCACTCTCTGGTTGTTTTGGAGAGCCGCACATAATGTAAGTCACCCTTGGACAACACATTCATCACATTCATTTCTCCCCTGAAGATGCTGAGGGTCCATACATGTTTGATAAAGGTATATGCCTCATCTCCTATGGTAAATAGTTAGGGAAAGGGTCTGTGCTCAATTATGTAAAACTCAGCCCAATACAAGGCCCATTCTTACATCAGTTTCCTGAGCTGTCAATCATATTGGTGACTCAGCTGAAAGGAACAGAGTTTATCTGTGCAGCTCAACTGCTTGAGCACTGTCAGGTTGGCTAGCCACAGAGACATGTGGCCGCTCACTCTTTCAGTCTTTTGCTTTGTATTTTTCCTCATTCCCTCTCTTAACTTCCCATTTTAGCATACCCTTTTTTCAGGAGGTTTCAGATCTAGTCTTTCATCTCAGCCCCCATAAAAATAATTGATTACCTCAGCAGTTAGCCGGTTAAAATCTGTGATTGTGTTCTTCTTTTTCTCATCTTTACAGAAGTCGAAACAGACTATAGCTATATATACAGACTACAGCAACATACAGTCAGTTACAGGTATATACAGTTACTGGTCCAAAAAGATCAAATATCTAGTGAATTGCATTATGCATTTGATTTGATCTTTATCATTGATTTCAGAAGTGAACTGATTGGCAGTTTGTTCATACTTTAAGTATTTTATTATCTAATGATTTTAATTTCATTTTTTCTTACATTTGAGATATTGGGGTGGGTGAAGTATGTTGTCCCCCTTGGTAGAAATTGCGGTCCGTCTCCCTTGGTAGAAATCGTGGTCTAGGTATACCTAGACTGGACCGAAATTGCTATTCCTACATTGAAACATAAGAATTAATTTCATGCTGCAAGAGCAAGTGCTCATTAGCAGAACTGACTCATAATGAATCAACTGACTCATAATGTCCCTGAAGTCAACTGATAGTGTTCAAAAATTGCCACAAATTAGGGCCAGGAATACAGTACAACAGGCATGTTGGGAAGGTGGTTTATCTTTATAATAAATGCATTACAGGGCTAAAACTGTCTGCTTTGCATTTTATTGCAGTAATTGATCAGTCATTACAGTAATGTAACATTTTGCCTCATTAATCCTATGAAATAAATAAATATAATATAAAAAAGTGATTAATATAAAAATATGAATTAATAAAATATTATTTTATTTTATTTTACATCTGGAAGTAACCTGAAAATTAGCTCAATATATACTGTGGTGCTCCCATGTGTCTGATGCAGGGAACCACAGCACTTTCATCCTTTTGTTAGGAACGGTGATAAGGAGTGTCACAAGGAGGATAAGAAATTATATGTCCACCTAACCCATGCCCGCAAGACCAGATGAGCTTTTGAAATATTTAACTGCAGCAAACCTTAAACCTCTGCTTTGGAAGTGTATTGTGTATACTGTGGTTTTCCACAAATGGGTCAGCGCAGACACTGATGGTCTATTTCCAGAACGTCCTTGGTGTGCAAACGTAAAATCACAAAGTGATTGAGAAAAAAAAAAAAGAAATATAGGTGCTAGAGAGTGAAAACATGCTGACGAAGACAGATACGATCCCACTCCAGTCAATTTCTGTCACGCACCAGCTGTTGTCGCTGAGTGCTGGCAATTTCCTATGTAAAGGGGTTCAGGAGATGGATTTGCTTTGGGAAACAACAGAAATCATCTGCTACATTTTGTTTACTAAAAGGCTCAAATGAACTTTTTCCGTGATAACTTCAGTTCCTATGTCTGGTACTCTTGGTCCTGGGATGTTTTTGTAGTCAGTGGCTGAATGTTCGGATCAGTATAAAGCCTCAGTTATTATTTGTTAGTCTAGTGATAAGCTAATGTTTTTGCTTTTGCAAATGCTTGAGCAGAAACTGAAACAACTTATAAATAACTGGGATAACTTATAAATATTTTTTAACTTAAATTTTAATAACCCCCAAAAAAAATGCAGCTGTATGTCACATTCATTTGCATTTAGTTTTGTGATTCGACAGAAATTGCAGAAAGCAATAGATTGAGAGATAGTCTGTGTGCATGAGAGCAGATTGCGTTGTCACTTTCCACCTCTGATGACTCCAACATTCAAAATAACAAATTCTAGTAGCACTTAATATGAAACACACAACCGAATTGAAAACACCTGCCCGGAATTTAGAGATACATGCCTGCTGTGAGCTGTTTCATAAAGTGGTTGGGGCAGAATCGACTTTAGTGTTAACTGGTGAGTTGAATAAGAAACTTTTTAGAAGCTGTTTTGTGATTCACAATGTTGTGCTGGTGGACAAAATATGGGATTTGCTGAGACGATGTGTTGTGTGCGATCTACTAAGATCTACTAAGATTTTTTCTAAGTAATAAGCCTTAATGATATCATCCTCATACTGTATGCATTGATTCCTTTTCTCATCTGTATATACATTGCCAGATTTGCTTGATGTTTTGGGCATGTATTGGTTGTGCAGATCTGTCTGTCTGTCTGCTTTCGAGAAGGGTCTGGCTGCAGACTTGCACTCGCACTCTCAGACTTGCATTCTCAGACTTGCACTCTCAGATACTTGCACTTCCGCTAGCTACGTCACTTGCAGTCTTTATTTTTTTATTTTTTTCTATTTATTGATAACTTTTTATTTGAATCTCTCAACATTTTACAACAGTAGCCAGGTGGCAAAGACAAGAAAAAAGAAACTAAATTACAATGTCACTTGCAATCGCCACTTGCACTCTCCGCTACCTGTGATGTTACTTGCAATCAACACATATCGTGCGTGTTGCCAATGGAGACAAGACGCTTTGGTGGTGATTAAACGATTAAAACTAAATTAGTATGCCTACTACAATAACGTAAATGGTCCTGCAAGTAAAAGACAAGACCGGTGAATCCGTGGCCACAGAACAGCAGAATATAAACGCAATGCACAAAGTCTTTCGTTAAACGTTTTCCTCCTGTAGAAAAAAAAAAACACTTAATATGGCATAATGTATAAAGATACGTTTACGTTAAATTAAAATACCAAATTCGATATATAGTTATTATCTAATGTACTACAAGGCAAGCAGATGGCTATGAACACAATGGGCAAACTTTGTCCTCCCATACAGCAAAACGCTTGATGTGGCCCAAAAACAGACTAAGATGATAAAGACAATTCAGTAGGCCTAGCCTATATGTCTTGTTGTTGACTCAACGTATATACAGACCAGAAAATATGAACGTGCATTATGAAATGCATTAAGTGATTTTAAAAGGATCAACTACGTACAGGCAAGCAGACGAGTACAGAACGCAGTGCGTTAAATTGTACATTAAAAGTTTTCCTCCTATAAAAAAATCATTATAAATAAAACATAATGTATGTTAATGGACAAAGACAGTGATATAAACGAGTTGTAGACAGTTTATTCTATATGGAAAAATGCTTAACGCGAAACTTTGCGTGTTGCGTTTATTATGGGCTCACCTGCTTGCCTGTAGTTATGTATTTTAATAATGCAGAGAAGCATATTGAGTTTGGCCTTTATCATCTTAGTCCATTATGCCACATTTTGCGGTATGTGAGGAAAATACTATATACATATTCATTAAAATAATGAACTGTATATTTAATTTGATATTTTAATAGCATCTTAATACATTAAGCCATGTTAAGTGTTTATGTTTTTCTACGCTTAGCGAGAGACTTTGCGCAAGCGTTCATATTCTGCTGTTCTGTGGCCACGGATTTGCCGGTCTTGTCTTTTTCTTGCAGGACCCTGTATGTTACAGTACTAATTTAGGTTTAATCACCACCACAGCTTCTTGTCTCCATTGGCTACATGCACGATTTGTTTTGATTGCAAGTGACGTCACAGGTAGCGGAGAGTGCAAGTGGCGATTGCAAGTGACATTGTAATTTAGTTTCTTTTTTCTTTGCCACCTGACTCCTGTTGTAAAATGTTGAGAGATTCAAACAAAAAGTTATCAATAAATAGAAAAAAATAAAAAAATAAAGACTGCAAGTGACGTAGCTAGCGGAAGTGCAAGTCTGAGAATGCAAGTCTGAGAATGCAAGTCTGAGAGTGCAAGTCTGAGAGTGCAAGTGCAAGTCTGCAGCCAGAACAGACCCTCTTGTTCTGGCTTCAAGGCTTGACGGCCTTTAACTTTTTGCAAATGCATTTTGTTTATTTTTTTTGACATGCCGAACTACAAAATATTCACTGCAATGAGGATTGGAGTCAGTATTATTATTATTTTTGAAAAAAAAAAGTATTTTATGCTCTGCAAGGCTGCATTTATTTGATCAAAATATGGTAAAAACAGTAATATTGTTAAAATATTATTACAATTTAAAATACCTGTTTTCTATTTGAATATATTCTATATTCTATATATACTGCTCCAATCTTCAGTGTCACACGATCCTTTAGAAATCATTCTAATATGCTGTTTTGCTGCTCAACAAACATGTATTATTATCAACGTTAAAAACAGTTGTGCCGCTTAATATTTTTGTGAAAAACACATTTTCTGTAAGGATGCCTTGATCTTTTGTAGCATTATAAACATATTTAATGCAATTTAATCAGTTTAAAGTGTCCTTGCTAATGAAAGTTGTCATTAATGAAATGCATAAATCATTCATGAAATCTCTATTAAATGTCTATTAAATGTATTAAAGTTCAACACAATTTTGTCGTAAAATACTGCATTTTATGTTAGCTAATATATTTAGTCCAAGAAATTTGTCATTAGATTACACTTGTCATCACATACATTGCTGAGGGTCCACGTGTTTTATAGCAATCTTAAGCCTGACCTCAGGGGCCCCTGACAGTGAACACCTGGGGCATCAGGTTCAAAAGCTTTCAGCTCTGGCTGAATCTTTATGTATAATGTACTTTTCTCATATAAAACATCTCTTTGGATTGTTTGGGATGGTAAAGTTTGCTTTTTAGTTTTGAAAGTGGATTAATTTTCCCAGAGTGTCACACAGATAACCTTGGAGCACCTCGGTTTTTGGGGACTGAGACAAGGAGAGAATCTATAACGAACCTCCACTCTCACGGCCCACTATAATTTGGATGCCAGTGGTGGCTATATTTAGTCCATTCGATGTCAGTTAAGGACAGCAGCATATCTACAGTGTAAGCATAATGGAATAGTGGCTGGTGTGCGCTGAAGTCCTCTCAGTAGTCTCACTGCATCTTCTGTTTTTAGAAATATACCATAATTCATGATGCCGACCTGTTTAGAGAAACACAGTTTTATTAGGTCACATATGCTTTGCATGTATTTGTAAATATAGCGTGATTTGAGTGAGGTATCTTGAGCAGATGGTGGTGAAAGAGTATTTTACCAGTTCATTTAATTCCAGGTTTAGCACTCAAAGGTACAATTCGAAGGTGTTTTTTTTTAAGTGTAGAGTAATTTACAGATCTTCAAATGAAATTCATATTTCTCTTGTTTAATGCACAGAACATTTATGACCACAATAACTGAGCCATTGTGGAAGAATGATGACAAATAGCCATTTTTACATGGCAGAACTCAATTCCATTCTGCTGAAAATGACTCTATATTAGCTGTTTCACTGGCTCTTAATCAAAGTGATGCATTTGATGGTCGTAAATGAGAAAAAGATGGGAGACAAAAGATGGTACAGGTCAATGTGTGTTCTTTTGTTGTGATTTCTGTCGTTTGACAGCTTAGATATAATGTTTAAGAATTAATTTTAGGATTAATCTTAGAATTTAATCTTGATTTAAGAACTCTGTAATATTTGAAATTTTAAACAACTTTCCTTTCCTTTCCTGCCCTGCCCTGCCCTGCCCTTAAAATATAAAAAGTATGATGGATATTTAGGCCAAAGTGGGTGAAGATAAAAATCTTTGTCATTATTTTATCTTATGTAAAAAGTTAATTTAGACAAGATTTTTCATGTAATATGCTTTAGACATGTAAAACATCCATGTTTCACATATTATTGGGTGCCTTAATAATATAATTGAGTAGGCCTATACATGACATTGCATGATTATGTAAACAAACTGGTGAATCGGTTATTTGAACCAACTGTTCGAAAGAACCTAGAGAAGGATTTGCTGTTTTTAATGAATCACAAAGGATGACAGTTTCAACTAAAAAATCTTCTTTAGTGTTCTACTCAAGAAAAAAGTCACCTACTTCTTGGATGGCCTGAGGGTGAGTAAATAAACACCAAATTTTTTGGATGAACAATCCCTTTAAGACAATCTTAACATAGTGGTTATGTTTATGCAACTGGTCCCAGCATGCAGCTGGACACAAAAGCACAAGCACTTTAGAGATAAATGGTTATGCAAGTAACATAACCGCTTTTAAAAATTTATTGGACCATTACATTCGTTTTTCAATTCTTGGGAGTCTGTTTTGGCCTTTGCTTTTCAGCAGGTGGTTGGATACAGCGCAGGAGATGCAGAGAACCTCTCCTTATGTTGTCTGCTTTCTGCTGTGTTTCCTTGCTCTTAAAAGGTCAAGTTATTTGTAACAACCTTATATTTTGTTTGTGCCAGTGTTAAGAATTGTACACTTTTTTTTTTTTGCCATCTTTCTCTAAATATGAAAATAAATCAATATGTTTATATGTGAGCCAAATCAATTTCAGTATTTTAAAGACAAATTTTTTCTGTTTGGTGTGGAGTCAAGAAATCTGTAAATATGATTAAACGATGAATATGAGACAAAACTACAGAATGTCACATTTTATTATTCGGTGATTCAACAAAAAGATGTTTTACCAGCTAAGAAGTTCAGCAATTTTAGAGTTTCATCTCCCTATCTGATGTGAGCATAAGTATTGGAACAGTTGCCTGACAGGTCTTTCTAAGAGTTCAGCTGTGTCCTGTTGCATTAATTCTGCAGATATTAAAAGCAGGGAATGTGTTTTATCAGTTATATCCTGCATTCTAAGTCTTGCATTCGATGATGAGAAACAAAAAACAGAATTAAGACGAGGAAGCTGACTCTGAAAGAAGAGCAAGCAATTTGAATGCTAAAAGAAAAGAATAAGTCAATTAGAACTATAGAAAAAACAAAGGGCATGGAGAAATCAAGAGTTTGGAAACTACCGGCGACATCAGCAACCAACGATGACTTGATCGGCTGAAAAGAAACAACAGTAGTTAGTGACAGAAAAATCATAAAAGCTGTGAAATGAACCCTAAAATACATGTCTGTAAAATCACCAACAACTTCCAGAAAGCTGATGGTCTGTCAATCTACAGTCAGCAGGAGAATTTGACACAGAATTACAGAAGCTACACAGCAAATGCAAACCTCTAATCAGCACCAAAAATAGAAAGGCAAGATTCTTCATAAATGTGAGCCAGTAGAGTGATGGACCGATGAGACAAAGATTAACCTTTATCTAAGTGATTGGAAAGAATGAAGAAAAGGGAATTGAAAATGATCCAAGCATACAAGCTCATCTGTAAAGCTTGGTGGAGGTGGTGTCATGGCATGGGCATGCATGACTGTTTCTAGAACAGGACCTCTTAATTTTTACTTTTGACTTAATGTATGATGGCAGTAGCAGAATGGATTTGGAAGGGTACAAAATCATCTTGGCTACCAATATTCAGGAAAATGCCACCAAACTCATTAGAAAACACTTCATATTGGATCAGGACAATGACCCATGCCAGTTCAGTCACGGATTTTATCAGGGCAAAGAAATGTAAAGTCTTAGATTGCCCAAAACAAGCAATAGTTGGAAATGGCTGCATTAAAGTGCTGGGGGAAAACATTTCAAAGCATAAGACCAAGAGTCTGGTGATGTCTATGGGTTGCAGACTCACTGCTCTAATTGCATGCAAGGGATCTGCAACTAAATATTAGCTTTTAATATTTTACATCTGCCTTAAATTCAACTGTTCCAATACTTAGGCTCACATCAAATAGTGGGATGAACTCTAAAAGTGCCGTCTTTTTTATTTGGTAAAACATGTATGTGCCGAAAGACCTAACAATAAAATGTGACATTCTTTAGTTTTGTCACATATTCATATTTTAATCAAATTTGCAAATGTCTTGACTCCACAGCAGAGAAAGCAATTTTGTCTTTACTGTTCCAATACTTATGGAGGGCACTGCATACAGTATATAGTATTACCTGTCCTCGTAATGAGGCAGTAGATCATTTCAAGTGGACACCATCAGTAAATTCATAGAAAAATGTATTTAATGTAGCATGTATTATGTCCAATTCACTGTGGTCTCATCTTTCTGTGTGATCGCCTTTGTACCACTGAATCACCTTCAGAAACGTTTCCGCCACATTTGCACGGGTGAGTTCAGTAATGTAATAGTACATTGTTACATTATTTGGCACTGTGAAATATCAGATCATCAAATGAATGAACAACCAAATGTAATGCTTTTCGAGGGACGTCTTATTTGATATGATATGTCTCTTTTCAGTTCAAATAAAGATGACCTTTACCTAAGACCTTCATGTCTTTATGCTGTTATATATATCTTGTTGCTTAGAGACCAAACTCAGCTGACATAAGTCGAGGTTGGTCTTCACACATTTAGTTATTCTTTGTAAAACTTAACAAGCTTCATCAAAATAAAGCAGTGTCATATGAAACATAAGTAGCGGAAATATGAAAAAGCAGATAATTAGCTTGAAAAGAACGAACCTAGAGATCCTTTATGAAAAAAGTATAATATAGTTTGATAGCTGTAGTGTCTGTAGTGCATCATCTAGGAAAAAAATACAGCCTTATTTGAAAAATCTCAGCAGATGGCTTTCTGGCTGAAGGTGATGTGTACTGAAAGGAAGGAACAAAATCTATTTTACATTGTGCTACTGACAATAAGCCACGTTTTACACATAAAACCATCTTTAAGTGCCTTTGAGCCATTGTATGCTTCTCTTTAATTTACTGACCACATCTCTCTTAGTATTTCAGATGATAATTAGCATTAGAATGTGCTTATGGAAGGTTAATGGTGTCATCCATAGGATGGCAGCATCATAAAGTCATTGTATTGCTATCTAACATTCAGTCTATTAGAGGCTCATCAAGCCTTCGGTCTCTACTGGGGTACAGAGCATAACCCTAGATGGCCCTTATTCTTATTGATTATTAATCAGTGTTTCAAACACAGCCTCGTCTGGCACCCCAGTGTGTGTGATTGGTGGAGAGCCAGACGTCTTGACATTTGAAATGCCAGTGGATGAGTTAGAAAGAACATTGAGGCAAAGGTGATGTGTAAAAGGCTTTCTTTTCTTTCTTATTCCTCGAAGGAAATTCCATAACAGTGATTTATTCAAACCAACCCCCCACCCCACCACCACCATTTTGCCTGTTATTTTTCATCTCCCACTGAAAATGGCAGAGTAGTGGATAAACAAACACAAAAGAAGGAACAGCTTATTACTTTGTGATTCAGAGAAACAACAACAGTGAAATAATCATAATATGCCTGTGCCTAAATGAATCTTTTCTCAGTCTGCAAGTGAGTGAGTCACTCAGTAAAATCATAAATCAAAGGAATAAAAATGAATTGACTGACAGACTTCAAGACTGACTTTGTTTTTTTCACATCATAGGGACATTTGACGTTTGCTGAAATGTCATTGCGTTTCATGAAAGCGATGATATTGAATTTTTTTTTTTTTTTTTATGGTTTTGGATATGGTGTCACTTAAGGTGCAGTTAAGAGTACACCAGGTAAGAAAGACTGGTGGGATATCTAAATTGTAGAACCTCCTACTCTATTATCAACACAAGGAATACAAAAGTGTGATACAATATTTTTTATAAACAAACAAACAAACAAAAAAGTCCTTTATAGGACTGAGACTCAGATCTTGAATGTATCTGTTGCTGTTTCTCTGGACTCGGAATGAAGAGTGTCTGTTGAAAGGGGTACCTTTCCTCCTGTGGAACATGTTTGCATAATCCAGACACACAGTTAGAAAAGTGTCACTAAGGTTTACCAAAGCATTATTCACTAACTAAACCACAACCACACAAGCTTTGGCAATATTTCAAAGGCATTAAGTCCAAACATGATGGGAAAAGACTGAACTGTCATGCAGGCATTCATTTGTCCATTAACAGCTGAGTTTATGCAAAATGTTGCACTACAAATAGCTGTTGTTGAGAATACTTATTTCTCTGATTAAGAATGCAATGGATGTGTTGTACCTGTAGTTTGCACCAGTTTAAAGTTTGAAAACATACTGTAGTTATAAATGGATGGATCTTTATGAACTCCTTTTTTTTTCATCCACTGCTGCTGCATCCAGAGGTCGTAAGGAATTTTTATGGCGGTCACAGGCCAGAACCTTAGGAATCAGCTTCTAGATGAAGGGCAAAAACTGCATGTGGACCAATGAGAACTCCTGTCCCTCCCGGGTTTGGTACCAGAGGTCTACTTCTTTTCCAGAGGTCTACTGTTTGCCACTCATCATTACAACTGATTATTGTCATGAGTAAAATACATTTAGCTGTAAGTTAATTAACAAAATAAATATATATATATATATATATATATATATATATATATATATATATATATATATATATATATATATATATATATATATATATATATATATATATATATATATATATATATATATATGAATGGATTAGTATTCCTGCCATTGCTTTGACCATTTAAAATTACTTAATAAGTATATCATATAATTCATGTAATAATTAAAACATAGATTTCTGAATCTTGAAATACCACTGGTTAGTGCATCTCCATGGAAACACAGCTCCAGCATAGACCAGAAAACATTCATACTGGGTTTGTGACAAGCTTCTTAGAGCGATGCTTTTTTATTTTTATTATTATTATTTTTTTTTTTCATTTAATGAAGATGTCTGGATTTCTTACCATTATAAGTACTTAAGAAATGTAGAGTGATTTGTGTTGATTAGTTAAAATGAGAAAAAGCACACTGGGAATAAATACTTTTATGGGGATCATATTATTTTCTTCAAAGCACAATTAGTGGATAGGAGCTTTGAATGGAGCAGCTAATACAGCATATTCATACAGCACAACCTAACACTTTTCCTCTTCTGATGCTTTGATTTAGTCTAACTGCAAAAGGACTTGTAAAACATGTACAGTGATGTTTCAAATACATAAATCATATCTGAATATGAGATCAGTGCTGCAATTCCATGAGTAGTATTATTTGTTCAATTAGGAGCTTGCTTGCACATCAGCTTGACTGCACTTATTCAAATTCAAGGGGGGCTGGAAGGATCAGAAACCACCTCCAGAGGAAGAAAAACAACCCTGAGGTAGTGATTATGGTCACATGTTACACTTTTCTGATTGGTTGGGGGTGTAAAACTGCATTCACTTCATATGGTTTCAAATGTTTGCTTGCTTTAACCAGAAATAAAAAAAAAAGTGAAGTGACATTCAGCCAAGTATGGTGACCCATACTCAGAATTTGTGCTCTGCATTTAACCCATCCGAAGTGCACACACACAGAGCAGTGAACACACACACACACTGTGAGCACACACCCGGAGCAGTGGGCAGCCATTTATGCTGCGGCGCCCAGGGAGCAGTTGGGGGTTCGATGCCTTGCTCAAGGGCACCTAAGTCGTGGTATGAATCAATTCAATCTGTAGACATGAGGACTTAACTTAATGAATTAAGAAAGATTAAATGAGGTTAAACCTTCATTTAATCTGCTTTTTCTTGGAATGCACTGGGCAGAGCCTGCTATTAATTTCTTTATACTATTCAATTGCTTTGGCAATTATTTTTTTTTATTTTTTCTCAGAGGTTCAGAGCTTATAACAATTAGTTTGTTGTTCACACCAGTTTTGAATTTCTAATTCATCTGAACAATAATATGTACAAAAGAGTAAATGCAATTGTCTACAGTCTGCATGAGGGCTGCCACACGATTATTGAACCCTCTTCCAATGCACACTAAATCTTCCCATCTGTGGATGCTTTTAAGTCTAGATTGGAATTGTATCTTTTTAGTTTAGTTTTTAAAATAAATTAGAGTGATCAGACTTTAATTTTTGTTTGTGTTACTATGTAATGATGCTGGAAAGCACTTTGGTCAACAGCAGTTGTTTTAAATGTGCTATAGAAATAAAATTTGTATTGTATTGTATAAATAAATACACATGGCTTACTAATCAAAACTGTCAAGTTAATTTGCAGTGAAATTGTCATACTCCTGAGAACTTCTAAACATTGTGTGAGCCATAATGATACATTAATTTATCCGACTCTTTAATTTTGACAATCATTTGAAGTGTAAATTAAATGTTTTAGGTGAGTTATCACATTTTACTTACATTTTACAAGGTTGTGATGTCCAATAAAACCCATGACAATTGCATTAGAGGATGTTAAGACTCTTTCAAAAGTATAACTATATAAATATCCATACAGTTTATAAACAAAATGTTATTACTTAACAGTATGTAAATATTGTTTAGCCTACCATTTTACATGCCAGTTTAATTTAGCATAATTTGTCACATGTATATATATATATATATATATATATATATATATATATATATATATATATATATACATGAGCCATTAAGTATTGGACGTGCTTTTACTTAAGTGCTATATTTATTTAAGTGACATTTATCTACCACAACAGAAACAGAATTAAACATAGGCATTCTTTCTTTCTTTCTTTCTTTTAACAGAGAAAAATCAAGATCTGAATCATTCACTGTGACAGATACAGCACACCTGTAACCTTTGCTCATTCTTAAATCAGCATGTGTTCTCCCATCAGCTGGATATCAGCCTCAGACCTCTTGCTCTGTGAGCAGGTGCAGTAGATTGTTTTCCTGAGGCATAAATCCTTTATCCTTGCATCATAATTGCAGAGCACAGGATCGTTTTCTCCTGGTTGGAAGTCTTTTGGGTGAGATTATGTTACTGTTAGAAGGAAAGAACATCGGGTCAGTCAAAGATGCTTACAAAGCATGGTAGTTGGGAGGTAGGAAGGGATCTCCATCCTTGACAGTGACTTGATACCTTAGGGGATTTACAAAGACTAACTCTGACTGACTATATGTGGCCAGTACATTGTTATCACTGCGTTTTTTCTAGGAACCAATCTGAATGTTTGATAGAACAATAGATAGAACAATAAATAGATAGATAGATAGATAGATAGATAGATAGATAGATAGATAGATAGATAGATAGATAGATAGATAGATAGATAGATAGATAGATAGCATAAGGATTTCTGGTCTCTTACAAGGCAGCACATCACTACAGGCTCCAATTAAATGCATTTAAAAAAGGAATCGATCTTGCCTTAACTTCATCCCAGAATTTTGAAATTTCACATCATGCTTTATTGGCAATTATGTTTACCGAGAAGGCATAACAACTCAAGGGCATCAGTTTGTTTGATCCAGTGATTTCAGGAAGGGTATTACTAGTAAATATAGGACCTTCGCCTCATTTATTGCCTTTCAACTACTCCATTGCTCAGTCCATGTACAGCCAAATGCGGCCTAATTCAGGTTCGAGCCAAAGACCATTCATCAGGATGAGGTACTTCCTGAGTGATTATACCTGTTATTTGTCCAGTTAATGGAAACGTTAATGGACGAAACGCAGATGGAAGAGCCCATATATCAGTGGATACAGTAAGAACACTCTGTTTGTACTAATAAAGGTGCTAATCAATCAAATATTTCCGATTACATTGTTGGGGCATCATTGTCCATGTTCTTTGTAATATAATAAAATGGAATACCTGCAAAATGTATTGGCATCACAGTCAAGTCTGCATAAGACGCAATGAAAAATTACTTCGAATAACTCTGGTACACACCTCGAAGAGTTCAACTGATTTTAACTGACATGCATGAAAACATGTTATGGAATGATAATCGCCCATCTTGTTAATGTTATTGTATGATAATGTTCTGCTGTAAATTAACACTCACCTCTGCACAATGTTTATTTTTACCTACTAGAAAGCTGATTTCTTGACATTTTTACCAGCAGTGCTTCTCATTTATGATCTGAATTTTAAAAAGCCCCTGCTGACCCCAAGTGCATTGACCTGCTGACCTCCACCAATAAAATCACTGTTAGTGTGAATGAGGCTTTAGATGAATACAAATAGCAGCCTACTCAAATCCTAAGCATTCAAACAGACATTCTGGGTCAAACTATCTGTTTCATTTATGTAATAGAAGAACATCAGAAGATCGTCTGGATCTGTCTGTAAGGTTAATGTAGTTTAGACAATTTGTTCTTCAAAGAATATTATTCCTCTTTTAAATTCTCCTTTGAGATACTGATTTTGTCCCTTAAAACTTATCTTTAATAATCAAAATGATGTATTTAAAAGTATCTCTCTCTCTCTCTCTCTCTCTCTCTCTCTCTCTCTCTCTCTCTCTCTTCTCCTATGATTTTTATATGTCTAAAAAGGCTTGAATAAAACTCATTGTGTTTCATTGTGTTTTTGTTCATTTCTTGTGTTTCCTTTCAGTTCAGCTCTCATTTCTATAATTATTACTTCTTGTTTGCAGTCTCAGTTACTAATTAATCCCAGCTGTTAAGTTCTCTGTGTATAATTACTCCCTGTATTGTTTCGGCTTCATGTCAATGTCAATGTCAATGTCACCTTTATTTATATAGCGCTTTAAACAAAATACATTGCGTCAAAGCAACTGAACAACATTCATTAGGAAAACAGTGTCAATAATGCAAAAATGATAGTTAAAGGCAGTTCATCATTGGATTCAGTTATGTCATCTCTGTTCAGTTAAATAGTGTCTGTGCATTTATTTGCAATCAAGTCAACGATATCACTGTAGATGAAGTGTCCCCAACTAAGCAAGCCAGAGGCGACAGCGGCAAGGAACCGAAACTCCATCGGTGACAGAATGGAGAAAAAAACCTTGGGAGAAACCAGGCTCAGTTGGGGGGCCAGTTCTCCTCTGACCAGACGAAACCAGTAGTTCAATTCCAGGCTGCAGCAAAGTCAGATTGTGCAGAAGAATCATCTGTTTCCTGTGGTCTTGTCCTGGTGCTCCTCTGAGACAAGGTCTTTACAGGGGATCTGTATCTGGGGCTCTAGTTGTCCTGGTCTTCCGCTGTCTTTCAGGGATGTAGAGGTCCTTTCTAGGTGCTGATCCACCATCTGGTCTGGATACGTACTGGATCCGGGTGACTGCAGTGACCCTCTGATCTGGACACAGACTGGATCTGGTGGCCACGGTGACCTCGGAACAAGAGAGAAACAGACAAATATTAGCGTAGATGCCATTCTTCTAATGATGTAGCAAGTACATAGGTTGTTATGGGAAGTGTTTCCGGTTCCGGTTCCGGTAAAAGCATATTAGTATGTTATGTGTATGCCAGGTTAAAGAGATGGGTCTTTAATCTAGATTTAAACTGCAAGAGTGTGTCTGCCTCCCGAACAATGTTAGGTAGGTTATTCCAGAGTTTTGGCGCCAAATAGGAAAAGGATCTGCCGCCTGCAGTTGATTTTGATATTCTAGGTATTATCAAATTGCCTGAGTTTTGAGAACGTAGCGGACGTAGAGGATTATAATGTAAAAGGAGCTCATTCAAATACTGAGGTGCTAAACCATTCAGGGCTTAATAAGTAATAAGCAATATTTTAAAATCTATGCGATGCTTGATAGGGAGCCAGTGCAGTGTTGACAGGACCGGGCTAATATGGTCATACTTCCTGGTTCTAGTAAGAACTCTTGCTGCTGCATTTTGGACTAGCTGTAGTTTGTTTACTAAGCGTGCAGAACAACCACCCAATAAAGCATTACAATAATCTAACCTTGAGGTCATAAATGCATGGATTAACATTTCTGCATTTGACATTGAGAGCATAGGCCGTAATTTAGATATATTTTTGAGATGGAAAAATGCAGTTTTACAAATGCTAGAAACGTGGCTTTCTAAGGAAAGATTGCGATCAAGTAGCACACCTAGGTTCCTAACTGATGACGAAGAATTGACAGAGCAACCATCAAGTCTTAGACAGTGTTCTAGGTTATTACAAGCAGAGTTTTTAGGTCCTATAATTAACACCTCTGTTTTTTCAGAATTTAGCAGTAAGAAATTACTCGTCATCCAGTTTTTTATATCGACTATGCAATCCATTAGTTTTTCAAATTGGTGTGTTTCACCGGGCTGCGAAGAAATATAGAGCTGAGTATCATCAGCATAACAGTGAAAGCTAACACCATGTTTCCTGATGATATCTCCCAAGGGTAACATATAAAGCGTGAAGAGTAGCGGCCCTAGTACTGAGCCTTGAGGTACTCCATACTGCACTTGTGATCGATAGGATACATCTTCATTCACTGCTACGAACTGATGGCGGTCATATAAGTACGATTTAAACCATGCTAATGCACTTCCACTGATGCCAACAAAGTATTCAAGTCTATGCAAAAGAATGTTGTGGTCAATTGTGTCAAACGCAGCACTAAGATCCAATAAAACTAATAGAGAGATACACCCACGATCAGATGATAAGAGCAGATCATTTGTAACTCTAAGAAGAGCAGTCTCACTACTATGATACGGTCTAAATCCTGACTGGAAATCCTCACATATACCATTTTTCTCTAAGAAGGAATATAATTGTGTGGATACCACCTTTTCTAGTATCTTGGACAGAAAAGGGAGATTCGAGATTGGTCTATAATTAACTAGTTCTTTGGGGTCAAGTTGTGGTTTTTTGATGAGAGGCTTAATAACAGCCAGTTTGAAGGTTTTGGGGACATGTCCTAATGACAATGAGGAATTAATAATAGTCAGAAGAGGATCTATGACTTCTGGAAGTACCTCTTTCAGGAGCTTAGATGGTATAGGGTCTAACATACATGTTGTTGGTTTAGATGATTTAACAAGTTTATACAATTCTTCCTCTCCTATGGTAGAGAATGAGTGGAACTGTTCCTCAGGGGGTCTATAGTGCACTGTCTGATGTGATACTGTAGCTGACGGCTGAATGGTTGCAATTTTATCTCTAATAGTATCGATTTTAGAAGTAAAGTAGTTCATAAAATCATTACTGCTGTGGTGTTGGGAAATGTCAACACTTGTTGAGGATTTATTTTTCGTTAATTTAGCCACTGTATTGAATAAATCTCTGGGGTTATGTTTGTTTTCTTCTAAAAGAGAAGAAAAGTAATCGGATCTAGCAGTTTTAAATGCTTTTCTGTTGGATATGTTACTTTCCCGCCAAGCAATACGAAATACCTCTAGTTTTGTTTTCCTCCAGCTGCGCTCCATTTTTCGGGCTGCTCTCTTTAGGGTGCGAGTATGCTCATTATACCATGGTGTCAAATTGTTTTCCTTAACCTTCCTTAAGCGTAAAGGAGCAACTTTATTTAAAGTGCTAGAAAAGAGAGAGTCCATAGTTTCTGTTACATCATCAAGTTGTTCTGAGGTTTTGGATATGCTAAGGAATTTGGATACATCAGGAAGATAACTTAAAAAGCAGTCTTTTGTGTTAGAAGTGATGGTTCTTCCATACTTGTAACAAGAAGTAGAATTTACAATTTTGGCTATATGAATTTTGCAAAGAACTAAATAATGATCTGAGATATCATCACTTGGCTGAATAATTTCAACACCATCAACATCAATTCCATGTGACAGTATTAAATCTAGAGTATGATTTCGACAATGAGTAGGTCCTGAAACGTGTTGTCTAACACCAATAGAGTTCAGAATGTCTATAAATGCTGATCCCAATGCATCGTTTTCATTATCAACATGGATATTAAAATCACCAACTATTAAAACTTTATCTGCAGCCAGAACTAACTCGGATGTAAAATCACCAAACTCTTTAATAAAGTCTGTATGGTGCCCTGGTGGCCTGTATACAGTAGCCAGTACAAACATAACAGGGGATTTATCATTAACATTTGTTTCTTTGGATAATGTTATATGAAGTACCATTACTTCAAACGAGTTATACCTTTTAGACGTGGCTCATGTTTATAACAGTAATCTTGGGGGGTGGACTCATTTAAAATAATGTAATCATCAGGTTTTAGCCAGGTTTCTGTCAAACAGAGTACATCTATATTATGATCAGTGATCATATTATTTACAAAAAGTGTTTTCGTAGAAAGGGATCTGATATTCAATAAGCCAAGCTTTATCATTTGTTTATCCATATTGCTTCTGTTTTTTATTTGTTGAACCTCAATTAAATTGTTAATCTTAACTTGTTTTGGACGTTTTTTGTATTTTCTAGTTTGGGGAACAGACACAGTCTCTATAGTGTGATATCTAGGTGAAAGAGTCTCTATGTGCTGAGAATTAACTGACCTCTGTGACGGGAGGCAGCTAGCAGACGGTCGGTTTAGCCAGTCTGTCTGCTTCCTGACCTGGGCCCCAGTTAGTCAAGTATAAACACTAAGACTATTTGCCATATTTCTAGAGAGAAGAGTGGCGCCACCCCAGGAGGGATGAAGACCATCTCTTTTAAACAGGTCAGGTCTGCCCCAAAAGCTCGTCCAATTGTCTATGAAACCTATGTTATTCTGTGGGCACCACTTAGACATCCAGCCATTGAGTGATGACAATCTGCTATGCATCTCATCACCACGGTAAGCAGGGAGGGGACCAGAGCATATTACAGTGTCTGACATCGTGCTTGCAAGTTCACACACCTCTTTAATGTTATTTTTAGTGATCTCCGACTGGCGAAGTCGAACATCATTAGCGCCGGCATGAATAACAATCTTACTGTATTTACGTCTAGCATTAGCCAGCACTTTTAAATTTGCCAAGATTTCAGGCGCTCTGGCTCCCGGTAAACATTTGACTATGGTGACTGGTGTCTCTATATTCACGTTCCGTACAATAGAATCACCAATAACTAGAGCGCTTTCATCAGGTTTCTCAGTGGGTGCATCACTGAGTGGGGAGAACCTGTTTAATGTTTTGATCGGAACATAAGACCGGTGTTTTGACCCACGACTACGCTGCCTCACCGTCACCCAGTTGCCCTGCTGCTGGGGCTCTGTTTCCGGAACCGAACAATGTACAGGAGTCCCAGAGCTAGACGCATCCAAAGCCGTATCTAGAGCCCTAACATTTTTACTGTCCTCAATTAAAGTTTGGATGCGTGTCTCTAATTCTGAAATCTTCTCTGTCAGCCTAACTATTTCCCTGCATTTATCACATGTGAATCCCTCATCAGCGACAGAGATAGATAAACTGTACATGTGGCAAGAGGTGCAAGAAACAATGATAGGAGAAGCCATTACTCACCGTGCTTGATGAAAATTCTTACTGCGGTTGTTTGATGAACTTGTGAAAAACTGGAGCGAGGGAGAGGAGAAAAGAAAACAGCGATAGGTTCGAATGAAAACGCTAATGACAAGCTAACGAGTGCTAACGCTTTGCAGGTGTACTGCACTCACGGATATAAAATAAAAGTGAACGATCAAAGTTAATCTGATAAGATTGATCGATAATATCAGAAATATGGTGTGAATTAAGTTATATTTTACCACTTTAAAAAACAGAGAGTGATAGTAAGATAAAGATTCTAGAGAAAAAAATAAAATAAAAACAGCTACACGGAGCTACAATTTGCTACAGAAGGCCAACAGGAAGTAGAGAAAACACTGTCACTGTCATGTGGTATCGGTTGTTTCTCCAAACTATTAGTATTCTCCGAAATTATTATGAAAAATAATTATAATAATTATCCGTATTGGTACTCTTGTGTCATGTGTCTCCTGAATTCCACTATTTACTTGACAAAATCCTCACCTTATTTGTTATACATGGATGCATTAATATGCAAATTAGTCCTTATCTCCACCAAGTCGCACCAATTCGGACCTACTCCACTTTTACTTTCACTAATAAATGATATACAATAGCAAATAGAAATATTGGATTTATTTAGCCTTATATTGTGCGTTTGAACCAGAAACTGGTTCTAAAGAAGGAAGAAAACTGAATTATACAGGGTCATCTACAAGTCAATGCATCAGAATGGTAATACTTTTTATGTCAGTCTCTACACAGTTGGTCACGTAAAAGTAATTGATATCATTAGCTTTTGGCTCGACTATATAATCAAACCCTAATAATGTGTTTCTAATGTTAACACAACCCATCTAAAATTCAGTGATGATGTGTTTCCTTTAGCATCATCATGATTGCCAGAGAATCTTATAAATAACAGTTTTAAAATCCGATGCCTTAAAATTCTACCCTCATAGACAGCTTACTAGGAATTGGATCAGAGCGATTATATGTGATGCATTTTTACCCCTTTGGCACACCCTCTTGTAAACCACTGCCCATTTCCTTTTAAAGGTCAGACTGCCTGAGGTACACAACCAGCAGATGGGTTAAGAGGACCTCCTTACTGAGAACTCCATACAAGAGCTGCTGATGTTAGTTTGTCCCTCATTAGATACCAGGTATAAAGGCTATGTATTTAGCTGAGAGCATTTAGGGTCCTGCATAAAGATCATACTGGTTGTGAGTATAAAGCTCCGGGTTTTGGTGTGACCATCATAATGAGCCTTTTCCTCCCTTGCTCAGATGACTTATCTCAGCAATACTCCATCTGAGCCACGGCCCACGGTTCTATTCAGCTTTTATTCTGAAGAACCTTCAGTAGTAACCCATTGCCATTTAGACACCTTTGAAATTGAGAATGGGTTGGCTTGTAATTCATAAGTGGAAATTTGAACTGAATTGGAGTTTGAATCATACTGACAGGACAAGGGATCTATTACATTGAAACAATTCTAAATAATTGGTCTTAAAAATAACAAAAATATCATAAATACCTAACTGATTTTGATAAACGCTGGCCATTTATTCGTTGATATATTAATTAAACAGAAAAGAAGCCATCTATCTATGTTAGCAGGGCTTGATATTAGCACTAGAGGGACAGCTGCAATCTATTTGTCAGCTTGGAATGAATACTGATGTTGTCTAATTATCAGTCAAAGCAGTGCCCACAAACAGTCCATCTCACTGCGATCTCTGTGTGGCATCTGTGTGAAGTGATCTCTAGGGTGTGATTGCTGCAGGATACATATAGCCTATGCATAAAACATATCTTTTGTCATTTCCAATGAGACTTAAATATAGAGGTCTGGAGATCAACTTAGCATAGTGGATTTGAATTTAAACTAGGTTTGGATGAACCAATTTATTTGCTGATACCCTGGAACACGACCAATTGCACGCTGGAACAATCCGTTCTATATGCCATTTGACTAAGCCGGTCCACTCCGGAAAAAACTCAGCCTTCCAGGAATATCAGCACCTGTCATGGCTGCTGACCTTCAGTCATCACCTATCAGGGCCACTAACCACCAGTCTGATGAGGCTGCTGATCTTCTCCAGCCCATGAGCCCACTCCAGTGTCTTCTCCTGCCCCTGAGTCCACTCCAGTGTCTGCTCCAGCCCCTGAGTTCCCTCCAGTGTTGGTACCAGCCCCTGAGTCCATTATAGTGTAGGCTCCAACCCCTGAGTCCGCTATTGTTCCGGCTCCAGCCCCTGAGTCTGCTCCAGTGTCAGCTCCAGCCCCTGAGTCTGCTTCAGTGTCGACTCTAGCCCATGAGTCTTCTCCAGTGTCGCTTAAGCCCCTGTGTCCGCTCCATTGTCAGCTCCAGCCCATGAGTCCTATAGTCCTATCCAGTGTTGGCTCCAGTCCCTGAGTCCTCTCCAGTGTCGGCTCCAGCCTCTGAGTCTACTCCAGTGTCAGCTCCAGCCCCTGAGTCTACTTCAGTGTCGACTCTAGCCCATGAGTCTTCTCCAGTGTCGCTTAAGCCCCTGTGTCCGCTCCAGTGTCAGCTCCAGCCCATGAGTCCTATAGTCCTATCCAGTGTTGGCTCCAGTCCCTGAGTCCTCTCCAGTGTCGGCTCCAGCCTCTGAGTCTGCTCCAGTGTCGGCTCCAGCCTCTGAGTCTGCTCCAGTGTCAGCTCCAGCCCATGAGTCCTCTCCAGTGTCGGCTCCAGTCCCTGAGTCCTCTCCAGTGTCGGCTACAGTCCCTGAGTCTGCTTCAGTGTCGGCTCCAGCCTCTGAGTCTGCTCCAGTGTCAGCTCCAGCCCATGAGTCCTCTCCAGTATCGGCTCCAGTCCCTGAGTCCACTCCAGTGTCGGCTACAGTCCCTCAGTCCTCTCCAGTGTCAGCTCCAGTCCCTGAGTCCACTCCAGTGTCGGCTACAGTCCCTGAGTCCGCTCCAGTATCGCCTCCAGTCCCCTGAGTCCACTCCAGTGTCGGCTCTGAGTCCGCTCATTAAATTAAGCTCAATCCAGAATCCCCTACAGTCCAAACAAATTTAGAGTCAACCCCAGAATTAATTAACGAGCTTGCTCTAACCCATGAAACTGCACCAGAGCCAACTCATACCAGTGAGTTAACTCCAAGTTCACCTTCAGTCCAAAAGGCTGTATAAGAACCCCATCCAGACCATACACCCATCTCAGAGCAAAAAAAATCACCAGATCAGCTTTAGCCCCTGACCAGAGTTGGGAGACGGCTTTAGCCCTTGACCCGAGTCAAGAGAAGGCTTGCGTTCCGGAGTTTAGCCCAGAGAGGGTTCCTGTTCCAGAGGGCCCTTTCTGTAAGATCAAACTGCAAGTGGTATGTTAACCAGAGTCCTGGTAAAATGCTCAAAGCAAGGTACATGTGTACATTTATAATGGAATTATTCAGAGGAATTATAAAATTTCGTAGAAATCTATTCGGCCTCAGACCATCAAAGATATAAGTTCAAGTAGATGAATTTGTCTCTTCATCGGAACAGATTTGAAGAAATTTAGCTTTACATTACTTGCTCACCCTTGGATCCTCTGCAGTGAATGGGTGCCATCAGAATGAGTCTAAACAGCTGATAAAAACATCACAATAATCCCAACTCCTGTCCATCAATCAAACAAATCCATTAGGCAAATTAAACTTTATGCCTCTCCTAGCAAAAATACCATAATTTGTAATAATAACACTTCCTCTATTTAAAAAAAACCACCCCCTATTATCCCCTCACATTAAAATCCACTGACATAATATTTGTTTAGAACTGTTTTGTTTAAACAGTGCTTGATCAGTGCGTATTTTTTATCCTGATTTAGACAAATTTATCACTGGACAAAGCAATGGACAGAGGACTCATTTTAGCTAGAAAGCTATGGTTTTAAGTTAAAAACATTTCAATTATGGATTTGTTTGTTACAAACAATTTTCACTTCACAAGATGTTATCTGATGGATTGGAGTCTGCCGATTGCTTGTGAAGTATTGATGTGTTTTTAATCAGCCGTTTGGGCTCTTATTTTGACAGCACCCATTCATTGCAGAGTATCCATTGGGGAGAAAGTGAGGTAATGCATAATTCTCCCAAACCTGTTCTGATAAAGAAACAAATTCATGTACAGTTTATATGACCCGAGGGTGAGAAAATTGTTGGCAAATATTCATTTTTGGGTGAACTATTCCTTTAAATCTGGATAATTTTAATATTCCTCATTACACTTTGGGTCATAAAGCTTTTAACCCGAAGCCAGCAAAGATAAGATCAGATATGCTCAAGTTCAGAACTGTAAGAGCAAAATGAGTACTATCCCTGCATCTATAGACCTATTGTAATGGGATGAGTCATTAATTAAGCAGAATCATAAGCCACAAAATTTTTAGTGGCTGCTGCTCTTCTGAGTAACCACAGAGAGAGAGAGATGTCTGGTGCAGTAATTGGAGTTCCAGTTCATAGGAGCCGAGGATGTATTTTTTGAAAGTGCAAATGCTAACTCTAATGAAGCTCTTAACAAAGCCCTTTTGATAAAGTGCTGATGATAAGAACAATTTGGCTGAATAGTGCATTGTACATTTGAAAATATCTCTGGGTGACATTGCCTGGTTTCTGCCCCAATTTTGTTCCCTCAAGAACTATTCCACCTTGCTCTTGCAGGTAAAACAGATGCAGAAGGGGTTGGTCATCCATCCTGCAGCAGGCAGACTCCCATCGAGCTGTTCTCCTCTCCAGGTGAACATTGTAATGGAACTGATAGTGCCTCAGACACAGTCAAGGACTCTGCTGGCCTTGCACTTATCTCAAGTTGCTATTCAGGAGAAGTGCTCGTGTGCAGTGATAAGTGCAGAACAAAGACAAGCGTTGGCCAGGTCAAAAGCATTCAGGATAACTAAAATGTATTGATTATAAGTGTTGAGGAATGTTGTTTTTCAAGAAACTTATTTATAATATTTTTAAAATAATATTATTAAAAGTGAGTCTTATGTTACTTTCTACTGTCAGCTGACTGAGACTATATATATATATATAGTGATGCAAAGCTGATTAGTCTTCACTGTCACATGATCTTCAGAAATAGACATAATTTATGTAAAAATTGCATTTTCAAATATTTAAAAAAAGAAAATAATTCTTAGAATTGATGTTATTTTTCAGTAATATTTTTTTAATAATATTTTATTTTTGATCAAAGAAATGCAGCCTTGATGAGCATAAGATACTTTCAAAATTTAATGCCGTTCATTCAGTGCCAACTTGAATTAGCACTGCCATTTTGAGACTACTTTGAGGTATCAATCTATATAGTGCAGCTCAGGAGGGGAAAAAAAGTGGAATCTACTTCATATCTGTACTGATGGATGCCTCTATACCAGAGACAAATGAAAGGATGACTTGTGTTTTAATGTGCAGGGATATATGGGATATATGGGAGCTCTGGGAGAGCGAGAGACAGAGACAAAGCAGCAGTCTTCTTGAAGTCAATGTCACCATGGTTAATGCACATTAATACACCAATCGACAAAGCATCTGACATTCATTTATA
Source organism: Carassius carassius (assembly GCF_963082965.1). Taxonomy (NCBI): domain Eukaryota; kingdom Metazoa; phylum Chordata; class Actinopteri; order Cypriniformes; family Cyprinidae; genus Carassius; species Carassius carassius. The sequence goes on from NC_081796.1 coordinate 14,496,901, forward strand.
AGGCACAGATGCCTGAGGGAAACTCATGAAATGTGAATTTGTCTTAAATTGAACTGAGGGTTATGGCATGTATCATCTTGAGTGAAGGACACAGTCAACCCACCCACAGTAACGCATCATACTAAAATGTAAAAGCATTGGCTGAATTACTGTGGCAGGGCAAAAGGCAGAAGTGTCATAACCTCTCAGAATTTTTGGAGCTAGAATTTAAAATGCAAAAAAAAAAAAAAAAAATTATTAATTCATATCAGCTTTGCATGATAAAAAAAAAAATCTTAACACTGAGGCAGAAATGATCAGTTCAATCATACCTTCAACAGACCATTAATGTTTTAAACATAAAATTATGTCATAATTTACTGTCATTTAAAACTCTTTACATTTATTCCTTCTCAAATGGTTTTAAATTTAAAAAATTAAATAAAAAAATTAAATTTATGCATTTAGCAGACGCTTTTATCCAAAGCGACGTACAGTGCATTCAGGCTATCAATTTTTACATATCATGTGTTCTGGGGAATCGAACCCCCAACATTGCACTTGATAGCGCAGTGCTCTACCAATTGAGCTACCGGAACACAATTTTTATTATACAGGTTTTACATTTGCAGTACATTTGCTTTTCAATATACAGTATACATGTATCGGTTTTAAAAAGTAATTATGGAAAAAAAAAAAAAAAGTATTGCAAGCTGACTGTTGAATTGTGATTCAGCTTAAAAAAAATAACTTTAATATATTAACATAAAATTTATTAAAATTAATATAAAATTATTCAAATGTAAAATTGTATTTTTAAATTAGTCTCTATTTGAACACTACTTTTTCCTGTTTGTTCCCTATTACCCCCCTGTTTCATTTCATCAGGTGTACCAAGAAACCCAGGATTCCATCTAAATAAATAAATAAAATAGTAATAATAATAAAATGAAGTCATGGGGCCCTATTTTAATGATCTAAACGCAAAGTGTAAAGCACACAACGCAGGTGCACTCAGGGCGTGTCCAAATCCACTTTTGTTATTTTAATGATGGAAAAACTGTTGGCGCGCCTGGGCACATGGTCTAAATGAGTTGTCCCTATTCTCTTAATGTGTAATGGGTGTTTTTTGGGTGTAACGTGCAATAAACCAATCAGAGTCTTATCTTCCATTCCCTTTAAAAGCCAGTTGCGCTCGTGCCATGACGGATTTGCTATTTACACGGCAGAATTTGGCAAGCGCAAAGACAGAATGCATCTCCGAGATGAAACGGAGCTGCTCGTCTGCAAGCAAATACCCTAATTCTGATACATGTGATGACTATCCATTATGACATGTAGGCATATATATATATATGCGGCACCGGACTGAAACTAGCAAACACACTTGCACTGCGCCTTGCATCGCATTGCGCCGGGTGTATGATAGGGCCCATGCTCTTCGGCATCTTTTTAAAATGACATAACTCTACATGTATATTCTACATCCAAAATGTGAAAATGTAGTGTAATCTGCTTCATTTTACTTCAACGCTGCAATCCTGCCAATTTCAAAGTCAAACTACTTCACATGATGCACCAAACTTGAACTGTGGACTGCAGAGAAATATACTTTGCGTATGAATGATAGTCAATGAAATGAAAAGTGTGACAAGCCCTTAAATCAAATGAATTCATATGATCCCATTTGTATACTTTGATACAATCTGCTCACGCGCCATAGACCAGTGGACCTTCATGATTACTTTTTTTTTAAATGTTGCACATTCACACAATTCGTCACTACTGCATAAAATTGTTGCGTTTTCTTATAAAGTTGGGTTGGTTATAGAATAAGTCTTCGTGCACATCATAAATCTAAATAGGAATCCCTCTTTATATAAATATCCTGAAGGTGAACTCTGTAAATATGGAGCCAAATATTGAACATGACATATTAGCTTGTTTTTCATCTAACATAGAAACCATGGAGTTCAAGGAGGGAAAGACGTAAACAGGTTGCTTGTTTACAGATAAAGATTCTAATTACAAAACGAGCACTCTGAAGACAGCATGCTGACCATGCCTTTCTATTCCCCAGTGAGTTCGGCTGGTGCTATATGCAGTGTTTTGGCATCCATGGTAAATCCCTGGCTGAGAGAATCATTACCCAGTTGTCAACAAACTACCTGATGCCAGTCAACACAACAGACAGTACCTCCGCCATCTTTCCGGCTCTTTCATCTTGTAAAATTGGACTTTTCTCTTTGAATAAACATACACCAGCCTCTTGACATTATCAGATCAATAGCTGAAGCTGATAGCAATTGCATTTACGTTTCCACTTATCAGTTGCTGTTTGAATGTGTTTTCTCTTAAGCATTATACACTGATGTAATACTTATGTGCTTAAGTACTTTGTTAGTATCCTCTGATTAATTATAGGGGACTGATAGGGAGTCGTAATGGGCTGCAGATTGTCGGACTAAGTGAGATGTTGGCAACTGATGTAACTGACTGGACTGCTAAACAAATGGATGGATGGGTGATTTGAAGGTAGGTGAGGAGAAAGATTTACTGAGATTGTTGTCCAGCTTTATAACCCTTCTGTCCTTGCTGAAGATACTTAACCCTGGTTTGCACCATGTGGTATAGTCATTTTGAATATAATTTGTTTCTATGACTTACGCAATGTTGCCTTGAACTTATAATAGGGGTGACCTCCCTGAAGTAGCTTGCTGTAACTACACCACACCAGAATGTGGCGTCTTGGTAGAAACAGTACGGTTGAATTCCAAACGCTTTGATGAACCCTTGACGGCACCATGGGAAGGGGTTACCATGGCATTCTAAATGTTTTTATTATCACTCATAAGTGCCATGCTCCCTTAAAAGTTTAAAAAAGCTTACCGACCCCACACAACAGTAGTGTAAATGCATACTGGTAATGTTAAATAGCTTGTAAATGGTAAGACTTAAACTTAGGATCTAAATTAAAAATATATATATATTGCAAATGTGATGTCTGGCACATTTATTGTGAAAGGCAGGCCTGACAACCAGGAAGGGAGCAAAAGATCAGATCTGACCAGTGCCCTGGAGCATCCTGAGGTTAGGTACAAGGTCTGAATTATTGTTAAAATGTATTTGCATTGACAAAACAAGTTGTTTCAAATGTATATACATGTAATTTTAACTGTAATTGTGCAATCACATAGAGTAGTGAGAAAATTTAGCTATGCATTCTAGGGTTAAAATCATGTATTTCTTATGTTTTGTATAGAGAGTGATCCAAATTAGTTTCCTTCTTCCCCATTCCTCCTAACACAAACACACACTGAGTTTGGCTGGAGGACAGTATGGTGCATGAACCTACGCCATCTGCTCTGCCAAGTCCTCTGCCAGGGAAGCTTTTTTTTAATTTCACTAACCACCTTGACTATCTTTTTCAGAATTATAATCAATAGTAACTAACTTTCAGCGTGTAGGTTCTCAATTCGAGGTTCCACAGCCCACCCCTGCAAACAAACTCTGGAATTGCTTTTGACCGATATATTTTCCCTAAACACTTTTATGAGGCATTTCATTGCTTTCTCATTTTTATTTACTTCCTTAATTCCTGGAAATTACTACTGTATATATTGATGTTTCATACACAAAAAATAACATATTTTGGAAAGTGAAAGTGTGTTGACAGAGAAAAAGCTATATATTAGCAGAATGTGAAATCAGAGAAATCGGTGAAGCCCATTTTGGGATAAATTATTGAGCTGTCACATATTGCTGTAGTTGCACTGTACTCATTACAAATGCATGTATCCATATGTCAGGCAGTTCTAATGTTAATTTTATTAACAGAGCTAGAAAGAGTTCAGTCAGTCATTTGTTTTAATTAGCAAATTACAGTTATTATTTAGAGGCTGAGTGCTTAGAATTTTAATTGTTCAAATAGGAGCAGACTTTCTGTTCATGATTCAACTAGATTGGATGGTGGTTTCATAATTTATTCTTTTATTTTTATGTGTTTGTCACAATAATTGAAAGTGACTTAGACTGCATTCTACGTAAACATTTTAATATATTTTAAAATAAATTGTTTTATTTCTATTTATTTTAAAATATTGTGTCAATTTATTATTTTACATTTTGCACCTGGCAAATTATTTTAATACAAAACAAAACACAGCAAATTACCGGTCAAATTCTTCAGGGTGTGCTTCAGAATAAATCATATAGTTAGAACTCATCCAGTAAATTCCATCTGGATTAGCTGAGGAGAGCAGAGTCAGGTGTAGAGTGGTTCGGCGCTGGAGGTAGTGGAGTATATTTTCGACTGAATGTACCTTAAAAGCAAGATGGATGGGGCAAAAGGGAACACGTGCAATGGCTGTTCAATCTTTTTTCACTCCTCTTTAAAAAGAGCAAGAAGCTCCAGCTTCCTGTGGCTAAGAGCAGAGTTGCTTTCCCCTGTGGAGGTGATGGGGCCCGAGGAGTGACACTCTGTAGTCAGCTGTGCCTCCCCCACCATCATGCTAATGAGGTCAAGTGATGAATTGCAGAGCCAAACTACAGGGGCAAAATGTATGAGGACCAGATTGAGGAGAGCACACAGAAAGCCCACGGCCAGGACAAGCTAGTCTTTTTTGACCCAAAACCAAGGGCAATTCATTTAATGGCATGGCATATGGAGTGACAACCTCTTAAATGTTTTAATTTTATTACAGGTGCACAACACTTTGAATACAATTGGGGTTTTGCAAATTCTAAATTGTCAGTAATATTATTGTCTTGGATCAGTTTGACCTGGCCATTATTTCACTATTTCACATTTGTGGTATGTTTTAAACTATGACACTCAGTAGCAAAATATTTAGCAAAAAAGCTAAAGAATTAAAGAAAATTTCAGCAGTTCTTTCTTAATATTGCCACCACAGGTGCATCTAGAAAAATTAGAATATCATGGAAAAGGTCTTTATTTTTTGTCATTTAATTAAAAAAATCAAACGTTCCTATATTCTAGATTCATTGCACAGAAACGGATATATTTCAAGAGGTTTTTGTTTTGTTTGTTTGTTTTGTTTTGTTTTATTTTTTTCTGATGGTTATGACTTACAGCTTAGGAAAATAAAAAAAAAATCAGTATCTCAAAAAAATTAGAATTTTCCATTTTGAGCTTGATTAGTTTGATTAATTTTGAGTATATATACTGGGTACCTCTTGGGCTAGTTTAGAACAAGCAACCACAATTATGGGAAGAGTACTGACTTGACAGTTGTCCAGAAGATGATCATCAATCGTCACTGCTGAAAGGTCTGGGTGTTCACAGAGTGCTGTATCAAAATATATTCATAAAAAGTTGACCGGAAGGAAAAAGTGTGGTAGGGAAAGGTGCACAAGCAACAGGGGGGACCAAAGCCTTGAGAATATTAAAGGGCTACAGCTGTCACATTCTTAGAACCAAGCCACTTCTTGAACCAAAAATAAATTAATTGATTAATTTAAAAAAAATTCACCTGGGGTAAGGAGTAAAAGAACTGGACTGTGGTCCACAGTCCTCTTTTCAGATGTAAGTAAATATAGCATTACATTTGGAAATTAAGGTCTGGAGTCTGGAGGAAGACTGGAGAGGCACAGAATCCAAAGTTTATGAAGTCAGTGATGATTTGGGGTGCCGTGACGTCTGCTTGTTTTGCTCCATTGTGTTTTATCAAGTCCAAAGTCAATGCAACCATCTATCATGATGACCATGTTATTACTGGGTTTGATTGGCCAGCCAACTCACCTGACCAATACCTCAGAGAATAGGAAGAGAAGTAACATCTGACAAACAATACAGATAAGCTGAAGACTGCTATCAAAGCAAACTGGGCTTCAATAAGGCCTCAGCAGTGCCACAGGCTGATCACCTCTATGCCACACCACACTGAAGCAGTAATTCATACAAAAGGAGGCCCAATCAAGTATTGAGTGCATAATGAAACCTGTTTTGGAGATCTTGAACATTTCTGTTTTGTAAATCTCTTTTTGGTTGATCTTTGAGAAAATATTCACATTTTTGGAGATACTGATTTTATTTTTATTTTTTTCCTAAGCTGTAAGTCATAATCATCAAAATTAAAACAAAAAACTCTAATATTTCAGTTTGTGTGCAATGAATCTAGAATATAAGAAAATTTGCTTTTTTGAATTAAATTACAAAAAAATAAAGAACTTTTCCATGATATAAATTTTTTTAGATGCACCTGTATTTTCAGCAATAGTATCTGGAAATCAAAAGTAATTTCATATTGTGCAGATCCAAATAATAAATGCATTCTTTTAGAAATATTTTTGCAAACCCAGTAAAAATGGTTGATGTGTTCATTAGCAATTACTCTTGACAAGTATAACTGTGCCTTTTACATTCATCATGTACAAACATGGGACAGGGTTGAATAATAGGCCTTCTGTCAAAGTCAGCCCTTTTCACTACAGTCTATACCCATTTAGAGTGGAAATTAGAACATTTAAATATGTTGAAAACTGTCCTACTCAAAAAGCGCACACATTAATACTTGTGTTTCCATGTCTGCAACCAGGGCTGGGTTATGGACTAGTCTATGCGAACAATGACCCAGGACATCAGACTGGAAGGGGCCTCTGTTCACATGGTGCAGGTGACATTAAAAAAACGATCTACATTGCTCATTTAGCCTACTAATGCTACCGATATTGCAACAATCCAAAGCTGGTTGAAAATAGTTTATCTTTTTATGACTAAAAGAGGCTACTATTTCCAGTCTTCTAATGTGTGTGTGTGTGTGTGTGTGTGTGTGTGTGTGTGTGTGTGTGTGTGTGTGCACATTGTTTAGGGACAGATGTTTGGGCCTTTGAAGAGATGTACCCAGGGGCCTCACAGTCCAGCCTTGTCTGCACCAACTACAGGTAATAGGCCTATGACAGATATCAAAATGGCTAACATCAAGTATATAGATAGACAATAGGATAAAAACTGTCAGGAAGACATAGTCTTGATTAGATAAAAATTGAAAAGAATATATGACACCCAGAGGCAATTAAATATGATTCCATTGTGGTCTTGATTATTAAAACCTCATTGTTTTTATTTAGCAATTAAGCAGAATCATATTTCATTTTCTTCTAAACTTGACACGGATTCGCCAAGCACTTCACAGATGCACAGAAATCATCCCAAGCTATATAACATTTCCTGCCAAAGAGCTTCAGCTACGCTGCTGCCTCTAGTCGTCCTAATAATTTGATACATTTATATAGTGCTTTTTACTCAAATCGCTTTTACATAAAAGGAGGGGGAACTCCTCAACCACTACTAATGTGCAGCATCCACCTGGATGATGCGACGGCAGCCATAGTGCGCCAGAACGCCCACCACATACTAGCTTACTGGTGGAGAGGAGACAGAGTGATGAAGTCAATCAGTGTATGGGGATGATTAGGAGGTCATGATGGTCAGAGGCCAATGGGGAAATTTGGAAATTAGGATGCCAGGGTGTGACGAGCGGGGCGGGGACGAGAGCCGTGGGAACGGAGCGAGGCTGGTGGAGTGATTGGGAAATAAGCGACACCTGCTCCACTCACCGGTCTCGCGTCCCACGGAGGAGATCGGAAGGATATAAAAGAGGAGCGACGACAGTGAAGGACGAGAGAGGACCAGGCCTGGGTTTTATGTTTGGTTTTGGTTTGTGCGCGACAGTCATCCGCGAGGGGCTGTCGTGCCGTTTTGTGTTTATTTTGGTATTAAAGTCTTAAGTCTTTCCCGACTCCTTCACCCCGAGATGATGAAGTTTTTATATTGATGGGGAGGGGCGGCTGCCGTCTGTGAGGGAGCGGAGGAGTCTGTGCCATACACCACGGGGCTAGAGCCTGCTGCCATCCACCGGAATGGGAAGGAGCAGGGAATGGGGGACTCCTGCCGGCTGCCCAAAACTGGAGGAGCCGTCGCCGTCCACCTGGGCGGAGGAGGAGTGTCATCTTTTTGGAATTTTGGTATTAAAGTCTTAAGTCTTTCCCGACTCCTTCACCCCGAGATGATGAAGTTTTTATATTGATGGGGAGGGGCGGCTGCCGTCTGTGAGGGAGCGGAGGAGTCTGTGCCATACACCACGGGGCTAGAGCCTGCTGCCATCCACCGGAATGGGAAGGAGCAGGGAATGGGGGACTCCTGCCGGCTGCCCAAAACTGGAGGAGCCGTCGCCGTCCACCTGGGCGGAGGAGGAGTGTCATGCCGTCCACCGAGGGCCGTCCAGTGCCACCACCAGGCACCGCGGAGGAGTTCACCCAGCTGGTGGAGGGCCGAGCGGCAGTGCATCTGCGAACCGGAACAATTTTTTTTTCTCCTCTCTCCCCTCTCTCGTCTCTGTCGCTCCTCATCCTTCCATCTCCTTCTCTCTCGTCTGTCCTACCCCCAGGTTCCAGCAGGTCACCGTGACCTGTCCCCCCCGGAGGGAGGGGGGGTAGAGCGCAGTCTCGTGAGTACCCCCCCGCCTGCGAGGGGCGATGGGGGTATGTGACGAGTGGGGCGGGGCTGAGAGCCATGGGAACAGAGCATGGCCTGTGGATTGATTGGGAAAGGAGCGACATCTGCTCCACTCACTGGTCTCGCGTCCCACGGAGGAGATCGGAAGGATATAAAAGAGGAGCGACGACAGTGAAGGATGAGAGAGGACCAGGCCTAAGTTTTGTGTTTAGTTTTGGTGTGTGCGCAACAGTTGTCCTTGAGGGGCTGTCGTTTTGTGTTTATTTTGGTATTAAAGTCTTTATGTGAATGCCCGCCGGTTCCCGCCTCCTTCTTCCCTAGATAATGAAGTTTTTATATTGTTACACAGGGTTACACCCCTACTCTTTTCGAATGACATCCTGGGATTTTTAATGACCACAGAGAGTCAGGACCTCGGTTTAATGTTTCATCCGAAGGACGGTGCTTTTTACAGTATAGTGTCCCCATCACTACACTGGGGCATTAAGGACCCACACAGACTGCAGAATGAGCACCCCCTGCTGGCCTCACTAACACCTCTTCCAGCAGCAACCTAGTATTCCCAGGAGGTCTCCCATCCCGTCCTAAGTCTATGCTGACTCAGCAACCCGCGAAGCCTCCATCTGCTGCCCCTGACGTTCAGCCTGCTAAGACTCAGCAGACACGAGGGAGCTCCCGCTCAGCTAGACCTTACCCTCTTTTCTAAGCACCAGGGACAACAAACTAAGATAGCGTTGGACCTGGTGCTTCAGGCATCTTTCTGATCTGCGAGACAGGAAGAGGATGGGGCCAAGTCTTGCTGCAGCCGGACCACCCTCCATGCAGCCTCTCTTAAACCTCTTGGCACCCCATTCAACCCTGGGTGCAGAGGGAAATGTGTTTGTTGCAAACACCAGGTCTGTTCAAGTACTGAAGCAACCAACCGATGTTTCAGTGGGAAAAATAAAATACAAACATTTTCAAAAAGAGTTTAAAATTCCTCTTCCATTTCTTCCCCCTTGTGGCCAGTCACTGGTTCAGGATGAACCAGGCCTGCATAACAGCACAGGTCCCTTGGAAGAACTATCGCTGGATGTACCAGGCCATGGCCATGGGAATGGTTTGCAGGAGGAAAGCTGTCATGACAGATCCCTCCAACACAGATTGGGGGGCATTGTGCAAGGGCATACCGACTTTCAGCCATTGGTTGAAAGCGGGAAAAGGGTTTCACATCAACTGCTTAGAAATGCTAGTAGTGTGTCAAGCCTATCAGTTCTTCTTTCCAGTCCTAAAGGGACACCATGTGCTAATTCGATCGGACAACATGTCGGTGGTGTCATAAATTGCCTCTCCTCAAAGTGCCTCTACATTCTGGTAGAGTGCCTTCTGGAATGGGCTAAACTCAACTTGCACTCGTTGAGAGCGGTGCATATGCCGGGCAAATGATTCAAGGAGCAGACATGTTATCAAGGAGCAATGTCCCCTCCGGGGAGTGGACACTCCATCCACAGACGGTTCAGAGAATCTAGGAAATCTTTGGCAAGGCCAAAGCAAATCTTCTTCAGCACCATAATTGATGAATGTCTAAAATATAAAAATAAGGAGAAACCTAAGAAGTCCTGATGCTCGGCCCGCATCTGAGTTGACATGAAATCTATCCTGAAGCCTGAAGCCTGAAGCCTGGACCTAGGGGCATAAAGAAGTCGGGCCCTGTCAGACTCGGGCTGAAATGCAGGGCTCGGCTGTACAAGTGGAGAAGGTAATGTTATGTAGACCCCAGCCTTATAGCCTGGGTCTCGTTATTGGCTCATGCTTCTTAGGAACCCTTGTTACAGGCACTCCCAGGCTGGGATCACAGAGTAATCTCTGCACATTTTGGTGGGCTAAATTGCCATTTGTTCGAACAGCTACATAAATGCTATTCCTCAAGTTTGAAAAAGTTTAAGTTTAAAGTTAAGCATTACATGGAAGACTGACAGCCTCTCAGAATTCACCTTCCTTTAACCTCGGTTATGTCTTAAAATGCAACCTGAAACTGGCAGGCATCAGCAGGGGTAAGACAGGTTTTGGTTCATAAGGTTTTTGAGACAGTATTTTTCAATATATCTCACAAACTAAGCTTTTCGTTCTCTCAGTCAACATTGATGTCTTGAAGACATATGCTGTTTTGTTGTATTTAACATAAGTAAATCTAATCTTATTGACGAGAATATATATTTATCTATCAATACACTACATATGTTCATATTTTAGGAAGGGATTTATTTTGAGGTTGACTATATGAAAATTTACTCCAAAAAGTTCACCAAACAAAAATTTTAGCAGACAAACTCCTTTAAAGGGATAGTTTAACCAAAAATGGAATGCTGTCATTATTTACTCACCATCTGTTGTTCTGTTGTGTTCTTCTGGTGGACACAAAATAAGTTATTTTGAAGAATGTTCCTAACCAGACAATTGCTGGTAGCCTTGACTTTCACAGTATGGGAAAAAAAAATAATAATATTGAAGTCAGTAGGGACATTCTTCAAAAACTGTGTGTGTGTGTTCAATAAAATAAAAAATCATACAGGTAAGGAACAACATAAGGGTGAGCAAATGATCACAAAAATGTCACTTTAGAGTAAACTATGCCTTAAAAAGGTACAGTTGCAAAAATGGCGCAAAAGTTTTGATGACTCATCCTGCACTCCCTTATTTTGTCCAATCAAATGTTCTCAAGAATTATAATTTCCCAGCTATAGCATGTCATGTTCGTAGTTAAAACCCTTAACTGTTAACATAAACATAGTACAGAAAAAATTTCCTCATATATTTTCGCACATGAGCTAAAGCAACTGAACTCTGCAGTTGTGGTGTTGCATACAGTAAGATAAGCCCTTATTTACATAATTGCCATTTTGTCATTAGTCATCCCTAAAATAACCAATTGGTGTGCTGAATTTTGAGTGATTTAGACGTTAAAAATATTAAACTGGTTTGGCAAAGTCTTGCAGCATCTTTTGAAATATAACAAAAAGATCCCTAATAGGATTAGCGTGTATAAATTTACATTCAAATCCCTCTGACAGTGCCTTGTTGAAGTGAAACTATGGAGAAAAAGCTTTGCTGGTTGTTACAAAGTGGTGAATGCTAATTCATTAACCACACTTTTTAAAAGGCTTTTTTAAGTTTTGATGAGTAAATTCTTCGATTGGTGTTTTTTTTTGGACAGTTGCGCATGGTAATGATAATAAACTGCTCCATAAATCACAGTGAGTATCTTTCCATAAATAAGGTCCAGTGCAATATATAAAGTGTCTTGAAGAGGTTTTCCTGGGGAACTTCCAATTTGAGAAGCACTATCAACACTCGACAAAAACAATCTGGACTCTCTTGTGCTTTCCTGTCAGATATTGGCTGATAGTGATGAAAAGGATCTGTTTTTTTTTTTTTTTTGCTCTCTGTCTAAAGAAATAAACCAAGTCCTGAGGCCACTTTTACATTTTATACAGCTATTGCCGTGAGACAAATCTGATTGAGTGTTCATAACTGCTGGAAGTTTCCAATAAAACTAACCTACAGGAGTTCTACTGTTGCTACACTGATCGCATACTTTGATATGTCTGTGACATTTATGGTACTATTCTTACTATTTGTCCTTAAAACATAAGATATACAGAAATTGAGCTTTAAAGGAATAGTTCAATCCAAAATAAAACTGTACTCACCCTAAGTTCATCTAAGTTGTAGATGAGTTAGTTTTTTCAGATGAGTGCCATCAGAATGAGAGTTTAAACAGCTGATAAAAATAAATAAAAAATAATCACAATATTTGTTTATTTGTTTGGACTGTTTTATTCAATAAGGCTTTGCTTTCATCAGATATCATTGTGGACAAAAGTCTGGATTTACTGTTTCTCACTGAAACTGGTCACAAACCGGTTGACAACCTGCTTTTTAACCAGCTGATTCCAGCAGGTTTTTGACTTCCTGCAGCCTTCTCACAGATGTGGGGGTATTATTGTGGTTTACAACCTGCAATGCAAATTGTACCCTTTTGTTTATACCTCTGTTTATTCTACTCATTCTACTGCTATTTCTTCGATCTATAGACCTCCAAAATCAAATGCAGAATTTCTGTCAGAATTTGCTGATTTGCTGACAATGTTGTGCATTACGTTTTGAGAGAAATCTGATTCTCAATGATCTTAACTCTTTCCCCGCCATTGGCGAGTTATCTCGTCATTTGGAAGACAACGTTTCCCGCCACTGACACATTTTTATGGCTTTTCTTGTTTTAATTGTTATACACTCGCGGGCGCTACTACAAATCTTCAGAATGAGTTTGAAACCTTCCAAACAAAAACACACAAGGAACAGGATGGAGAAATGAGCGATCTCTTATGTAAACAGATGCATATTAAAAATAGCACGATCATCAGCAATAGACAGCATATAAATCAAAACTGCATAATTTTACAGAGTAAAATGTTGATCCAGGAAGTGGTATATGTCTGTGCAAGCTTTGGAGGTATTGATGGAAGCAATTTACTGGATTTATGCTTTGATAATCATACTGAATAACTAACTTTTGTTTAAAAGTAGAGGCTCTGATCTTTATTTTTGTGTATTGTATATTCAAATATTCAAATATTCCATCAAATTTGAGTGAAAATCATCAAAATCGCTGGCAGTGGCTAGCAACTTTTTTCAAAAAGACTCGCAGGCAAAGAGTTTACATACATGTTGATCAGAAAGACTGTGCTCTGGCCAAGGACTTTTTATCTATGTTGGACTGTACCATATTCTTTAAGGCCTGTTGCACATACTTTCTCTTTCCGTAAATGCAATCAATTGACCCTGTGGCTTTTGTTAATTAGATCAATGCATGCCTGGATGATTTGTCTTCTGTCCCTTCTGAGCATAAAATTATTTGACTTAATAATGCTTTTGCTGCCCATTTGGACATGTTTGCACCTATTAAAACACGCAATGTCTCTTTTGTACATACAGCTCCTTTGTATAATGACAATTTGCATTCAAAGAAGGTGGAATTTCGCTTGTCAGATTTTATAAACCCTGGAAAACCTGTTTGGACCAATATAAAACAGAAATTGACACAGAAAGGTCTTTATGTTTTTCTCAGATTATTTAATGGCTTTTGAATGTAGATGGTGTGAATACTGTGTCAGTTCAGACATGCAATAATTTTCTTAAATTCTTCAGTTTAAAAAAAATATAACATTCGCAAAGATATTATTAGTTCTCTTAGTTCTCCTCGTGTTTTTACAGTTAATCTACCAAGTTTTTTTCTGGTACATCCTTCTCTATTTTTTCCTTAGTCAATACTTGATCCCCAGCACAGGGGCACTGCACAAGATCCCGGGCCCTATGCATAGGCAGTGATGATGTGATGATACTCAGATTTATATACATTCTCAACCTGGTCAATTTTTTGCTTTACAAGACATTTATTGATGGACTGGAGTCGTGTGGAATACTGGTGTATTATTGTGATGTTTTTATCAGCAGTTTAGGATATCAATATGATGGCACCCATTCACTGCAGAGGAGAGCAAGCAATGTAATGCTAAATTTATCCTAATAGAGATTCCAATAAGGACACAAGCTCATCTATATCTTAGATGGACTGAGGGTACATTCTCAGCACATTTTTATTTGGGGGTAAGCTATTATTTTATGTTCTCTTCATGAAAAACCCACATTCAATCACAACCCTTTTTCTGAGCGTCAGCATAGTGCGTTTATCACGCTAAAGATTAATACGTTCACTTTTTTTCAGAGTTTGCTTCTCAGAGTTGCGTTTTAATGGAGTGGCATCATTAGCTCTGTTAAAGCAGCTGCTACTGAGTAGGAGGACTGTTGGGGCAGGGCAGACTGCTTTTTAACTGTCAACATCAATACGCTCTTAGTTGTTAGACAGCCTATTTAGGTCGCAGATACACTTAAGAACCATCATATGAGCCTAAATCCATATCTTGACAATTTTTATGAAAAACTATGCAAGCATTTCTGAATTCCTAAAGTGATCATTTTGATCATTAAAAAGGTGCAATTTCTTAAAATAATTTTATGAGTGACTCTTAACAATGTACAAAAGCCTTTGATTTTGTGCTGACTTTCGTGTTCTATAAAGATCAGCTGTCAGCTGATCAGCAGTGTACTTCACATTAGCATGCTTAAAGGAGACTGATGATCTGACAGCATGTGTTTAATGGGATTATAGCATCAGGGAAAGGAATATTAATGCATATGTGCAGTACAAAAATTGTTTTGCATAATCATAACTTTGAAGATGTATAAATTCAAATATGGTAATGAGGAAACTATGTATTGGCACTTTCAATGCAGCTGGAACTGATGCCTATCAGTCTGCTGGTATGAAATTGAGGTTGCCAAAGTATTTTGATGACCATGCAGCTACTTTAGGTAACAGAAAGAGTCTGGCATTTATTGCATATACTTCATATATATAGACACAAGTCAGGAGCTGATCACCCCTTGCTGCATCACCTGGGCGAGAGTGTATGATGATAGACCCAAAACACCCGATGACCCCAGGTAACATCATTGATGATGTGGTGCACCTGGAAGGTGTATGTCAAATAATTTATGCAGAATCACATTTGTTTGGGTTTTATTTAATGAGTTTTTGTTATCAGTCATGTACATTGGAGTGTTTTGGAGTAATTTAATAACATGTAAATTAAACATACAGTCATCTATTATCCCATAATGCTTTTTTTTGGCAGTTAAATACAATAAACTTTTATTATAATGTATGTTACCATTTCCAAAATAAATGTGTTCTTATTTTAAGCAAGATTGTGTTACATTTATGCTTCAACTGTTTAAATAAATAAATACATACATGTTTGCTCTGAAAACGACTAAATACTGTATGTTGTGATTTTGCTTTAAGTATTTTTAAAGCATGTTTAGCCTAGATACCCATAATAATAATAATAATAATAATAATAATAATAATAATAATAATAATAATAATAATAAAAAACACTGGCTGTTAATTTGGTTTCCCATTTATATTTGGTATACTATTGTTCTTTTCAAGGATAATTTAGGAACAAAAAATAATAATTATTATTATTCCACACAACATTAGGCTAGGCTACTCTACGAACCAAACGTGTAAAACAAACTCATGTTAACAATTAACACTGCGCACAATGAGAATAGGAGATAGGCAAGAAAACAGCGCTGGTTCCTCCATTTTTAGATCGCATCAAGTTTATTGATGAATTAAGTTAACATTTTTAAAGCTAGATAAACAGGGTGATTTTTCCTGAAAGTGGCTAGCTGGCTCAAACGAGCCCCGTGAACCCTCGAATGAATTATAGTGTCTGCATGCTCCGCTACTTCACTCCAATTGTCCGCAAGCTGCAGATGTTCTTCGCCCAACCAGCACTGCAGGTGCAGTTAATGCCGGAGATGCTGATAGTAGTTCTGGCTAGATATCCATCTCTTTGCTTGTTTCTTTTTCTCACATAGAGCTTTTTTTCTGCTTACCTCCCAGATTTCGCTCTAGTGCTGCCGCGTGAGGTGTTGGATTCATTGGATCCCGCAGTCTGACCGGCTGTGCGGTGCGTCTTCAAGAGCATCATCAACAATATCTTTAGTGGATATATGTGACGAACAGTTCCGTGTGCTGCCGCATCATGTTGACATAACTCTGCTGAAGAACTAAAATTAATGAATGACCGCAGAGGAAGATGATATGACTTAACTCTTTGATGTGAAGGGAAGCAGGAAAGGGTTTTATACTGCATATACCGCCGAGGAAACGGGAATGAGGCTTTAAACACGTTTCTTGTCGCTGAGTTTTCTTGCTGAAGTTGGCTTTTCCCAACAGTGGAAAAATGAATTGGAATGGATATTCTTAGAAGTATTCCTTAGAGATGGATGAAAGATGTTTTAACCTTTCCCCTTTGTGAATCTTTTTCGTGAGTCTGGAAAGGTGGAGCGTTCAGGAAAATCTAATGACGGACCTATTAATCCATCAAAAGCACCAGAGGGGTTTGGAAACGTTTGGATGGAAATGTTTGCACCTTTTTCTGGTTTTATACGGAACTACTAATGCTTAGTTGTGGATGACTGCTGGAATCACCATTGTATTGATTGATATAGAGAAATTAATGCAGGGCTGTTGACACAATCGCTGTGAATTTCGCTTTTTTTCCCCCCGCAAATATCCATCTTTTCTTCAGAAAGTATTCCGATCTAAATGGAATTAGTTGAGAAAGCCCTTTGTGAAAGGAATAGACATGGTACATGGGAACAGGTTCCTTCACGGTGAGTCCAGCTGCCAGTTAACTTCACTCTCTTCTCCGTTTCATTTTACGCATGAGGTCTATTCGCATTTACCGGTCTTTCTCGCTTTCTTCCTTTAGGAACTTTCTGTGTGATTGTAAGCTGATTGAAATAATTTCATTTGATATACTTAGAGTGATATGCAACTGCATAATGACATTGCAGTCTATATCATATTTTTCCAGTTGTGTTGTTTTCTGCTGTAAAAAAAAAAAACAGCTTAAGGTGGTATCTGGTATCTACTGTAGCTGATCTAAGCTGATCATTAGCTGGTGCAACATTGGTTATTAGCTGGTCCAAGCTAGTGATGTGGTAGTCTACAAGCTGGTAAACCATCTTGGACCAGCAACAAACCATCTATGAGCTGTTCATACCAGATTTTTAAGCAGGTTTTTACATGGTAGTTTAAGCCTAAATGGTTAGAAGCTGGTTATTATCTAGTTCAAGTTGGTTGAACATTTTGGAAAAGCAACAGACTGGCTGCTAGATGGGCAAATGAGTTTAAGCTGGTTTGTAGCTAGTCAACCAACCAATGGCCAATTGTATTAGCCTACCATAATCCAAAACAGCTACCAGATAAAGGTGAAAGTGTAAAATCATCTGTTTCCCAATTTTACAGTACATCCACAATAAATGAGTCAATCAGGGAAATACATGCAAAATAAAGATGAAAAAAATTACAACAAATAGAACTAAAAGTACAACAAATTGTATCCATGTTTAGACCAAATTCCTTAAGGATACGATTTCAGATCTTGAGTTTCAGCCATTCCCAAAATGCATTTGCAAATATCCATTTTGTGATTTAGAGCAATGTGATTATATGTAGGAACGGCATCCTTCAGTCCAGCTTTATGTTCATAATGAGTCCACATGAGTCATGATGTTTTGATCTTAAATCTTTTGTCGCAGTTGTTGCAGGTCTTCTCATGCTTGGGTTGTCTGGGGCAACAAAGAAGGAAACAGGTAATGATGTTTTGTCACAGAATACCCACCCACTCTCCATCTCCATGTTTCATGGCAATCTCTGACATTTGACTGCTCTCTTTCAGTGAAAAACATTTCAGGAGTGCAGCCAGCAGGACAGTGTGGAACCTGGGTGAAAGAACCAGAGGGAGGCCTCTTCACCTCACCAAATTACCCAAACAAATATCCTCCAGAGCGAGAATGCATCTACATCATTGAAGGTAAAAAAACAACAGCCTTGTAACACAGACAAATCTGCCATATGACACTCGGATGGTGGGGGTTATTTTGAATTGTTCAGCAGGGCAGTGGCACTTGGAGTGAAGGTTGCAAGAGCAATCAGTTGATTATTAATCATATGCAGCACTATTATGATGCTGATAAGCACTAATGTTTCATTTGCATTCATAACAGAAGGATTTATAGATCAACAATCTCTCAATATTTGAACACTAATTTGATTAACGCAATTAGATTTCCACAAAAAATGGGGGTTGTCTTTCAGTCGCATCTGTTGGACTGCTAGCATGCTGTGCTGCTGCTAGCTAATAATCCAATTGTACCGAGAGGCTAATAGTTATTTTCTTGTATTCAGATGGTTTATATGTGATAATCTCTGTCATAATAAAATTACAAACAGTGCTAGCCAGATAAATAAACAATATATAAATTATATTAAAACAACAATCAAAATAAAACAATAAAAATGTAATTTTTTTGCATTTTGTGCATTTTAATGTTTTTGAAAGCCAAAAGCCTTCCAAATATATAGTAATACATTGTTAAATAACCCACTGAGTAATAATTCAAATAAAAATCAGTAGTTGATGCAATATCAAATATGTATTCATGTCGTCAATAATAAATTAACTGTAGTCTGATTACAAGTACTTTAAAATGTAGGCCTAATATAATTATTTACAAATAACTATTTTTTGGAATTTTTTTACACAATCCAGATTACATGTCATCAGTCACTACCCAGCGCTGATTATAAATATTATGAGATCTTATTAATAAATCCCACTATTTAACTCATGTGGTCTTCAAACCACAGAGCTTTTGTATTAGTATATTTTTTCATTCTTCCTTACAACATTTTAGTAATTTTGTGTGATTATCATGTTACAGTGGAAATAAATGCATATGAATCCAATCCATATCACCAAAACTTCCTTGTTATACTAATAATGGCAGACAAAACACAACTATTTTACGAGGTCAAGATTTACATATGAATGTGATTCATATAGAAATGTACAATATTTAAGAAAAAAAAAACTTAATCACAATTGCCATGAGAGTGTATTGTACAGTACATATGACATCATCAATCATAAATTACAGATGTCAGTCTTGATTTATGTTTTTTTTTTTCTCCTTTTTCAGCTCCCCCGAGACAATGCATTGATCTTTTCTTTGATGAAAAGTATTCAATAGAGCCTTCATGGGAATGTAAATTTGACCATATTGAAGTCCGAGATGGGCCCTTTGGCTTTTCTCCAATAATTGGACGCTACTGCGGCCAACAGAACCCTCCATATATCAGATCAAGCGGCCGTTATCTATGGATAAAATTTGTTGCGGATGGTGAATTAGAAGGGATGGGATTTTCTGCAAGCTACAATTTCACAGCAGGTACATACAGTTTTATGCTCCCTTTATGCAGTGTCAGTAACATTTACGTTTATGACAGATTGTTTAATTTTTAAACCAGTGAGTTTTTGGCTTTTGCTGATGCTCTTTTAGAGATCTAGATCCGGTTATAACTCACTAACCTCAGGATATTGTTATCCTCTGCAACTTGAATTCATGATGCAATGAGTAACTACTCTTCAAAATCCATGCTGCTGATTCATATAGCGATTATTTTGAGTCCATGTTGGTTCTGTCAATGATCCAAATATGCAGTTGAGCTTATTAATCATATTCTATTGCAGTAATAAAGAGGCTGTATGTCCCAGTTTGTCTAAAACCTTTTTAAATTGTTTACTTTGATCAATTCTTAGTACCACAATGAATGCTGACAATCTTACCAGGATCATATTTAGATGTTAAAGTTTGCCAATAAGATACTAAATGGTAACAACAACATCATTCCGCAAATAGTTGATTTCAATTACCTGTAATGGAATCATTTGAAAATATGTAGCACATCGCACAATGGTTGTTTTTATCAGACGTCTCATTCTCAGTGCACTATTAAACTTCAATGCTTTCTGCTCTTTTGCCTTGATTTATAATTTAATCTCTGAAGTGAGTCTGAACGGCAAGTAATATTGTGCCTGAGTTCAAGAGAGCTGTTTGTGTAAATTTTGTGCAAACTGAGCAGTGAAAGAAATTGTGTGAAGAATGCCAAAAGCAATATTTGAATAAAGCTACAACTAAAGTTGTAAATGCAGAAAAATGTCACTGAACTGTCAAGCTTTAAGGGCCTTGCAGAAGAATTGCACAGCTGTGGTACTGAGTACAAGAAAAAGTAGTACAGAATTGAAGGTAGCACTGATTTAGAGTAATACTGTATCTGAGAAATGAGTTATGAGCCGAGGCTTTTTTTCCATCCTATTGTGAGTCAGGAGGAAATTCTTTTGCCAAGTTTGGAGAAACTGTTCAGCGTGTATGGACTCACGCTTCACAACTTAACAGGGAAGAAACACAGCTTCCTCTTAGTCTTGGGTTGTCTTGAGTTGCTTAGTCTTGATAAGGAATACCAGTGGCATATAATTTACATAATTAAGGAGATAAAAGTCCCTGAATTCACTTCCCTTGATGTTCCCCCCCAAAAAGTGGAGAGCACATCTGCTGTGCTGTAGCCAATGGTAACACATGCTAATGCAGAAGGTACACCAGATGAATGAAAAGCAGGGGATGAGGAAGGCTAAAATTGCATATATTCATCTTCCCTTTTCACATTTTTTTGTTACAGAAAAGAACATCACTGTGTTTAACTGAAAATGTATGCTGCTTTTTATCACAAAACGGCCCATCAATCAAAATTGTGCCCATCTGCAGTGTGAGAGAGGAGGAATTTTTTCTACATTCGTCATGCTGGGGCTCCGGGCGGCATAAGTTCTGAAATTTCCTGCATAAGACCTCATTAACTTGCTTGCTTCAGTCATATCAAATCGAATACATCAGTGGAAGTGCAACTGAATTACAGATCTGACCTCAAGACATTATTTTAGTGTGGAGCCATGTGATCAAAATAATATATTCGTGAAAATACATTGGAATTTCAGTGAGATTTGACGCCTGGGCAAGTCAAAGTTTTAGAAACTGAATAAATGTTTAAAAAATACCATAATACCAAAATGTTTTTCATGACATTTGTTTCCATAACTGTTCTCACAGTTTCTTCTGACAATACGGATTAAACACGAAAAAAAAAAAAAAAAAAACTGAAAGTGCCTGGCATTATTTATTATTCAGAGTGGAAACTTTAAAGTGACCAGTGACGTCAAATCCTGAGCTAATGACAAATTCTTTAATTAATGAATCAAAAACACACAGAATGACCAGTGAAGTCCAGTTCTCAAGCAACTGATTTTGAGTCAGGATTGTCTAGTTTGTCAGAAAAGTATAGGTTGGCTGTTGAAGTCCAATTCTCAAGCGATTAACTTTTATATGAGATGACTTATACTGTCTTTTTATGCGTTGTGCCGCGTAAGCATAAAACTATGTCTGCATTTGTGATAGGAGAAATGACAACAACAAGCTCTACTCTACACTGCTCAAAACTCACGTTTGAATCATCAGTACCAAATTCTTTAAATATGAAAACATACTGAGTCCAAACAGCTGGCATTGTAGGCTACTTTCCAAGGTTCAGGAAACAGTCCTCCAAAAAAAGTTGAACACACAAGTCTGTTTAGTTTGAAGTCTTCTGGAACTAGGGGTGTCCCCGACTAAAGATTTTCATAGTCGAATTTTCGAATCTTGCTGATATTCGACTGATAGTCGAATCATATGTTTGGGGGCGGGGCAAAATCCATTGAGTCAATGTTTCCATTAAGCCATATTTACTGATGTTAAAACACAGGGAAAATGTGTAACACATGCCTCGCAGATACAAACGGGGTAAATAATGTTTTATGTTTTGATTAAAACATAGTTAAAACTAAACATCAGCGAAACCCTAACAATTAACAATTTTTACAATAGTGCTCTTATTATAAAGTTGGCCTATATGGCAGTAGTTATTAATGTTCTGCATTTCTGTTTTGAGCTGCGCGCGCTGCAGATGACCAGTAGAGTGACACATTTGATAGCAAGTTTTTAACCAATGGGATTCAACTCATAATTTCATATAGAATAGGCTTTGTTATTTATTCAACATAATGTTAATATTAGGACTATCTGCAAAAAGAGCCCGAATGCAAATGAACATATCTGCACAGCTCTCTATGCAAACTCCATTTGTGGACGCGTTCTTCATGAAACAATGTGCAGAAGCACAGCAGCTAAACTCTTATGCTGCATTCACACCAAATGCGAATAGAGCGTCTGGTGCAAATTATTTCAATGTTAAGTCAATGTAAAGACGCACTTACGCGCGTCTGGAGGTCTCACGGCGCGAATGAGGCGTTTAGCGCTGCGCGGTAGACGTGAATTCACCTCATTCGCAAGTCTAGTTAGTGCGAAACGGCACGAATTGAGCGTCTAGCGAGAAACGCGATTTAGGCGGGAGTGGTGCTTTTGTGCATTTACACGGTTGACGCCAATTCCCGCCACGTTAACCAATCAGGAGCCTGCTCAGGACTCACTCATTCAACATGGAGGAACGACTGATGTTGTCAGTGAGTAGTCAACCGAAGCTATATGACACAAGTATCACACAAAAGTTCATATTTGAGGAATAAAAAGGACAGCGCTTGGAAGAGTGTGTTGTAAATACACATTTAACTTTTGAGTAACGTACATGTTTATCGACCCGCTGCCTTCCCGCCGTTTTTTAGAACTAATATAGCCTACAGCTACTTTTCGCTAACAAGATAATATATTTATTCAGAGGACGTGAGCAGGAAAAAGTGGAAAACCCACGAGTGCTTGATCAACATCAGCCATCTTGCAAACAGACAACTGCCTAGAACTTGCCCCTCCCACAAGAAGCGGATTTTGCATCGGACGCTCGTCAAATTCCCTTCAAACTCTTGCTTTCTACACGTGTCTATTTCGCTCTAGACGCGCGAATGCTTTCAAAATGTTCAAGCGGCAAACTAGACACGGTAAACGCGAATTTGACGCTATATTTGCGTTAGGTGTGAACGCAGCATAAAGATTCACAGCGTTTTATGATGCTGTGTTCACACCAGATGCGACTTGCACGAATAAATCGCGCTATTCGCGCGTAGTTGGACACTTGAAAATTTTGAGTTCATACGATTCATTCGCTTCATTCGGATGTGAAATTAACTTCACAACAGACGCGAATTCACGTCGTGGGGGGTCTTCTGCCAGTTGAGTTCACGCAGCATTTTCAACCCCCATTTTCAACCACATAATTTTCATAATATTAATGTTATCATGTCATGAAATGTAGTTTTAAAAGTATAGTTCATGCGAGAATGTAGTTGTTTTAATACTCCGATATGCGGTTTATTTATAAAGACGTCTATTTAAGCGTCTATTTAAAAATGTGTTTCGCCGATTTTCGGAGATGAGCTCCAGCGGGAGCTCAGTGCTCATGTATCCGCCGAGAGCAGTCTCACCTCGGCTAGACCTGAAATGTGCCGCTGGCTCTGATGTCTCTTTAGTGTTCAAGATAAAAAATAACTTGTTTGGGTTGAATCTAATCTTTGGTCTTTATTCAATTCATCTATTAATATCTTATATATACAAGCAAGATCCTTTTTATTCCTGTATCTGTAAAGGTATGAAGAATCATACAGCTCTGGGTATGCACATACAGCGATGATAAATTTGTCCTCCATTGTTTTTTTGGATTTTCCCTCCGCTCGCTACATTGTAATCACGTCACTATTAGAGCAAGCTCCTGATTGGTTAACGCGGTGCAAAATTTCACCAAAGATCAGATTTTTCAACCGCAGGTTGTCTATAGCGTCTTTGCATTGACTTAACATTGAAATTTCTTGTGCCAGACGCTCTATTCGCGTCTGGTGTGAACGCACCATTATAATGGTCTTCTCATTATAATGGTATGGATGTGACAGTCCAGTCATAGTTATTACTATTCTGCATTGTAGTTTAAGCTGCTCGCACTGTGCGCTGAAGAGATTTCACTGTAGTACTTCAATGGAGCGCTTGACTGAACCAAACATATTACATATCAGGTAAATAATATATCCACGATATATATACACCGGCTAAAATGTTTTGAAAACACTTGAACCCTACCTGATCGAAAAAATCCAGTCTCTGTCTGTGTCAGTTTGAGTCTTGGTAAAGTTTGAAATCCCTGCCGCCAAGATGCTCCTCTGTCGGTCACGGATTATGGAGAGTAAAACATAAATCTATAGTGGTGGTTGGATTTATTCACGCACTTTAAAATATTAATTTGAAGCTTATTTTCAGATTCTTATTCATGGCTTTATCATAATAGACTGCATATTAACTTATTGGGAGAAAACCGCGAGTTCTATGTGAAATCAGATATTTGAGCTCCCCCATATAGTCAGAATGGCATAATCAATAACACCTGCGAATATTCGACTGTGAGATTGGTAGTCGAATCAGGCTCCTCGAATCGAAGCATCGGATCGTCGACTATTCGGGGTCACCCCTATCTGGAACAGTGTTGTAAATACAACTTCACCACTGATTTCTAGCTGTGTCCTCTTTTGGAAGGCCAAACAAAGTATTTTCACTTTTGCAACGAAACACAGTGTCTCCACAACATGGCGGCGGTAGCAACAATACTACAGTGAGAATCAAAGTTACACCTTCTTTCTTTGCGTAAAAATTTGGGCATTGTTATGCAAATCTTCCCCCACAGTGACGTAGAGATGTGGGCGTGTTTAAATTAGGCGTTTTAGGGAGGTGTGGACGAGTCTCAACTTTTAAATAGAATATCTCTTTGAGGCTTTAATCTTTGCAACTTTAGTGATCTTATCTATTCACGAACAGCTTGAAACACTCTAAAGAGAAAGGGAAACTTAAAATTGGATTTTCAGTTTCTAATTTTGTGGTCTGTAAAAGAAAGCATTAGAAGAACATCAGAGTAAGTAAATAATGACTGAATTTTCATTTTTGGGGTAAATATCTCATTAAGATTTTTCAAAAGAATAGTTAGTGTTACCAGACTTGTTTAGACGAATCTGAAACCTTAAATTTCTCACAATTCCCATCTGTAACTGAGTTTTCTAAAATCTTTAATAAGCCATTGAAACTTATATTATGAAAACAGATTTTATGATTATACTCAAATTGAAAGCAATTCATTTAAATTTGTCTTTGTGACTCTCTAAAATAAGGAAAATGAATTATTCAGAAAGTGTGGGAATGCTATGGTCCGTGTATCATCCGATCATTCAATTATTCCATTTAATCTGGCAAACCAAAAACGAAATAACGAATCAATATTTTGTTTTTCTGTTTTTCTGTATGAACCAAATATGAAAAACTGATGTTTGTTTCATTTTTTTCAGCTCGTTGTCTCATTTTTTCTTTATTTGTTGTAACAATTTCCCACGGTGCCGTCCTGCTTGCTTTGCGCATGCGCAGTGGATAGTTTCAAAGGAGTAGGTCGCTGAGCGCCAAAAGCGGAGTGTCCGGGGTCAGGGTATATTCTGGCAAACCGTTTACCAATCACGTTTCTCAATCGGCAAAGCAATCTGTGGTACACGCCACTACCAACACACGATGGGTAACTCGCGAAGCACAAAGTTCCTCCGTGTTTTCTCAGCACTATATCATAGAAAATATGAGGTTTGAGAAGTAATAGGCGGGGCAACATTTAAAATATTTCAAAGTTAAAGTTCATGCAAACAGATTTTAATAGACAAGTTTCAGTCAAATATTTATGTTTTATGCCTATAAGAAAACCGAGTGTTAAAGCAGAGCGCAAACAATTATATCTGGAACATTATATACTGTAGACTATCCAATATGCGCTCACTTCCGCGTATCCCTGGCGGGGATAAAGAACACGTTTTTTTTTAACGATCACAGGCATAGTTACAGTATGTCCAATAACAATACAACACGCTATAATGAAAATCAGAGATGGTTTAAATGTCCTTTGAAATCACGCTAACCACTTGTTTTTGGTATGTGGGCATTTTAAGTAGATCATTAATTATTAAATACTATCTATCTATCTATCTATCTATCTATCTATCTATCTATCTATCTATCTATCTATCTATCTATCTATCTATCTATCTATTTATCTATCTATCTATCTATCTATCTATCTATCAACACACATCCATAAATACATACACATATACAATACAAATAAGTAAAAAAAAAAACAAATAGAAAGAATTGAAGAAGAATACAGAAAGCTAGTGTTGGATGAAAACTAGCAGTTAGAATAAATAAATAAAAGTTAGATAAAATATAATTAGAATAGACAGTGCTAGAGTTCGAGGGTCAAAGATGAAAGAGATGTGTTTTTAGATGTTTCTTGAAGATGCATGTACTGCATGTAATATATATTTAGCTTTGCAATATAACAATTTTAAAGGTAACAATGTAATTGAAATTTAAGATCTAGTAGCAATACACACTTACAAACAGTTCTAGTGCACATGTAAACAAATACTGTATGCACAGAACTACGAAGTTACATATTTACATTATTTTACAGTTACATTGCAATCTGTACAAATAAAACAAATTAATTTATTCCTTGTGTTATGTCTTAACCTAGCATCAGCTTATCTACTGCTGTGTGCCATTCTTCAGTTATCAATTATTGATGTAGTATCAGGGTTAAAGTAACTATACACTTAGTAGGCCTACTGTAAATCCATGGCTTTATCAGATCTCGTCTGAATTGGCGACAAGTGAGCAGAATTCTGCAAGTGAAAAATTATATTCAGTAACTATTGATAGGAAAATAACGAATTACTTTAAGATAAATACAGATCTTTGTGCTTTAATGATTTGTATTCTTCCAAATTCTGCCAGCAGAATTTTTTTATTCTTAATTCGCACATAAAATAAATGAATAGCCTAAAGAAGACTGTTGTTTTTGTGAAGAATCAGCATAAAATCAGGGTTTCATCCACATCTTTTTTTATTTAATTTTGAAATCTGAAAAATGAAATTAATTTACTTCAAACCTGCACTCACCAGAAATTATTCTATCAGTGTCATTTTCTATCACAAATCATTTTTATTAACCATTTAAACAGAATGTCGTATTAGGCCTAAATATAAAACCGATTCCAAAAATTTTTTGACATTGTGAATAAAAACAGAATACAACATAGATGACATATCAAATGTTTAAACTGAGAAAAGGTATCAATTTAAGGGAAAAATAAGTTGATTTTAAATTTCATGGCATCAACACATCTCAAAAAAAGTTGGGACAAGGCCATGTTTACCACTGTGTGGCATCCCCTCTTCTTTTTATAACAGTCTGCAAACGTCTGGGTACTGTGGAGACAAGTTGGTCAAGTTTAGGAATAGGAATGTTGTCCCATTCTTGTCTAATACAGGCGTTTAGTTGCTCAATTAGGTCTTCCTCTTTATGATGCTGCAAAAAAGATCTGGCTGGCCATTTCAGTACCCGGATCCTTCTTCTATGCAGCATGATGTTGTAATTGATGCAGTATGTGGTCTGGCATTTTCATGTTGGAAAATGCAAGGCTTCCCTGAAAGAGACGACGTCTGGATGGGAGCATATGTTGTTCTAGAACTTGAATATACCTTTCAGCATTGATGGTGCCTTTCCAGATGTGTAAGCTGCCCATGCCACACTCACTCATGCAACCACATACCATCAGAGATGCAGGCTTCTGAACTGAGCGCTTATAGCAACTTGGGTTGTCCTTGTCCTCTTTAGTCCGGATGACATGGCGTCCCAGTTTTCCAAAAAGAACTTCAAATTTTGATTCATCTGACCACAGAACAGTTTTCCACTTTGCCACAGTCCATTTTAAATGAGCCTTGGCCAAGAGAAAACGCCTGCGCTTCTGGATCATGTTTAGATATGGCTTCTTTTTTTGACCTATAGAGTTTAAGGCGGCAGCGGCGAATGGCACGGTGGATTGTGTTCACCGACAATGTTTTTTGGAAGTATTCCTGAGCCCATGTTGTGATTTCCATTACAGTATCATTCCTGTATGTGATGCAGTGCCGTCTAAGGGCCCGAAGATCACGGGCATCCAGTATGGTTTTCTGGCCTTGACCCTTATACACAGAAATTATTCCAGATTCTCTGAATCTTTGGATGATATTATGCACTGTAGATGTCAATGTCAATGTCAATGTCACCTTTATTTATATAGCGCTTTAAACAAAATACATTGCGTCAAAGCAACTGAACAACATTCATTAGGAAAACAGTGTCAATAATGCAAAAATGATAGTTAAAGGCAGTTCATCATTGGATTCAGTTATGTCATCTCTGTTCAGTTAAATAGTGTCTGTGCATTTATTTGCAATCAAGTCAACGATATCGCTGTAGATGAAGTGTCCCCATAGATGATGATAACTTCAAACTCTTTGCAATTTATCTCTGGGAAACTCTATTTTTCACCGCAGCATTGGGGGAATTGGTGATCCTCTGCCCATCTTGACTTCTGAGAGACACTGAGAGGCTCTTTTTATGCCCAATCATGTTGCCAATTGACCTAATAAGTTGCAATTTGGTCCATTTAACTTTTCCGGCCTCTTATTTCTACCTATCCCAACCTTTTTGGAATGTGTAGCTCTCATGAAATCCAAAATGAGCCAATATTGGGCATGACATTTCAAAATGTCTCACTTTCAACATATATTATCTATATTCTACTGTGAATAAAATATAAGTTTATCAGATTTGTAAATTATTCCATTCCTCACATTCCATTTACTCACAATTTGTACAGCGTCCCAACTTTTTGGGAATCGGGTTTGTATTTATGTCATCCTTAATGTTAAATTCTTAAATGATAATGTTAAATTGGAATACATGTAATAATTAAATCAGTATTAAAAAGTTGATTTTAGATGTATTAGGCCTGTTTACAGTTTAATGCTGATCAGGCGGCTGTACATGCCTTTACATAGCAATTACAACTGTATAATGAAATGAGATTAATGTTTAATACAACATTTTTAACACAGAAATATGTAATGACAAAATGAAATGATAGGCCTACATTATGATACTTATGAAAGTAATATCGCCACTAGGTGTCGGTAAGTCACTGTGTTAATAAAGAAGCCTTTTATTCAATCTATTCGTCCAAGATTCAGATTCTTTCAGGATTAAATTCAAGTGTCTGTGTTTAATAATTTGTCACTGAATTGTCTATAATAATGGGTCTTTCAAAGACTGATTCATATCAGGATTCAGGAATGATACATCACTCTATAGTCTATGCTTACTGTGACTTTGGTTTGATGACGTCAAGAAAATACCCCCGGCCCATTCACATCTGAAAACTACTACTTACCTATGTCACACAATGTAACTGTAAAAATAATGTAAATATGTAACTTCACATAATTCTGTACATATTTGTTTAAATTTTTGCATTTAATTGAAGAGAACTCTTGACCATCTACCTCGTTTTGATTGCTTTTATTGATCTCATTAGTAATAAAATAATCTGCTAATATAAATGTTTTAATTAATGATCACTTAAAATGCCCCACATACCAAAACAAGTGGTTAGCGTGATTTCAAAGGACATTTAAACCATCTCTCTTTTTATTATAGCGTGTTGTATTGTTACCCGACATACTGTAACTACATGTGATCGTTAAAAAAGGTGTTCTTTATCCACGCGATGAATACGCGGAAGTGAGCGCATATTCCTTTGAAACTATCCACTGCGCATGCGCAAAGCAAGCAGGACGGCACCGTGGGAAATTGTTAGACCTACTACAACAAATAAAGAAAAATTGAGAAAACGTAAATTTGATCCATTATTTCGTTTTGGTTTCCTTGTTTATTATATTTCCCGTTTCGAGCTGAAAGCAATTAAACAAACGTCAGTTTTTCATATTTGGTTCATACAGAATAACAGAAAAACAAAATATTGATTCGTTATTTCGTTTTTGGTTTGCCAGATTAAATGGAATAATTGAATGATCGGATGATACACAGACCTGCTATGAACTGCTGTGAATCTTGAATTGACATCATTCATCCTAGCATATTCGAACATCATATGGTTTTAATTCTTGAGGTTCCTAATTTGGTTATAAAGTAATTAAAGGTGTTTTCACCCAAAGTTAGTTTCATCTGGAATTGTAGATGCATGGCATAATCCATTGCTGAAGCCAAACTCCTGGATGGCTCAGTAATAGAAAAGTAGAATGATGTGTAATTACTTCCTGGTATCTTGCGAAAATAAAAATGGTTGTGTAGTCACTCTCTGCATTCAGATGCAATTATCATGCAGATATTGTATGAGTTCATTCCGATAGTCAGATCTTGCTGTCTGTAGACATACTTCCTCCCAGTACTCTACTATATCTATCTTGATTAAGCAGTAAAAGCAGGACACTCAACATATTAAGGTTCGCTGTGAACACACACTTAGTGAGTATCATTTGTCCCTTTCATTCACTCTCTGTACAACTGTCCTTCTCTTCTCACAATCTAGAAAACTCACATGCTCATTCTCCTGAGTCTCACTTCCTTGTCTCCTGGGCTTGACTGACCTTACTTCACCTTCTCTTTTCTAAGAGATGTGTTACCAGACAAGATCTGGCGGGGTTAAATAACAGGGAGAGCTGCTCCCCTGATGTGTCTTTCCCCAGGTCACTGGCTGTTTGAAGCCTTTGTCCCAGCAGTAAACAGACGCAGCAGTAATAAGAAAAACAAGATAGACTAAAAAGCATTTCAGTGACCGCTTTCTTAATCCAGTGGCCACTTAATAATCTTGTTTGGGGAAGCCTCATGTGGCCTTTTCCTCTTTTAATTTTCAATAGGTTTTCTGAATGCAGGGAAAGGCAGGAGGAAGTTGAATGCAGGAGCTGAGAGCGGTCCCTAAGATCCAAATGTTGAAACACAGTAAGGGCCAATTAAGAAATATAGTTCTGTGGCTTTTGATGTTTTGTGCTGTATGTTATTTTTTTGCTGTCACATAATAGTGTGACCAGCCAGGTGAAATTATGGATATTAAAGATAATATTAATATTGAAAATCTCTGTTCAGTTCAGTCTTATATCAAACAAACTTGTATGACTTTATATGTTTTGACAAGCACAAAATATAGGGTTTTATTTATTTATTTATTTTATTTTATGCATTTTGTTTTTGTACATACAGAAAACGTTAGGTGGTTCAGAGAAAAGAAAGTCATACCAGTGTTGTTATTGTTTACTAAGCCTATAACTAATAGCAATATATATTTTAACCAAAATAATGCTGAAACTAATTACAATTTAAATGAAAGATAGAAATGTTGCTTTGGCAACTACCTGAAAAAAGTTCAAGTTGAAGAATCAAAATGATTAAAACTAAATTTGACTAAATTTGAAATAAAAAAATTAATTCAGGCTAATTATATGTATATATATATATATATATATATATATATATATATATATATATATATATATATATATAGACCTGCGCTAGAGCTGATGCCGGCAAACTGGTGGAGCTGGTGACCGGGCGTGCTCTCTCCCCTCGGGCCATTTTGTTGTCGTCTTGTACTCATTTGTTGGTTTATTCTTTTACTTAATTACTTTTACTTTAATAAATGTTATTCCTTTTTGCATACCTCTTCAACGTGTCATTCCCTTCTTTGTCGCGGCTTGCGAGCCGGCCGTGACAAATGGGGGCCCGTCCGCTCATTTGTTTCTGTTTCTGCTTGTACAAATTCCTGTTATTTGTCGACGTGATTTAGAAGCGTTTTTGGTGCGTTCGGTTATTTTGTAATGAACTTGGCATGTTCATTAACTGAAGATAAAACCGGAAGAGTGTTGTTTGGTTAACGCTAATGTTTGGTAGATTTTATTGGTCGTTCAGAAGGAAATGCGCATTGAATTTATTTGATTTGAGGACACATGTTGCTGTATCATCAGTTAGCTGTTCTATGCTGTTTCTAAGAGGTAAGTGATTTTGCAAAATCATATCGTGGAAAGATTATTGTTGATGTTCCCTTGTTAGGTCTAGCTAATTGGTCCCTTTTGGAACAAGTAGGGAATGTAATTTTTGTTATTTTTGTGTGGTGACCGTGAGTAGAGCAGTTGTCTCGGGAGCATGGCCGTGGTATGAGATAGTCACCAGTGTGCTGGTTGCTTTTCTTGTACCAGCGGGAGTTGGTGCTTAAATACCCCTCGCCAGTAACCACACGAAGATTAGGGATGAGGTAGTTAGTTGTTTTTTTCTATCGATAGGGAAAGGGAATTTTTTTCTCTTACCACGTGAGGTTTGTGAATCACACTAAATTAATTGTAACATATATTTAAAAGGAAGTATGTCCGATGTCATAGAAGGTTTTATTACTTCTCCCTCTGAAGCGTTATTTGAATTGTTTACAAAAGATCTGTTATTTAAGATTGCGGATCATTATGAAATCGAACTTGAAGATAAAAGATTAAAAGAGGGTAAAATTAGAGAAACAATTAAAACAAAATTGATAGAACAAGCTATATTAATTGAAATGTCTGATACAGCTACTGCTAGTCAAATTAAACCACCTGTTAACCTTTTAACTTTTGAACAACAAGAAAGGTTATTATTGTTACAGATTGAACAGGAGCGTGTAAAATTAGAAATGGAGCATGAGAGAAATAGAGTCAAACAGACTGATATAGAGCTGCAGAAATATCGCTTGGATATGATAAGAGAAGGCAGAATAGATGATGGGTCAGATGATGCTTTTCAGGGTTCTTCTAGAATGTTTGACACTGCGGCAAACTTGCGTTTGATGCCTAAATTTAGTGAACGAGATCCGGATACATTTTTTACCTCGTTTGAATGGATTGCGAAAGCGAGAGGTTGCCCCAGTAAGGAACGTACACTACTTTTACAGTGCGTGTTTACTGGCAGGGCTCAAGAAGTCTATTCTTCTCTTCCAGTTTCAGACTGTAACGATTATGACATCGTAAAAGCAGCAGTTTTGAAATCATACGAGTTAGTAACAGAAGCGTACAGACAAAAATTTAGAACATTGTCCAGAGGTGTTAACGTTGCTCATGTTGAGTTTGCTAGAGAGCTTAGTATTGCATTTAATCGTTGGTGTATGTCATCTGAGGTAACCACAGTTGAGGAGTTGACTGACTTAATTGTGCTGGAACAGTTTTAGAATTCTGTACCCGCTCGTATTGCGACATATATAAACGAGCAGAAAGCAGATACAGCTGCAAAAACTGCTGAATTAGCCGATGACTACATGTTAACACACAAGTATTTTGAGTCTGAGTATTTCACAATCTGCTCAGTTACTGGGATTTTCATGCACAACCATTTCTAGAGTTTACAAAGAATGGTGTGAAAAGGGAAAAACATCCAGTATGCAGCAGTCCTGTGGGCGAAAATGCCTTGTTGATGCTAGAGGTCAGAGGAGAATGGGCCGACTGATTCAAGCGGATAGAAGAGCAACTTTGACTGAAATAACCACTCGTTACAACCGAGGTATGCAGCAAAGCATTTGTGAAGCCACAACATGCACAACCTTGAGGCGGATGGGCTACAAGAGCAGAAGACCCCACCGGGTAGCACTCATCTCCACTACAAATAGGAAAAAGAGGCTACAATTTGCATGAGCTCACCAAAATTGGACAGTTGAATACTGGAAAAATGTTGCCTGGTCTGATGAGTCTCGATTTCAGTTGAGACATTCAGATGGTAGAGTCAGAATTTGGCGTAAACAGAATGAGAAAATGGATCCATCATGCCTTGTTACCACTGTGCAGGACGGTGGTGGTGTTGTAATGGTGTGGGGGATGTTTTCTTGGCACACTTTAGGCCCCTTAGTGCCAATTGGACATCATTTAAATGCCACGGCCTACCTGACCATGTCCATCCCTTTATGACCACCATGTAGCCATGTTCTGATGGCTACTTCCAGCAGGATAATGCACCACGTCACAAAGCTTGAATCATTTCAAATTGGTTTATTGAACATGACAATGAGTACACTGTACTAAAATGGCCCCCACAGTCACCAGATCTCAACCCAATAGAGCATCTTTGGGATGTGGTGGAACGGGAGCTTCGTGCCCTGGATGTGCATCCCACAAATCTCCATCATCTGCAAGATGCTATCCTATCAATACGGCCAACATTTCTAAAGAATGCTTTCAGCACCTTGTTGATTCAATGCCACGTAGAATTAAGGCAGTTCTGAATGCGAAAGGGGGTCAAACACAGTATTAGTATGGTGTTCCTAATAATCCTTTAGGTGAGTGTATATATATATATATATATATATATATATATATATATATATATATATATATATACAGTACAGACCAAAAGTTTGGACAAACCTTCTCATTCAAAGAGTTTTCTTTATTTTCATGACTATGAAAATTGTAGAGTCACAATGAAGGCATCAAGGGCTATTTGATCAAGAAGGAGAGTGATGGGGTGCTGCGCCAGATGACCTGGCCTCCACAGTCACCGGACCTGAACCCAATCGAGATGGTTTAGGGGTGAGCTGGACTGCAGACAGAAGGCAAAAGGGCCAACAAGTGCTAAGCATCTCTCGGGGAACTCCTTCAAGACTGTTGGAAGACCATTTCAGGTGACTACCTCTTGAAGCTCATCAAGAGAATGCCAAGAGTGTGCAAAGCAGTAATCAAAGCAAAAGGTGGCTACTTTGAAGAACCTAGAATATGACATATTTTCATTTTTTTCACACTTTTTTGTTTAATCATATTATTCCATATATAATTCCACATGTTTTAATTCATAGTTTTGATGCCTTCAGTGTGAATCTACAATTTTCATAGTCATGAAAATAAAGAAAACTCTTTGAATGAGAAGGTGTGTCCAAACTTTTGGTCTGTACTGTACGTATATATATATATTAGGGGTGTAACGGTTCACAAAATTCACGGTTCGGTTCGATACGATACACTGGTGTCACGGTTCGGTTCGGTTCGGTACGGTTCGGTACGTTTTAGATACAGCAAAAAGAAAAAATTGGCAGATAAATTTTCTTGATTTTTAAAAAATGTTTTATTTATTAAAACTAACAAAGTATGTTTTTATTTTTTTACATTGAACAATGATGGAGCTATTTACCCATCTTCTATGGGGTTTTCTAAAACAAAACCAGCTCCTTATAAAAAAAAAATGAAAATGTTATATTATTGTAGTAGTTATTAACAAATACAAAGATGTAACTTTTTATATGGAACTCTGAGTGTGTTTTTACTCAGTTGGTTCTCTATAGGGCTTATGTTTTTTGGAACAAAGCAGGAATTACGGTCTGTCTGAAATGGGCTCGTGAAGGAATATTGTAACGGGGCTCAATTACATTAAGCATGTTCTTAAAACCTACGTTTTCCACTACAGAGTAAGGCGCTCGCTCACTCAGTACGCGCTGAAGGCTCGTTGCAAAATGGCTAATGCGTTTAACAGACCAGAAATAGAAGATCCTCCAATAACCAACAGGTCTGGTGTTTGGGTGCACTTTGGATTCCCTGTAAGCTATAATGGTGATGATAGATTGAATGGTAAATAGTAAGGTCTCATATCCGCAGCTATAACGTAAATGTAGCCTACCAATCGCCGTGGTGATGTCTTTTGCCCTGTTTGAATCCGTTGGAAATGTCTGTCTAAATGCTGCGGGGTTGCGTGTATGTTTCTCCTTTTTTCCGTCTTTTCCCAGATACTGGCACACTAAGGTGATGTCAGCGTAAATGAGTTGACATGTTTCAAGTATTCCCGCTGGTGTTTTTTTTTTTTTTTGAATTCCCGCTGGTGTACCCTAGATGCAACATATCGTTGTTTTTTTTATCCACCACTCTCTTGCCATCACCATTATAGCTTACAGGGAATCCAAAGTGCACCCAAACACCAGAACTGTTGGTTATTGGAGGATTTTCTATTTCTGGTCTGTTAAACGCATTGGCCATTTTGCAACGAGCCTTCAGCGTGTATTACTGAGTGAGCAAGCGCCTGACTGAGTAGTCTAACATAAACATATAAGTTGGTGTTTTTTTCTTCTTCGGGGGTGTCAGGGGCATTGCCTGTTACGTCGTTTGGATTATTGGGCTACCTTGTTGAAAGCATATCATTATATTTCACAATTTTTTTTTATTTTCCAAATATAATTAATTAGTCCAACGAACCGTTTGGTATATATGTATACATATATATATATATATATATATATATATATATATATATATATATATATATATATATATATATTAGAGGTGGGCATAGATTAATTTTTTAAATCTAGATTAATCTCACTGTAATCTTGGAATTAATCTAGATTAATCTAGATTAAAATGGCTCATTTGAATTCTGCCAAAGGCATTCAGAATATGTGTGCTACCCAAATAAAATAATGACTAAAAGTAAGTCTTTTAGAATGGGTTTCTAAAGCCAGGTGGTGCATTAGACCAGGGGCTGTTTCCTGTTTCCAAAATGGTTTCCATTGGGAAGCTTCTTAAAAAAAAAATTCCCTGAAGCAAACCCGGCGGCTTCAGATGCATCCATGTTAGCACGTCATGTTTGATGTGGTAATTTCTAGGGCTTTGGCATCATGACGTCATTACTTGGCGTGGCCCCCATGTTGATGGCCTCCTTTACTGCTACTTGGACTACTGCGCAGTGTTTAGACGTACTCCCTCTCATCCGTGTGTCTTAATTTGATTAATTAAAAATCTATTTCAACCATGGTAAACCGTTGCTGTACTGTGGGGTGTAATATTGCAACACATAATGGCCATGGGGAAAATAAAATGAGAATGGATTAACTTACCACCGCTTTACTGCTTGGAGGCGTGACCACGGAGACCATAACATCTGAATATTCATTTATATAGCTTAAAGTCAACACTGAACATTGAAAATAAGGGAAATTTCCCGGGTTACTCATCCAAAATACGGGAAATTTCAACATTCATCTTTCTGTTGCAATCCCTCTGCTGACACCAGAAAT
The DNA here is from genome assembly GCF_963082965.1 of Carassius carassius. Classification (NCBI taxonomy): domain Eukaryota; kingdom Metazoa; phylum Chordata; class Actinopteri; order Cypriniformes; family Cyprinidae; genus Carassius; species Carassius carassius. The sequence goes on from NC_081796.1 coordinate 14,533,837, forward strand.
CCGTAACGTTACTACAAAACTGCTGCATTAACTAACGTTAAGCGATTTTTGTGAAGCTAGGTCTAACGTGACTTTGCTTACAGATTGGCGTGAAATCGTGCTCTCACAACAACCACACTGTTATCTTAAAAAGCCCAACATCACGCTAAGCTTGCTTTCAAGTAAGCAAAACGATGCTTTGAAAACATCTATTCGCTGGAAGGGCAAGGAGTAGCAACAGGACAAAAGCACAGAGACTTGACAGATCTGATGGAAGGGCTAACGGGATATTTTACAGGAAAATACTAAAACGGGAAGACAGCGGGAAAAGAGCTCAAATACGTGAGAACCCTGGAAAAAAATGGGAGGGTTGACAGCTTACTAACTACACTTTTGAAAACATAGTTAAAAGTCCATGTGTGAATGGTTGTTAGCACTAACAGTTACTAAACTAGAAGCTAGGTAGAGCGCAGCTTACCTTTGTATGGATTACTGTATACTGTTTGCCGGTTCTATGATCTGCAGCTCCTGAACCCATCCATTGGTGAACTGTACATGAGACTCCAATTACTTGTAGCTTCGGAAATATTCTGAAGTGTAAGGCACTCACAAAACAAACAAGGTAGCCGAGGATATCTGTAATGCAAAAGTGCAGCAGCAAGTCGTCGTCGGTACTCCACTCTTTGTTGGGAATTTCATATGGATCCAAACCGTTAATAGTGCCGATTTTGTCCACATACCGGTCTCTGGCATCCCTATTTAGCGTATCCCTATAAATCCCACAACCTTTCCGCGATTTTAACATCTTTTTTCTCTGCACAAAAATATCAAGGTGAAAGTCATCATAGCTCGCCAAATATAGACCCAGCTCTCAACCCAACTTTGAGAATAAATTTAACGGCGATTTTTTTTTTATCGCCCGATAAGAGTCTCCCGTTAACGCAGCATGTTAACGCCGATAACGGCCCACCACTAGTATATATATATATATATATATATATATATATATATATATACACATATATAACAATAATAAAAGTGACAAAAGTATATGAAAAAATTACTAAAAACTAAAATAAAATCAGAAAAAATAAAAAAATAGTTCATTCAAAATATTAATTATAGTTTAGAAATAATAAATAGCATGCATGTTTCATGTATGTTTTTTCATACAATAGATGTCAATGGTCACCAACTGTTTGTTTTTCAACATTCTTCAAAATATCTTATTTTATGTTCTCTAGAAGGAAGTTATATAGGTTTGGAATGATGTGAGGGTGAGTAAATAATGATAGAATTTTCAATTTGGGGTGAACTATCCCTTTAAACAGGCCATTTATAGAGATTCCTTGAGGGTTAGGGAAGGGCAAGTTGGTCTTTCATACCTGGACAAAGCTTTTGGTTTGGAATGGAGGCGCTGTAACACCAAAATCTGTTTTAGATTAGGGTTTTGTTCAAACTGAGTGTGGGAAGTCGTGGCCTAATGGTTAGAGAGTCGGACTCCCAATCGAAAGGTTGTGAGTTCGAGTCCCGGGCCGGCAGGAATTGTGGGTGGGGGGAGTGCATGTACAGTTCTCTCTCCACCTTCAATACCATGACTTAGGTGCCCTTGAGCAAGGCATCGAATCCCCAACTGCTCCCCGGGCGCCGCAGCATAAATGGCTGCCCACTGCTCCGGGTGTGTGCTCACAGTGTGTGTGTGTGTTCACTGCTCTGTGTGTGTGCATTTTGGATGGGTTAAATGCAGAGCACAAATTCTGAGTATGGGTCACCATACTTGGCTGAATGTCACTTCACTCAACATCCTTTTTCCAAGAGATTGGTGGAGATTTGGCCTTCTGTATATCCACCATAATCAGTGCATGAAACCCTGGATTTGACATAAATTATGATTGCAGATCCCGGTCATCATTATCGCCTCTGCTCTAATAAGACCCGACTGCCATGCGGCTGGTGTGGCTCGATTTTCACTGCACTGAGGCGTTGCACAAGCCCTGAAGTCATAAACAGCTAATTTGAACTTCCAAAGAGCAACTGTTGACAGATAAAGGGCCAAATACAAGACCATTAATTAACATGGTCTCACTACCATCAAAGCACATGCTAGTTCTTTGTGAAATGAAAATAAAAACCGTGCAATACTGATAAAATAGGACATACATTTATTCTAGCATGTACTAAGTGTGATCATTGTCAGTTATTAGCTATACACTGTATATGAGATGAAATGTGTGTTTAAAAATGATATGTATAAATGTGTTGCATTGTACAGCTGGCATGTATGTAGGTTCTTGAACAATGTATATTGGTGGAGATTTTTCAGTGACTCTGCAGGATATATTGGTATGCCTGGCAACAAGTGTTTTTAAGTGAATTAGTGAGCAAGTCATTGAGTTGCTCAATCAGCAATTCGTTTCAAAACTTAGATTCATTCAGAAAATAAAATGATACAGTCATGTGTTGCTCTGATATGCAACAATAGATTTTGCATTTGTTTGGAATTGTATTTGCTGATAGAGAAAAATTAGGCACAGCCTAATTCAGTATTAACTTCTTGTTCAGTGAACTGTTGAATAAAAGCAATATTCCACTTGAAGTCCTGCTGTTGGTCTGAAACGTAGAGTTATGTTGGCATTACATTGAACGTAAGAAAATTATTTTTTTCATGTTATGACCTTTTTTGTACCAGTGTCTTTCTCTCTGCATTTGAATCTATTTCTATGCTGTGCATGTTGTTGTATTCTTGCTCAAATATTATTAGCATTCACAGCACTCATAACGGCATGCTTCTTGCTCATAATAAATAATATTCAACTCTATTTGCACATATAGAGGATGCAGCAATAGCAGAAATAAGTAATCCCAAGTGCGATAATTCTGATAAGGCCGTGATGTACTGGAGATATTTAATCTTCTAATTCGTGGACTCGAGATCATATTATATTTAAATCATTCTAACGACATCTGAGAATAGAAAAGGGAGCTGGATATATGGCCCCAATGTGCACAAGATCCCAGCTATATTACTGAGGTGTGTTGGTGTGAAAATTTTAAAATTTAACTCAGGGAATTAACTCTCAGGACATTTATGTGGCCTCAGGTCCGATAAAATCTAGTCTTCTGTGCAATCGACATTTCCATCTCTGGAAGGTTGAATCGATTTTCTGAGGTCCTTGACATAGCAAAATTTTATCTTGAAGCACAACAAGATGACTCATGTCCTCCCCTAATGTTGAGGGTAGGGGATGGTAATTAGCGGAGAAACTAAATAAATGAAACCAGAGTAACAAATTGATGTAGATTTTGCATCACTGGTGGTATGAAGGAAGCTAAACAAATGTGACTGCACAACTTGCATTTTTTGCTTGAGTCAATTGGACAATTCAATGTAAATTAACAGTAGTGGGGAAGTTGTGGCCTAATGGTTAGAGAGTCGGACTCCCAATCGAAAGGTTGTGGGTTCGAGTCCCGGGCCGGCAGGAATTGTGGGTGGGGGGAGTGCATGTACAGTTCTCTCTCCACCTTCAATACCACGACTTAGGTGCCCTTGATCAAGGCATCGAACCCCCAACTGCTCCCTGGGCGCTGCAGCATAAATGACTGCTCCGGGTGTGTGCTCACAGTGTGTGTTTGTGTGTTCACTGCTCTGTGTGTGTGCATTTCGGATGGGTTAAATGCAGAGCACAAATTCTGAGTATGGGTCACCATACTTGGCTGAATGTCACTTCACTCACTTTAGTGTTCTAGTACTGAAAGGAGTCAAGTGCTTTTCCTGTAATGCCTAGAATATGTGAATTTGGACACTTTAACATGGCAGCATTTATTAACCATTATGATATCTTGGAAGATTGGGATGGAAAATTGCATGCTTTGTGTTTCGCTTCAGATGTTACAACAAGGACAATTCAGAGAGAGGCACACATAATGCTGCTTCCTTCAGAAAATGTATTCTGATCTGAGTGGTTGAGTATAAGGAACAAAAAAAAATAATAATGTGGGTTTCCCACTGTGAAAGAACCTAAAGTCAGCACAGCATAAATTTCATTTGAAGAAAGTGCAAACACAGTGAGGAATCTGAATGAGAAAAACTGAAATTCCTGTATCTTTGAAAACATCACCCTGAACATATCTTCCATTTCAAAGGAAGTTGTTGAACAATAAAAAGCACTATGGCTGTGCTTTAATGATCTTGGCCTGCTCATGTGTTCGTATGAATATATATAAATTATTTCTAAAATATTTGAAAATACAGTTAATGGATACAATGACTCAGATACAGCTCTTCTACACAATAAAAATTATGTTACAGTAAAAAAAAAAAAAACATGTTTAATTCAATGTGTTACTTAAGAAGAGTTAGTCCTTAGAGTTAGCATACAGGTAAGACGAGAACGAGACCAGACATCGATTGAGTGAGTGTGTGTGGTTTTTATGGTGCTGAGGTGATTGGGTGGTGATGAGGATCAGGTGGATGTGCTTAGTATTCCGGTGAGGGCGTGCGTAGTGATTGCGTGGAGGTGGAACCTGGCGTGTTTGTAACAGTACCCCCCTCCCCACGGCCCGCTCCTGAGGGCCGATGACCCCAACGACGTGGTGGACGTCCTCTTCCCCTGGGAGCTGGTCGGTCAGGATGATTGGAGTGGAAGGTGTCGAGTAAGTTAGGATCCAGGATGTCGTTGCGTGGGACCCAGGAACGTTCCTCTGGACCGTATCCTTCCCAGTCCACTAGATATTCCAGTTGTCCACCACGCCACCGGGAGTCCAGGATGTCACTCACTGCATAGGCTACGCCGTCGTCTAGGAGGAGTGGAGGCTTCCGTTTTGCCAGGTTCTGTGGAGGGAGAGACAGAAGGATGGTGAGGTTTAAGGAGAGACACATGGAATGTGGGGTGAATCCCGTATTCATGGGGTAACTGGAGTTTGTACGTGACCGGATTATTCTGCTGGATGATGGTGAATGGGCCAATGAATCTGGGACTTAGCTTGCGGCAGGGCAGACGCAGGCGGATGTCCCGGGTGAGCAGCCAGACCTTCTGACCGGGTCGGTACGTTGGGGCCTCTGATCGGCGAAGGTCGGCTGTTGGTGGTGTGCCGCATCCCAGACCCTCTCGCTCTCCGGGAACCAGTAGTAGATGGCGGGGACATCCGAGGGTTCACCTGACCAGGGAAATAGAGGTGGTTGGTAGCAGAGTACGCACTGGAATGGAGTGAGTCCGGTGGTAGGTTGACGAAGGGAGTTTTGTGCGTACTCGGCTCACCCATGGAACTGGTTCCAGGAGTTCTGGTGGCCGTGACAGAAGGTACGGAGGAAGAATCCAATCTCCTGAACCTTCCTCTCCATCTGCCCATTTGACTGGGGATGGTACCCGGAGGACAGGCTGATGGCCACACCTAGGAGTGAGTGGAAAGCCTTCCATACCCGGGAGATGAACTGGGGGCCTCGGTCCGAGACGATATCCTCTGGGATGCCGAAGTACCTGAAGACATGATTAAATAACAGTTCAGCCGTTTCCATGGCCGTGGACAGACCCTTCAAAGGAAGAAGACGACAGGATTTAGAAAATCTATCCACTATGACAAGAATGCAGGTATTGTTATCTGATGGAGGAAGATCGGTTATGAAGTCCACCCCTAGATGTGACCACGGGCGATTGGGAACGGGCAGAGGATGGAACTTGCCTGATGGAAGATGGCGAGGGCTTTTGGATATGGCGCAGCTTGTACATCCATTCACGTACCTCCTGACATCTGAGGCCATGTTGGGCCACCAGAAGCGTTCCTTCAGCAACGAGAGGGTTTCATTGACCCCCGGGTGACCAGTGCCAAGCGATGTGTTAGTGGAGTGTATGAGTGGAGTGCGCCGTGTCCTGGGAATATACTGAAGTTCCGGTGGTTAACACGGCAGGGTGTTGGTGGTAGGCTCGGTAGGAAGAAGGGTCTCAGCAGACCAGGTAATAGGAGAGACGATGATTCTTTCTGGAAGTATGGTTTCCGGAGTTTCGGGATTCTCTTCGGGGGCGTAACACCTGGAGAGGGCGTCAGCCTTCACATTTTTCACCCCTGGGCGGTATGAGATGGTGAAATGGAAGCGGGTGAAGAATAACGCCCAGCGGGCTTGTCTCGGATTTAATCTTTTGGCCACTCAAAGATACTGTAAGTTCTTATGATATGTTAGGACCAGAAAGGGGTGTTTGGCTCCCTCCAATCAATGCCTCCATTCTTCCAAGTGTGGACCAAGTGTGGACTTGGTAGCCTGACGGCGCCTGACGGCGTTGCCGTGGTAGCGAGCTTGAGCTGAAGGCAGAGGGCGCCGGAGATGAAGTTGCCAGCTGACCCAGATAGCACTCACCATGGGACGAGGAGGACGGACGGGGCATACAGCGATGGCATGCCCCGTGGCTGCACAGTAGAGGCAAAGATTCTGGGCCAGCCGTCTTTGTCGTTTAGCCATAGAGAGACGATAGGAGTCTAGTAGCATGGGTTCACTGGCTGGTTCTGGGGAGCTGAGTGGCGTAGAGGAATACGCCTAGCCCTGGTGCTCTTCGAGGCATGACTGCATACGAGTGGCGAAGCGGATGGACAGCTGGATGAATCTTTCTAGCCCAATGGTGAGGTTCCAATCACTGACGGTAGGTAGTCAGTAAAGCCTGTTTGTTCCGCTAGTGTCCTAAACTGAAGGGCATATTCATTGACAGACATTTTCCCCTGTTTGAGATTATACAGCTTCTCACCAATGGAAGAGTACCAAACTGGTCTGCCGAAAACTTCACGGAAATGGTCGATGAAGCTGGAATAAGACTGGATAACTGGGTTATTTTGAGTCCATATTGAATCTGCCCACAGTAGTGCTTTAACTTGCAGTTGAGAAATTACGAAGGCTACCTTAGATCTCTCAGTGGGGTACAAATGCGGTTGCATCTCCAGGACCAGCAAGCATTGTAGGAGGAAACCGTTGTATTCCTCCGCCGCGCCAGAGTAGGGCGCTGGCCGGGCCATGGGGCCATCTTGAAAGGGGTCCGTGAGGCTCATGCTTTCGCCTGGCGGTGTTGGTCCGGTCTTTTGTTACGGATCACTCGGGAGGCTGAGGAGTAACAGACAGAATGGTTTATTGAACAGGCACAAGCAGAGGAGCAGGTAGTGTAGGGTGGAGTGAGGGATGGATCCGTGCAGGCTGGGTGAAGACGTCAGAGGAGGAAGGTGAACCACACACACTGGGGATCTGGATCTTCGGAGAATCGCTGGAGAGAGCTAAGTAGAAGAAGAGTTAGTCCTTAGAGTTAGCATACAGGTAAGACCCTGTCGCGAACGAGACCGGACATCGATTGAGTGCGTGTGTGTGGTTTTTATGGTGCTGAGGTGATTGGGTGGTGATGAGGATCAGGTGGATGTGCTTAGTATTCCAGTGAGGGCGTGTGTAGTGATTGCGTGGAGGTGGAACCTGGCGTGTTTGTAACAATATATATATATACAGTATATATATATAGTATATACAGTATATATATATATATATATATATACAGTATATATATGATGAGTATGTTTTGAAAATCTGAATTAAAATGATTTTGTTGTTTTGGGGTGGCATAAAGTAAAAAAAAAAATGTCAGGGTGATACAACTGTTTTGATATAAAATTTAAAAAAAAAGGCAAGGTTAGTGAGGTTGAAAATTTCATGTGGTGAAAGCGTAATACTATTTATAAATTATTAAAGAAAATAAGAAATATTTTAAATACTTTGTGTTTTTACAAATTTATTTTAAAACCTTTATAAAGAATGATTAAGAGATATTGACTTGCATATATTTAAGGTCTAAAGAAAATTGATGGGTAGAACACATGGCATTTTGGAGGCATTAAAGATGACATTTCAAGAGTGAAATTCTAAGAACTTGACTTACAATGTTTAAAACTCTTTTTTTTTTTTACCTTTACTTTATTATTATTATTTTTTTTACTTATTTATCTTGGGTGCTTATCAAAAACCTCACTGTGCCTTGCCATGTTAAAATCTAGAGTGGAGTGTGGAAATGACTAGAGCAGATCTAATTTACTAAAGTAATGCTCTCAGACTGAGCTGTTTGTCACAAGCACACGGACAAGGTGGAAAAGAATGCCGATGGTCCTGCTCCTGTTGTTTATCTCCTCCAGACTTATTTGGCTGCTTGCATCATTTCAGCAACGGGGAGCCAGGTGCAGTCAACACTGCTTAATGGAGCATTGAATTGGTTTTAAAGAGCAGTACTTTCTTTGTAATTTGGAAAATGCTTGTCTTTGTAAATTGTATTATGAGTAACATCAGTTTTGTCAGGTTTTATGTTTACTGTGGATTTTTAACAGCATAATGTAGGCTGATGCAGAAATAATGTGGTTGTTCTCTGTAGTAGAGCTCAGTGGACTGTGTTACATTACACACTGGCTGCAGTACAGAGGTCATTCCAGAAGCACAGAATGTGTACAAGCTTATCGAACCTTACCTTTCACTCAAGGGAGATCTACTGTGTTTATCGCAGCCACCAACCAGAACTTAAAGAATTCAATAGTACAGCGTTATTTAGCTGCCAACATTTTTATCTCCTTTTCCTGAACATTTTTTTCTCTCTCTTTTTCTCTCTCTTTCTCTCTCTCTCTCTCTACTAAAGCCAATTACCCCCCAAAATCAATATGTGGACTAACTGTGCTTGCAGTCAGATGGTGCAAGATTGAGTGACAGGAGGAGCGAGCAAGAGAGAGAGAGAGATCTCACCACTTTTTATTGGCTTCTAAAGACCCTATGAATTTGCTTTACAAGTGCAATTTTCTTTCTTATGTCGATATATTCTACAGGAAGTTGGAACAGGGCATAATTTAAATAATTAAATAATAATAATAATAGTGTCTTTAAATATTACACAGTTTGATCTTTTTGTGACAAATATAGGTTAGTTCAGGTTGACAAATGTTGTGGTGAGACTCCCTAAAACATGATATGTATAAATTAATTTATGAATTGTTTTAAATACTTTGTATTTACTTAAATTTAACACTAAAAATATATTTAATTTGAAAATAATGATAAAGAGGTATTTAAGGTGTAAGGAAAATGTGTTATTACATTTTGCTTAATGGTTACTTTGACCACATTTTGACATTTTAGCGGCATTAAACGTGACATTTCAAGAGTGAATTTTCAAATACCTGCCATGTTTTTTTCATTTTTTTTTTTCTTTTCTTTACTGAAAGCACTCTTAGACGTCATACATGTTTTTTGAGGTTTTTTTTCTTTTATTTTATTTATATGTTAGCAGCAATTTCACTGGACAAACAAACCCCCTCCCTCTATCCAAAAAGGGAGTTTTGGAAGTCCATGACTGTGACGCAGATGTCAAGCTTCACTAAATTTACTAATTATTTCATGTTATAAACTTAGACTTTAATTTAATTCAAATTTGAAGAGCGGATGAAGTTATTCATTTGCGAATATTTGTACACTTGACTAATAGTTTCAAAATTTGTCAAAGCTATAGGATGATTTCAAAATATTTTTATGCAGTGCACCTTTATTGCTTTTGTTTGTCATTTTTAGAGCTTGAAGGCCTGGGATCACTAGCAAATCTTGTTTTCCTGTATCCTTTATATAATTACATAATTCATAATTTTTATGTACAGTATACTGTTCCTTTCATGTTCCAGTTAAATCATTTTGGCAAATCTGAATTTGGCAAAACTTTGCTGATTACCTTTAAGCTGTTTTCTCCATATACTGTCTCTCCTTTTCTTTTTCTGTCTCTCTTTTTTATGCTGTTTCAGTCCCAGCAGCTGGAAAGCCGATGCTCAATTTAACCACATACAACATTTGTCTCTTTAGCCGTCCATTCATAATGGCTTGCCTACAGTGTGCTTTATTATTATTCCCTTGCTAATCCTTACACCCATTTAACCGTAAAGAGGAACTTATACTGTGTGGCTGTGAGTACAGGAGGTTAATGGGATATCCCTGAACATGGTGCAGAAATGCCCTATCGTGTCACATAAAGGCAAAAAAATTGAGGTGAGATTTACTGTGTTGCCCCTGGCCCTGTATTTAGTTCAATGTAAATCTCTATTATTACTAAGAACAAATTTTGTTATTTCATCATAGCTTTTGTGGCATGGTGAAAGCAGGTTCAAAGAGCTTTGATATGGATACTGAAGAGATGAATGATTGATGTTAGCAGGCAGAATGACAAACTTGATTTCAAAATGGCCAGTCATAGGTTAATACATGCTCATATATGACAATAAATAATTTATTGGTTAAGGGGCATTGGTCAGGAAATGTTGATTAATGTGATTTATTATAATACAGCTAATACTGTAAGTCAGGATTAGTCATGTTTTGTGTTTCGCTTCAGATTTTACGACGAGGAAAATTCAGAGAGTTAAGTAAGTAAAAATGTAAGTATAAATTTAAGTTGAAGAATGATGAAGAATCATGTGGCTGAAAATTTTTCTTTGCCAGGAATAAATCACATTATAAAAGAAATAATTTTTTTGTAATACTAATATTTAACTATTTATGTTTTCACTGCATTTTTGATCAAATAAATGCAGCCTATGTGAATATAAGAGACAAAGACATAAAAATGACTAAGTTTGAATGCATTTTTTATATACATCTATTATTAGATAGCACACAAATTTGTATCATTGACCTACCTACTGTACACTAATATACCTATTATCCAGGCAGTTATAGAAAAGTGCTGGATGTATCCACAATTTCCATCAAGCCTCAAGTTCACAATATTCAATTTTTTGGTTTAGCACTTTCTGATAGCTTTTCATAGCGCAGTGTCAAGAGGTTGAAACTGCCATTCGAGTTTTTATCAAAAGCTTTCTCTCTCCAGCATTCATGAGGCCAAGTTCCCCAAGAATGTCTAGACTCATCCGCATCTCATTCATAGTCATGATGGCACTTCGCCCGGTGAGGTCAGGGCCCCTTTAAATATTATCCCATGCGACCTGCTCTCCCCTGCAACTATGAGGAACACTCAGCTTTTAGGATTTTATTGGGCTCTAATGCTTCCAACTAAAGGTTGACAACTTTTGATACCTAAAAGTGTCCGCTACGCAAGGTGTGCTAACACGTATTGAATCCACTGCACCACTTTTTGCAACTACTTACTTAATTGATCTCACTGCACCTTTTGTTCTTGGAGGGGTTTCAGAGTGTGACATTTTCACCTTTTGTGCGGGAGTTTGTTTGTTTGATTACGGCTGGTAGCATTTGTTTATGCAAGTACAAATTGTTAGTTATGCGGCCATTTGCCGAGTTCTCCTTGGCGGCTGACCGTTAAGCGTGCAAGTCCAGAAAGTCAATTATACCAATCTTTCCCACTGGGAATATTAACTTCCTAGAGCGGAACTTCATGGCTGCAGATCATGTGAGCTCATCGTCTCCAGCACACAAACACTAAACAAGCCAGGGAACAATATGGCTCCACTGACTTTTTATTTTCTGTTTGCCAGGCTCCATTAATTACATCAGTCGCACAGAAATCCTCCTCTACTCTTTTATTATATCCCATTCCTGAAAATGCATAGCTGTTTGGAGAGAAAGAGGGGGAAAGAGGGTGGAAAAACAGAAAGTATCATGGCTCTGTAGAGCAGAGAGGTGTCTGATAACAGTTCTGTGCTAGCGTGCTTCCCTAAGGCCCTGTTCCCTCTGAATATTCATGGGGCTTGGCAAGAAATCCTGCACCATTTGTAAAAAGGACAACTATCAGTTTTCAACTCTGACCATAAAATAGGCCAGTGTGCCTTCACAGAATCATCTGCATAATTCTCTGTGAACCAGAACTAGAAAATTGGTCTGTGACTGTTCCTTATTTAATAGTTGCACAATGCTTTCCAAGAGCAAACACATTTTGCATGTATTCTTAAAGATTATTTAAAAAAAGTTTGGAATTATCATTATTATTATTGTTGTTTTTAAATATGTTTTGAAAGAAGTCTCAGCAGACCACACCAAAGCTGCATTTTTTTTTATCAAAATACAGTGAATAAGTGTGAATATATTATTAAAATTAATAGCGGTTTTCTATTATGGTTGAATTTTCAGCGGCCATTTCTCAGGTCTTCAGTGTCACATTATCCCTCAGATTTTAATTTGATGAATAGAAAGCCCAAAAGAACAGCCTTTATTTGAAATAGAAGTCTTTTGGAAAATTCTATATGAGACCTAAATAAGCATTCCTTTTTTGTTGTGATGCTTGCTGCTGCGCAATGGTGCCTCATAGTTGTGTCCAGTGTTTCTACATTTTTCATGTACATGTTATAATGACTTTCTTTCATGTTGTAGACCACGAAATAGCAATTGATTTACAGTTGAGATAGACTTTTTCACAAAAAGAAAAAAATTAAATGATAAATTTGATGAATTAATTTATTATTTATTATTATTTTTATTTATTTATTTATTTATTTAGAAAAGGGATGTGTCAGAAGGATAAATTGTTATATTAATTTAAAACAGGGTTGCGTAGATGGATTTTCACATTGGTCTGAACAAAAACTTCAGACACTTTTGGAACTTCAGAAATATATTGGTTTCTCAATTGATTGGATCCCGGAAAGTGGCTATGATATGTCCGAAGGGAGTCAGACTGAAAGTGAGGTTGCTAGAACAATAAAAAATCTATTTTGCAAAAAGCCCACAAAAGTAACATGACCCAAAACAGATAATTGCTTCAGAGTAGCAAGTCATTACTTTTCATTAAAGACTATGAAACCAAACAATATTTTTTCTTTGGATGCACTGATGAATCATTTACAACAAGACCAGGAAGAATGTAAATAGGGTTAACTTCATGCTGACTTCGATTGCAGCCATATTTTTTGCAGAACAAACACTTTAAATGCCAACCCATGCTATGCTTTAGTTTGATGTAGGTATCACACTGATGGTAGCTTGTATGTTTTGTAAAACAGGCCAATGCATTGGGGGGTTTCTTTTGATTCTTACTTTACAATGCCTGTTTCAAAATTCAGTCAACGTCAATCTGGTTGTTGACTTGCTCTAGGGAGCAGGATTGAATTGTTCACATGAACAGTTTGACTGGGGGCGCAGCCAGAAACACTGAACAAGCTCCTACCCTGTCATCTAAAAAAAAGAGAGCGAGGGCTGTGCAGTGGATTTAAGCTCAGGCTTGGTAAACCCGCAGCTAGCCCTTAGATACACAGCCTCCAGCATACCGCTGAACTGAGGAATAGACTTGCTGTTCCAACCAAACCTCCCAGCATGCATCAAATGACTGCTGATTCCATATGTATTATTATGAGGCACTCTATAGGATTTTGGGTTAGCATGAGGGCTCTTTGTGTTATTGCATACTTTCCCTAACATTAGGTGAAGCTGGTTTGACCCATGGATGTGATAATCTACAATCTTTTAAATAAGGGTCTCTGTTTTATGCAGGTAAAATAAACTCTTGTGCCAACATAGAGTTTCCAGCTGACATCATTATGTCGTTTAAGTGACATTGTTTGGTCTCTCGGTTGAGTTTGATTGATTTGTGCATCAATCTTTCTTGAATCCACACCCCTTTGATTGATTATACATATTGGAGAGGGAGTGTTATTGGATCGAGCTCTTCAACCCACACTGCAAATCTATAACGTGACCTCATTAGTATTCATAGTTATCCATATGTAAAGTGCGGTTTTAGCACACGTACACTGATGTCAACATATAGACGGCTTCTAAAACATATCCTTAAACTACTTATTTTAGTATTATTTAAATACTATATATACACCCCAATACCAACTTTAGAGAGAGTTTAAAGACATATATAGGCATTAAAATGGATTTGGGCCCTTCTACTCCTCTAGGAAGGTTTTCCCCAGGCTGATGGCACTGTATGGTTTTGATTTACTAAAAAGATCTAAACATGCATAAAATGTAGGTAGGCACTTTTAAATACAAATACATATGTTATGAATTGTTTGATATGTTATGATTGAACACTATGACCCTTTCCATTTAAAAATAAAATATTTTCATCTTACAATGCACCTGCATGCCTTTTTTATATTATTATTTTAATTTAGTAGGCTTTCATCTTACTTTTTTGTTCTGTTATATTTCTGCAGGAATTAAAAAGAGCGGAGCCTTACACATTTAATGTGTAAAATGACCCCATCTGCTTGGAGGCTAATTATATTAGGAATATAAATTGTATTATAAGGCTATCATTTATGGTGTGGCTGAAAATAGAACCAGTAGGTGTCTATTAGTACTAATAATGATACATTTGCAATCTCTCTAAACAAGCGAACACTGCACTTGACTTATTTACTAAAATACAATGATTTATGCAAAGCTTTAAAAACAATGCATAATTGAAGATTGCTTGTTACTGATAGCTTTTGTTTTTTTTCTAAGCATCTTTGTTATCTTAAGGAGTTAAATGTGATAAACAACAGCTCAGGTGGGATACTGCATATCTAACAGATATGCAGAATCCGTCTGTATGTCTCCTATGGCTGTGCTGATTAAATTAAAGATTGTAAACCATAATGAGCAGGAATGCCCTTGACAGTCTCACTGCAGCAGGGTTCATTGTGGAAACGTCACTGTATTAGACCGCAGAACCCATCTGAATTTATTGCCACTGTATTATATGAATAATGACCAGTCTGAACAAGTTTATTGTGGGTATGCAGTTGCAGGAGAAAGTATGTGATATATTTTTTATTTAGCTGTCTTTTTTTTCTCCAAGTAAAGATTACTTTTATTCAGCAAGGACAAATTAAATTGACAGGAAAGACATTTATAATATTAATGTTATAATGATAATGTTACAAACTAAAGACTTTTATTTCATATAAATCACCGTATTTTTCGGACTATAAGTCGCACCTGAGTATAAGTTGCATCAGTCCAAAAATACGTCATGATGAGGCAAAAAACACATATAAGTCGCACCGGACTATAAGTCGCATTTATTTAGAACCAAGAGAAAACATTACCGTCTACAGCCGCGAGAGGACGCTCTATGTCTTCAGTGTAGACTACAGGAGCACTGAGCAGCATAGAGCGCCCTCTGGCGGCTGTAGACGGTAATGTTTTCTATTGGTTCATTTCTCTTGGTTTATTTCTCTAGGTTCATGTCAAATTAATTTTGATAAATAAGTCGCACCTGACTATAAGTCGCAGGACCAGCCAAACTATGAAAAAATATAGTCCGGAAAATACGGTATATTCTTTTGAACTTCCTACTCATAAAAAATCTTGACTAAAATGTTCCACAAATATTTTAAGCAGGAAAACTATTTTCAACATTGATATCAATAAGAAATGTTTCTTGAGGATAAGTCAGCATATCAGAAAGATTTCTAATGGCTGCTGAAAATTCAGCTTTGCCATGACAGAAATAAATTACTGTACATTTTAAAATATATTAAAGTAGAAAACAGCTATTTTAAAACTACTTTCTAATGTTTCACAGTATTACTGTTCATGTTGATTTTTTTCAAACACATTAAAAAAATCTTACTGACCTCAATCTTTTAAACAGAAGCATATATAAATATATAAATATGTATATATATATATACATATATAAATCATTAAACCACAACATCAGAAGAACAGTCTACTTAAGACAAAAACAACATAATTATTTCCATGTCTTTTGTCTACATGTTATGCAACCATTCATAGTTGAATGTTGAAAAAATGTGTAAACCATTTAATATTTGGTTGCCCATCCTGGCAACAACAACTTCGACAAAACATTTCTTGTAATTATGATTTATTATGAAGTTTGGACCACTTTATATTTTAAATGTCTTTAACTACAATGCACTTACATTTAAATTAATAATTTGTTTCAGTGCTCTTACTGTGTACATACAGTACATGTTTTATCTGTATTTTTTTATATTAAAAAATTCCTTTCTGTAGTTACAGCTATAATTACACTGTTGACCATACCACTACACCTTAAATCTAACTATACCACCAGACCTGTCCTTAATTAATCAATAGTAACAGTGATTTGTAATACAACATGAACATAATAAGTGTACCGTACCAAATAATGTTTGAGTACATAGTTAAAGACACCTAATATGAAGTGGAACCTAAAATTTAAGCAGAAATCAAGGTAAATCCAAAGAATCTGCATGCAGTTATACGTAACTCATAAAAAAATAAAACAAAAAAAATAAAAAATGAGGTTTGACCTAAAGTTTGAACCCAACTAATGACACTGTGCAGAATCATTACCTATTTTCAATCTTTGAAGACAAGGGTCTATTGATTCTCCTGGTACATGCCTGGCTGAGTTTCTAAGCTGTAATTATTACAGTAGCCATTCTTTAGCTTTCTTTATGATTTCATTACAGGCATGAGAAACCCTTTTTGATCTCTTTCACGATATCTTTTACTCCCAGCTAATTCGCTGATTACTGCTTCCTTAGTAACGTGTGCCTTTCAGACAAAAAGCCAATAATAGAAAATTACTAATCTTTTTAAAAGGGATGTTGTTATCGCTTCTTCCCAGAGACGTTTTAATGCAACTCAATTGATGCATCACAATTCCCATTAACTTCTGCTCCTGAGGTTGATTATACATACTCTTTTAATTTAGATTGAACAGAAGTCTGAATGGGTTGTGCTTTATATGTTGCTGGGTTATTCTCAGGTCACATTGTCATATTAATTAATTAATTCACTCACTCGTTCAGTCTTATCCAAATCATGTTTCTCTAGTCCAGTTACTGTTTTTTGCCTTTGTATGGCAGCATAGTTCTTTCCTCTTTTCTCTGCTTGCCAATGGCAGTTATAGAGTCACATAAAGAGGCGGAGGTTATGTTGTATGACTACTATGACTTGACACAGTCCCTCTGATCTGAACAGCACTGGCTTAATTTATTGTTAGAAACAATACCGTGTTTCCCTTAGAGGGAGTATGAGTGGGGGAGTGGAGATTAACAGTAATGGAGCAAATCAAAGTCACCATGAATACTCAAATGGTCTGGGCTAGTTAATGTGCACATCAAAGGCCAGTCAGTGTGCTGTCAGTTGGTCTGGGCGCACATCACAGATATTCGTGGGATAGCCAGAATTTATGTAATTAGACTTCAACTAGAGTTGGTAAGTATTGTGCTTGAAAGGTTAATGATGTATGCAGAAGGTGTCTGCATTGTCACTTTTAAACAGAATGACTTTATTTGGAAACAAGCATAGGGTGATGCAGTGGTCAATAGTTCTTATTATTATTATATAATTACAGTATGACACCCTATGCCATTTATTGAATGTTTTCAGAAAACCCTGTGAAGAAAAATTTAAATCCTCCATAGATTTCAACTGATACACATGTCTCTTCCAAGCAATCAAGCTTCATACACACACACACACAGAGAGAGAGAGAATTCTAATTTTTTTTTACTTTATACATTTTTCAAACTTTATTTATATATACCAAATCGTTTCAAAAGTTGACAGATCTTCCATAGTTTTATTAAACTTGAAATCAATCAGCACTCTTGATCTTACTAAAGTAAAAAAAAAAAAAACAGTCAACAACACTTTGACAGGACTTTTTCTCAATTCATTTTTTTTCTACTGATATTAATTAGAAATTTGGCTTCACCCAAAATGAAATTCAGTGATTGAGAAGTGAACCTCATGTTACGTCTGTGCCTTAAACCCAAAATAAATGTCTCTGCAGAAAATAGCTCAAAGATATTAAAAAGCCCATTTAAAACCACAAATAAAGGTTCCAACCTGAACAACTACACAAAAACATGAAACACGGTTTCTCTTTTGGAGCAGAAAGAACTGGGTTTAAAATAAAAAGAGTTCACTGCAATAATAGAATGAAGTACTCGCCACTGTATGTCCCTTATCCTTTTAGATAAAGGCGTCTTATACAAAGGATCTCCACTCAGGTTTTATAGTTTCGTCTAAGCCAAAAAAAGGTTGCCGTAATGTATCAAATTTGTTTTCAAGACTTTTCTTATTAAAATCAATAACACAAGCACTATAAAAAAGTTTTACCTTTAGCTGACAATACATCAAATCATAATGATTCCCAAGGTTTAAAAAAAAAAAAAAAATAGGTTGCAGCTTTAACCAAGGAAATGAATCCTGCGCATTGGGGGTACTTTCCCCAGAATGATAGTCCTTCAACATTTGTTCCTCGTCGGCTGTTAGTGCTGCTTTTAATTTACACAAAAATATGGAAACAATACGAACAGATTTAATAGAGAGAGAGAGAGAGAGAGACCTATATTTGACACTAACAGACTGGGGTGTTTTACAAAAGGTAGAAAGTGCTCAGTATATGTTTTCAGAAATAACAATATTACAGGGGACAAGTTTGTTTATTCTTTGAAGATGAACATTTGTTCAAGATTCCTTTCAATTTAATTATTTAAATAAAACAGGATGGCTTTTCATTTTACTTCTATAAATCTATTTTATGAGCAAATTAAAACAAAGCATATAATTAGCAGTTGT
This sequence comes from Carassius carassius, assembly GCF_963082965.1. Taxonomy (NCBI): domain Eukaryota; kingdom Metazoa; phylum Chordata; class Actinopteri; order Cypriniformes; family Cyprinidae; genus Carassius; species Carassius carassius. Next base: position 14,552,309 of record NC_081796.1, read on the forward strand.
TTTATCACTGTGCTTATGCATTTAGTGACCTAATTTCACCCTTTTTATGAATATATTATAAAATATCTCGTTATTTTTAATGTAAACCCCTGTGGTGGCAAATAATTAGCAAATTAGCATTGTAATGCCTACAATTAGATAGATAGATAGATTTTTTTGCCTTCTACACACATATTGTTGTGTACATTGTTGCACTCTGCCAGCATATACACGTTCTCTCTCTCTCTCTCTCTTTTTCTCCCTTCCTGTCAATCTCTTCATTAGAGGTACAAGTATTGATCTCAGAACCAGCTATCTGTCGCTCCTCCGTCGATGTCCTGTTTCTCCACTCATTCTGTCTCCCTACACTTCATGACACTCACTTCACCCTTGGCTTCTCAGTCTCACTTTCCTTAGCAATTATCACACAGGCAGCCAGTCAGGCAGACCCAGAATGTGAGAGCGGTACCTGGATCGCACTGGTTAACGCTGAAGTGATACATGAACAAATGTAGCGGAATCAATAACTGCAAAACTGGTGGTAACCGCCATGCTGGTATTGAGGGAATGTTAAGTGGTGTCTGAAATAAGCTGAGGGATAATTTGAACAGGACACCTTGTTAAAGCCTGAAGCGAAGCTGCTGGGATGGTTTTACCTAATCTTATCAGCGGCTCCAATGGGAGGTAGATAAAATGCAAAACCAAGAAAAGCTGATGAGACTTTAACTATATGTTTATAGATGCAGACTGATTAAACCTACCACTCCGAATATAACATGGTGGAGATTTTTCTATTAGTATTGTCCACATTCAAGATTGTTGAGAATGTGAGTCACTGTTTTAAATAGTGGTGGGGTTCATTATTTTACAGAATACCTAACAAACTTAAAACAATCGAAGTAAGTATTTTGCTGTATTTCAATGGAATAAGGTAATTTTCTTATATCGAATTCATTATTTACTGACCTGTTGTAATAAAACCTGCAATCTAATGTCTTCTATATTCTAGCAGTGGAATGCACTCTAAAAAATTACTGGTAAAAAACATACCGATTTGGGATATTTTGGCAACCCAGCACTAAGTTACTAAGATACTGTTGGGTTTGAAATTAAACTCACTTTATCACACACAGAATGGCTACAGTAACAAGACAGACTACGGTAATACTGTAAAAAAAAAAATAGTATTTCACAATCTAATGAGTATTTTACAATCTGCTCAGTTACTGGGATTTTCACGCACAACCATTTCTAGGGTTTACAAAGAAGGGTGTGAAAAGGGAAAAACATCCAGTATGCGGCAGTCCTGTGGGCGAAAATGCCTTGTTGATGCTAGAGGTCAGAGGAGAATGTGCCGACTGATTCAAGCTGATAGAAGAGCAACTTTGACTGAAATGACCACTCGTTACAACCGAGGTATTCAGCAAAGCATTTGTGAAGACACAACATGCACAACCTTGAGGCGGATGGGCTACAACAGCAGAAGATCCCACCGGGTATCAGAATCTGGCGTAAACAGAATGAGAACATGGATCCATCATGCCTTGTTACCACTGTGCAGGCTGGTGGTGTAATGGTGTGGGGGATGCTTTCTTTAGGCCCCTTAGTGCCAATTGGGCATCGTTTAAATGCCACGGCCTACCGGAGCATTGTTTCCGACCATGTCCATCCCTTTATGACCACCATGTACCCATCCTCTGATGGCTACTTCCAGCAGGATAATGCACCATGTCACAAAGCTCGAATCATTTCAAATTGGTTTCTTGAACATGACAATGAGTTCACTATACTAAAAGGCCCCCACAGTCACCAGAGCTCAACCCAATAGAGCAGGGATAGGCAACTCCTGTCCTGGAGGGCCACTGTCCTGCAGAGTTTAGCTCCAACCCGAGTTAAACACACCTAAATGAGGTAATCAGTGTTTTCGGGATTACTACACAGTAAAAAACGTTGGGTTGTTTTTTTAACCCAACCGTTGGGTTACACATATTGGGTCAATGTGTTGGGTTATCTTAAAATTTGTTGGGTCATTTTTTTTTCGTCGCTGGGTTATTTTTAGTTATAACCCAACTGTTGGGTTAAATATGTTTCCCGCTTCACTCCGGTTCAAATTTTAACGGTCCAGTCAGCGACTCAGCGCGGACATCAGCGGCAGCCTGTATGATTATGAAGGGTAAGTAACTGTTAATATAATCGTATGATGTTATATAACTGTTATAACATTAAGTAATGTGTCTGATACGTTAATTATTCTTTTTTTATATGTTAAAAAAGTTTTTATTCCCTTTAGTCCGTTTGTTTTCCCCAGAGAGGAATCCTATTCCTGTTTGTTCGCCATCATTAATACATTAAAAGATTAGCTGCAAAACTTTTTAGACAAGTATTACTTAAAGTTGATAAAAATGTCTGGTGAAATGTGAAAGTTTGACGAAATCATTAGATTTAAGCTAGAAAAGCCGCGCGGACCATTTATTGGATCGGATCAGTGAATGAAGCTGCTCTAGTAGCCAGCCGAGCTCAGACACATCAGTCATGTGACAGACAACAAACTCCGCGAGAATCGTTTGAATGAACCTGCAATTTTCTGTTATAAAAGTTCAAAACCCCGACGAAAGAAAAGCACGCAGTCGTGAGGCAATCCGCTCTTTCAGCGGAAATTTATACCAGTGCCCTAAATTTACATAACGTTAACGTTATTCATACAACCAACCTTTAAGAGGGGAGCGTAAAACAGAAGCCATATTCGTCTTAGTGCACCAGCACTAATTAATTGTACAGTAATAGTGTTTTTATGGTTTATTCATATTGAATATTGTTATGCATCTATCAGAATACCCTATAATTACAGCAATTTCTCTTATGAAGCTAGATTGATTGACATGTTTTTTAAATGTGTTGTGTTTATACTTATGTTTTAGACAATGGACTTTTTCGTGAAGGAAAAATTGCAACAATATAATTTCTGCCTGTTAATTGAAACATTTCAAGGTAAGTAACCTATTTAAATTAATGATATATAAGTTTTCAATTTTACTTAGACCTATGACTTCCAAAAATTATGAAAAATTCCATCCAACAAAGCTTCCTTTCATTTATAGTGTACTTTTGTTCCTCCCTACAAGTCCAAATCAGTCAAAGGGTAAAGGGTGGTAAAATTTACTCCCATTAGCCGCAAATATTGCCACAAATTTTCTGGAGGGAGTGAAAACTGGTTTAGTCTGTCTCTTAGTGCAAATGATAGTAGATCCCCACAAAGACTGTAAAAATGTAAACTGTAAGCTTAGTTTTTTTTTACTGGTGCTTTCTCTGTACTTTTGTCATTTAAAGGCCTTAATTCAGAAATTGTCTTTAAAACCCTTCCTGCTGTCTGCACCATACCACACAAATGAAAAAAATTGGTGTGCACATCATACATGGAAATGAAGCGGTCCTTCATTGACATTCAACCTGTAAGTAAAAGCAAAACTTAAAATTGCAGTGCCCTGTGTAATCAAGTAACCTTTTTTTATTTTGTATAAGACACCACTGTACAATACAAATCGTTCCAAGAAGATATTTTGAACAAAAAAATGACAGAATTTTAATTTATGGGTGAATTATCACTTTAACCAATTTAAATTCGCTATAGCTTTTAACTCATTTAAATTCACTCATTTGTAAAGTGAGTGTATCAATGAAATATCACAATGCATGTTAACTGAACTTTTTTAAATTCATTTAAGGTTGGCACTAATTAATGCTGTACTTGAATCATGAGACAAGCCAGAATCCACATGTCCTGGTGCTTGGTGACAAGGAACACTCCTCCCAAGATTTTATTTTTTTTAAACGGGGAGGCGATGGAACAGAAGACGATACTACAAGCAGTCGATCTGGGTTTCAAACTTTTCTTTGTATATGACATCTACTACCCAAAGCCCTCTGCTCATATTTGAGAGTTTTTGTAACACACAGTCTTTAATGGTTTCTTCTGCACACTGTTTCCTCCTTAAAAACGTTGTATTTTGTAATCAGTAAAAAAAACTTTATTTTTTTTATCAGCAGTAGGTCCAGCAGCTGGTATATTTTTATTATTAATACTTGATTTTATGATTATTTTTTGTTTTATTATTATATGTTAGGTTCATTTTATTTGAAATCGTAATATTTGCCGAGTATGGTAACCCATATTCGGAATTGGTGCTCTGCATTTAACCCATCCAAGTGCACACACACACCCGGAGCAGTGGGCAGCCATATCCAGCACCCAGGGAGCAACTGGGGGTTCAGTGCCTTGATCAAGTGCACTTCAGCCATGAGTATTGAGGGTGGAAGAGAGCGCTTCGGGTTACAGGTCCAACTCTCTAAACATTAGGCCACATCTGTGAACTGTATTTGCACGTTTGTGTGTTTTGATATGAATTGACACATTTGTACATCTTGAAAATGTCCGTTGTATTTTTACACATTCTTGTACATTTAAATAAAATATATTTGTAAAGGTGTTATTTGCATATTAAAATAAAATCTGTAATTTACAACAAAGTGGTTTCAAAATATGGTTGTATTAAGTCATTTTTAATAAAAATGAACATAAAAAGTAATTAGAAGAACAGAAACAGGTGGGTAGTAATCAGTTAACTCAACAAGAAAAGGAAAATGACCAAATAAGAAAAAAACACAATAGAACCAGGAGAATGGAAGTCCATGACTGTGACATTACTAGCCAATCCCGGAAGGCTCGTCCAGAGTTGTAACACCAGGGGGGGGGTCTGCCCTGGAGGTTGGTGCAAGACAGGAACAGGGTGGAGTTGAGGACCTCCAGTGCGGATCAGGAGACTTGGGCGGCCATGACAGGACTGGCTCTGAGGCCGCGGCTCCAACCCCCGCCTCGGCCTCTAGGGCTGGATCTCTAATGCCAATACCCCCCCTCCCAAAAAAATAAATACTTGTGAAAACTTACGGGGCTGGACTTGGGGTCTGGAGCGAGCTCTGGGGCTGGAGCGAGCTCTGGGGCTCAGGAGCCCTCCCTGGGCTTGTCGAGGAATCAAGAGCCCTCCCTTGGCATTTATGTGTAGCGAGCTCTGGGGTTCAGGAGCCTCCCTGGGCTCATCGGGGAATCAAGAGCCCTCCCTGGGCTCGTCGGGGAATCGGGAGCCCCTCCTGGCCTTAACTGGGGATCGAGATGCCCAGGAGATGAGGAAGGTATGAACAGGACCAGGGGATTCTATGCTGGGTGGAACCAGCGGAGACACAGGGAATTCTATGCTGGGCGGAACCAGCGGAGACACAGGGGATTCCATGCTGGGCGGAACCAGCGGAGACACAGGAGACATGGGGGGGGGGGGGGGGGTGGGGGGGTGAAGGAGGTTCAGGGAAGTGTTCTAGAGGGAAATCTGAGGAGAGGATGGGTGCGGAGAAATCCGGAGGTAAAGCTGTATCCAAGATACTTAAGCTGGGGACTGTTGATTGAGGGTGATCAGGAGGAGAGGATGTTTTAATATAAATATGACTTACCATATTACTTGCCACTGGCTGCCGCGTTGGTGGGCTGAGGGAGATAGCGGTGTTCGGGAGGCTACTGGGGTGGTTGGGTTTGGGCAGGCGGGAGGAGTGGTATGCAGAAGTTCCTGGCTCAGGTGAGTGGACGCAACATGGCTCGTTCCTGAGGGGACTGGACAAGGATATGTTGGTCGATCATGAACGTCTTCCACTTCGAAGTCCAAATTGTTCAACCAGAGGACCAGCTTAATAAACTCGCTCAAGGGGAAAATCGCCACCAGCAAGAGTGCAACGGATTGGGTCCTCGTCCAGCCCCGGCAAAAAACAAGCGCCCAGGAACGAGTCGTGATAACTCACCCGGTTTGTGAGCTCGAGGATATCTTCTACATATCGCTCCAACCTCCGACCACTCTGCCTTAAACTCCTCAGTCTGCATTTTCTGTTTCGGTCAGTCGTTCTGGAACACGTTGTATCTTCAGAAGAAGGGAGCCAAATGAAAATCCGAAAAAGGAGTTTTTAATGATGATAATAGTGAAAAAAACAAACACAAACAAAACTCAGATTTGCTTTACGCTAAGATACTTCACACTATGTTACTTCAACGACCGACAAACCAGAACTAAATAGAAAGGGTTTATAAAACACAAGGATAGTCATTAGAAGAACAGAAACAGGTGGGGAGTAATCAATTAACTCAACAAGAAAAGGAAAATGACCAAATAAGGAAAAAACTCAAAATAACCAGAAAAACGGAAGTCCATGACAGTGACAGTTTTGTTTGTTTTTTCTCTCTTCACTTCAATTAGTTTTCTTATATTTTCCGATCATTATTGCACCACTAATCATTGGAAGTTGTGTGATGTGTGCTTTCTTTCACAATCACATTCTCAACCCAGCAGCATTGGGTTTACTGATTATGAGCGATTATCAACCCAAATTCTTTGCCCATCCCAGCTTCTTTACCCAATAGTTTCAACTCAGCATTTGTGTTGAAAAAATAACCCAGCATTTTTTAGTGTTACTTTTTATTCACTTTTGCATTCTTTAACATCTTTTATTCAACTTGATTTTCATTGAAAGTGTAAAAACTGACAGTAATGTTTATGTTATCATTTTTCTTTTTTAAATGGCTAAATCTCTCACCATTTTCCAGTTGTCCTCAATTTTTCCTTGTTTTGACATATTTTTATAATATTTGGCTTCAGCTGAGCTGATTAATGATTACTGAGGCAAGTGGATATTTGACAGGTAAATGCGAATGAATGGGACATTTCTAAAATACACAACAATGAAATAAATACATATATGATATTTTAACGTTGATATAATGGTTAAGGTTGTTAAGATGATCAGCTCCGTGTTAAAGAACAGTATGCTCACTTATAAATCAGAATTGTAAACAGTAACACATTGTTATCACAAATGTCCAAAAATCATTCAAACATCATTATTAATAACACACTAAATTGATATGTTGTGGCTTAAAGCAGGCAGTCTTGCTGAAAGCCTGAAATCAAGCCTCAATTTAAAAACCTCATCCCTGCATCTGTCACTGTTGATTCTAGGATTTTGTAGATTAGGGAATAAATGCAAAGATCAGCAAATTAACTAATGGCAAAAATATTCTAGAAGTGATAATTTTGCTATGCAAAGGTGTTTCCAACCATTTCATGAAGTAGTGTAAAAGTGCATTATTATGCAGCATTTTTTATTATGGGAATGATAGAACTATACCTGTGTGTTATGAATACCTTAGTACGTCAGGTGCCTCCAATAGCTAATATATGCAGTATGTGGAATTATTCAGCTTGTTTATCATTGGGAATAGAGCAGCACTCACAAACAGAAACACTCTGGGCTCTGAGAGGCGGATCTGGCTGTCAGGAGACAGTGACAGGTATTTAGAGGATGTGTACTAATAACATCATCATGTCTGTTAGCTGTAGAATGGGGTGTAGCAGTACTTAAGTTCAAAAGCTGGGGGACTTTCCTAGGAATTGTTCCAACAGACTGTTTTTCAAAACCAGGAGAGCTGACAGGCTCAGAGATATTATCCAACACCACCTGGCTATGTGTGTGTGTGTGTGTGTGTGTGTGTGTGTGTGTGTGTGTGTGTGTGTGTGTGTGTGTGTGTGTGTGTGTGTGTGTGTGTGTGTGTCTGCTTTGTGCAAGGCCTCTAAGGTTATTAACAGTAATGCACTGATCTGCTCACTGAGTGGAGGATTATTGATATATAATAACTTAAATTTCAGACTGTTCCTCATACAAACCTATCATGCAGTATAGTGTCTAATGGTCACCAATTCTTATATACTGGCTAATATTTGGCTTTTTTTATTATTTTTACTGACATTGGCAGATAAGTTTTTCTGTCTAATAAATTATAATGGATTACAGAATCTAGAAGTTGCTATCTAAACTATAGGGACATGGTGATGGTAAACAAAAAAATTAAGATAAAAATTAAATGAGATCAGATGGGGGGAAATTATTTTTCAGTGCTTTTTTTTTTGTATTAACATGGGATAGAAGACAGATCTTATTCACACTGTATATGTCACATATAGCTTTCAGATGATCCTCACTGTGCATTTCAGATTTACCATGATTGCTGAATCAGATTTGCTCAGAATATCTAAAATAGGTAGATTTTTTGTAATGGATTGCTTGTGGTTTGCGTTGTGAGTGTATGACTCAATGATGTGTCATCCATTCACTGTAGCAAAACTCTTCTGTTCTTCAGCTCTTCAGCGCTCAAGCACTGTAAAATGATTGGACAATACATGAGTGCATTAGGCATAATCCTGTGTTTGGAAACTCAGACCCTTTAGTCATTCAGATAGAGTCATACACTCCCACATACAAACTCTCACTATTCACTCTTCATTCAACACTTACAGACAAAACGCTAGCAAAAAGTCTTCTGTTATACAGTATCTCTCTCTCTCTCACAAACACACACACACACACACACACACAGTATGTAATTTCCATGACAGTAGGCCAGCATTTTGTTCGACTTTTCAGTAAGTAGTTTTTTTTTATATATTTTAAGTAAATCGTGACTTTTCAGTGAATCAGAAAACGGATTCACTAGTTAATCTAATCTAATTTTACTTGTTTATTTTTAACCAGGTAACCTTGCTGTAGCAGCTCTTATCTTTTAACAGTTTCAAAGCAAGTTCTCCAACAATTCACACACCCAACCGCACCACCATCCCATGAACACATACACACATATTGCCCTCCCAGACGCACTTGAGTGGCACCTCGGGATGAGGGACACGGCAACATATGCCCCCCTGCTGATAAACAAGGTGCTCCCTAGTTGGCTGCAATCTGAAGCAGATTGGACTCCAGTTAAAAGAGCATGCTGGCATATAAATGAACCAGAGGGGAAGTCCATGGTCTGTGGCATCCTCCCTACTGGCACTCGGTAATGAGGCAGCAGTAGTGACAGGACAAACCCTGCAGAGTGACTATACCACATAGAGTACATGTGTGCCCATTGCCAATCCTGTATGGTCATGTCCCATGCCCACTCCATGCTGAGGTCAATTCAAAGTCATTATGCACTGGATAAACTGGTTAAAGATTTAAAGGAATAGTTCATGCAGAAATGAAAATTTGCTCTAAATTAACTTGCCCTCAGGCCATCCAAAATGTTGTTTAGTTTGAAAAACCAATAGACAGATTTGGAGAGATTTAGCATTACATCACTTGCTCACCAATGAATCCTCTGCAGTGAATGGGTGCCATCAGAATAAGAGTTCAACTGAAAGTGAAAGTGAAAGTGAAGTGACATTCAGCCAAGTATGGTGACCCATACTCAGAATTTGTGCTCTGCATTTAACCCATCCGAAATGCACACACACAGAGCAGTGAACACACAAACACACACTGTGAGCACACACCCGGAGCAGTGGGCAGCCATTTATGCTGCGGCGCCCGGGGAGCAGTTGGGGGTTCGATGCCTTGCTCAAGGGCACCTAAGTCGTGGTATTGAAGGTGGAGAGAGAACTGTACATGCACTCCCCCCACCCACAATTCCAGCTCAAAACATTTTTTAACAGATTCATTTAATTGGAAATGGACCAGTAAAGCCAAAGGGGTTTTTTTTTTCCTCAAAAAGTGAAAATGCCATTACTATCACACAGTTTTGAAGTGACATGTAAAGATACATATGTAAAGGAGGTTTCAGACCACACTCAAATCTGCCTTCTTAGGGCCTGTTTACCTGCATTTTTTCATGACTTTTTCTGATCGGATAGCTGGACGCATTCCAGACGAAACTGGACAAGTGTAAATGCATCTGGTTGTTGAAACCACATATGCAAATTATACTCCTCCCAAAACATTAAAATAATAAATGTGTGAGAAAGTGTTATAAGCTATTTGACATCAACGCAACACGCATTGACGTGGACAAGCAGCTGAGCATCTCTTCAGAAAGCCGACGCACAAACCGCTGCAAATGAAACTGAAAGTAGATTTAACGCTCAACACACAATCAACTTCATTAAAAGTAGTGTGACTAACCAAGCCTTTTAGTGCTGATGCCGCACGCTCTCCTATTGCGGGCATTGATCTTGAAATGCAGTACTTTTCTTTTTATTTAGTTGACGTGAACTCCGTTAAATTTAAATATAGCGAGGGAATTGAAGATCGAATTTATATCCGTTTTGCGACAACACATTTATGTGGCCAAGTGTAAATGGAAACGTTTTAACAAATCAGATAAATGTCCGATCAGCGAAAATGCCAGCCTGATCTCATGGCAGTTTGTACATATTTAATGAGGTGGCTAATTCGTATGAATTTGTACGACCTCATTCGTACCAATTCGTAAGAATTCGTATAAATTTGTACGAATTATCTACACCTAACCCGGCCCCTAAACCTACCCTAGATAAATCATATAATATCGTACGAGTGAGGTCGTACGAATTAGCCACCTCGTAAAATACATATGAATTGGTCGTGAGATGCATGAAAATGCATGAAATAACCAGATGTAAACAGGCCCTTAATTATTTATTACAGTGTTCATATAGTAAAATCATTAACCTATTTTTTCATAGGGACAGGTGGGACATGTTCTATTTTTTTCTTTTATTAACAACCATGCAAATTAGTTATCAAAAGCAATAAAAGTTGTGAATTTTTTAGAAGTTGCATTTGAAGTTGCACTTGACTCACATGTGAGGGTGAGTGATAAGGGAAAGGAAAAGAGGGAGAGGAGGACAGAAGAGGGGAGGAAGTGATGTGATTGCAACACTCTGCTCCCCAAGGTCGCCTATAATGGATGACTGCCCATTCCATCCTCTTACTCTGCATTCAATCAGACCACCAATCAATTATGAGCATAGAGCACAAATGTCTGTCTGGCCTTTATCACAATACAGTCAGAGCTGCAGTACGTCTGCTCCAGGGAAGAGAAACAGCGGACGGCTTGAGTTACTGTTGTCTTTGAGTTTCTGATGCCTTCTGACTTTTTTTTTTTTTTTTTTTTACAAGAGCATCTGCTTCAGGAACAGTTTGAACTTTGGATGGTAGCTTTGTGGATTTATAGAGAGCTGCTTGATTGCTTTTACATGTGCCAAATGTTTCGACAAACCAGACTACATTTTCATCTCTTTTATACCTCTTTAATTTCTGTCTGAAAAAAAGGAGAGCAGCTTTGAGTCGGTTAATTTAAAGATTCACTATTAATTTTACATATGACATAAATCTGTAAACATCATCTGGAACTGGAACATATTGAACTAAAAACCCAAATGCATACTAGGACCATTTTCACAAACCAATGCTATTAACAAATGGGGGCTTTGGTTCTCCTGTGAGACGCAGGTTCAAATCCCAATCTGACTCCTCTTCTTTCCCCAACGAATGCATTATGCTCTCAACTATACGAGCTAATAAAAGACAAAATTCTTAGCTTTAAAAGATTTTTGTACCATTCCAAGTGATTCAGCAACTCTTGCTGGTTTGAGATCATAGGGTAATTTTCTTGTCTAATAAAAGCTTGTGCTTGACTTTCAGGCTCTGTAGGGTTTATATGGAAGTCTTTTATAACACTAAAAGATGGTTTATCTCCTAAGTGGGAATTGGATTTATGTTATTTGAAGTATGTTTGTGATTGAGGGATTTTAAATTATTTTATACTGGATTGACTATTGTGCAGCACAACTCTCATGTACAATTAGCCTAGCTTTTAAACCAATGTAGAATCATGTTTTTATTCGGTCAAGTGGTTGTATTTCAAGAGAGTTGGAACTAACGTTTTAGTAGCTACCAGTGCCGGTTTCTCCATTAGGGCGATTGGGTGACGCACCACCAAAGTGCTAAAGGGAGGGATTTTATTTCTTTCACATTCAACCACAGTGTCATGCTAGCTTTCACTATTCTAGACTGTTTGTTCTGCCTCTAAATAGTCCAATCAGCGTTGAGTCGCATTTTGTGTAGTACTGCCCCTTTTTGGGTGATTTCTGTCAAACTGAGAATCGCCCCGAGTGCTCTCATAGACTTCCATTCAAAGATAATTTTTTTCAAACTGCAGGCACTGCAATGCAATCTCAATGAGTTCCGGGAGGGCTAGCCCTAACGTGCTTTCGTCATCGTGCGTATCCTTAACTTGTGCAACAACTGGTGGGAACAGTGACATCCAATAATATTTAAAAAACTATTTTTAATTTTAACAACAAAAAAAATGAGAGACGGCTATGCAAATTTAGTTGTCAGCTGTGCAAATTTAGTTGTCATTCATTCATCGTAGCAATGAGGATAAATTGGCAATTAAAGAATTAGGACCACCAAAACCAAATTTAAACATCAAACAAGAATCTACAAAGGGAGGGAAGTTGTATAAACGAGTATTTTCGAGGATTTGGTATGAGCGGAGAAAAAGGCTAGCCGGCTGCGAAGTAGCTGACGCTTTATTTTGCTCATTTACCGCTGCATTTTGTTCCATCGCGAGAGCGTAACGGACATCGCATGGACAACTACATGCGTCACCGAAATGCATCATCTCTCGGAGAAGGTGAAAAAACACGAAAGAGCAAAGATGCATATGGATAGTAGGGAGCAGTGTAATGTAAGTGAGTAATGTGATATAAGTGAGCAGTGTAATACAAATGAGCAGTGTTCTATAAGTGAGTTGCGTAAACAGTGATTTATGTGACTTCAATTATTTCTTATTAAACTGAAATCGAAGTAAAAAGTTTTTTTGGAAAAACCACATCCTGGCGTCAGTCTTCATTTGCTGCTGAATTGTTAACATGTATATAGAAACATAAGGAGAGCAAGAGATTGATTCTCAATGTCAGTTTCTTTTAAATAATACTATAGTAGTTCAGTTCCCTTTACATCTTTAAGTAGCCGTTAATTTATCAATTGAATGGGTGACTTATCCTCATTAATCATGGAAACATTTGCCCCCCCTGAGAATATTGGCAGGAGCCACCACTGGTAGCTACTTTGAAACTGAAACCTGCCAAGCAACAAGCTGCTATTAATTTGTGTAAAGTAGTTGAACTACAGTCAAGATCATGCTTGAAATGTATTTAGGTACACTACTAATTACTAACAAAAAGTGGTAGTAATAGTGGTAACTATAGGGTGACCGTACGTGCCCTTTTTCACAGACAGGACCTGGCAAGGATTACTATATTACCTAAAATATCCAGGGTTTGGCTTTGTTTGCACTGTGCAGAATGATCAGTGTTATGATATCAAAGTACCATGAGAGCTGTAGAGAGCAGACGCTTCTTATGCTATCAAATCACTCTCGCTGTACTTTTAATGTAATACACTGATCGGTCTGCGCAGTGCTGCTTCAAGTCGAACACACCTGATATGTATGTCTATTTGCATCATTTTGGCATTCTCTGTAGATCCCACCTTCTCACGTGCCACAATTGGTCGATTATGTACAATGACTGCATGCTATTGGTCAAACTACATTTCATTCATTACATCATTATGCTTGTAGGTTGTGACAAGTTATTGTCTTTATGAGTCATTGATAATTTAGTCAACCGATTTGTTCAAAAACATGGATTCATTCAAGAACACTCTTTATAAATGAGTCAGTGGATCATTCACACAACTAGTTAATTCAGAAACATTGATCCATTTTGAAACTAACCTAGGGTGACCATACGTGCCATTTTTCCTGGACACGCCCTGGCCTGGATTTCAGTATTGCCTAAAATATAGGTTTTGGCTTTGTTTTCCTGTTTTCACACTTGCTGAAGGTAATGATAGAAGTTTGACCAATAATATGCATGCATTGTACATAATCAACCAATCATGGCATGTGAAAAGGTGGGTTTTACAGAGAACGGTCAAAGCGATGCAAATGCACATACATATTAAGTGTGTTTGACTTGAATCAGTGCTGCGCAGACCAATGGGTGTACAGTACTATACAGTATGACATCAATATACCATGAGAGAGATTCGAAAGCATAAGTAGTTGTCTGCTCTTTATAGCTCTCATAGTACTTCGATGTCATACACTGATCGGTCTGCACAGCATGAACAAACAAACCTGGATATTTTAGGCAATATAGGATTCCTAGCCAGGACGTGTCACCCTAACAAAACCAGTGACTCCTTATGAGTGAATCTTGAAACTTTCATGCAACCATTTGTTTAAATACATTGATTCATTCGGTAACTAAACTATTGACATCTAATGATTAAGTCAGTTAATAATTCACTGAACTGATTCATTCAAAGCATTGATTTATTCAGGAACGAAAGCAGTGACTTTTTTTAGAGGGCCAGTGAAGAAAGCCAGTCATTCAAACAATTTGTTTTAAAACACTATTTGATTCATTCAGGAGCAAAAACAAAGGACTCTTTTTGATTCTGTTAATCAGTCACTCCAGAATGAGACCACCTATTGTGTATTGGTCAGAAAAATAAATAAATATCAGTTTAACTAAATTAAAATGTTTATCTGGCATGAAATCATCTAAATCAACATTACATTGAAATTAATTTTGCAATAAATACAACTAGAAAACACAAATGTATTTAACTAAGTCAAAACCATAGTGATGAACATCTGAATTTACCTAAATATTTTGCTTAAAGGGGTCGTATGATGCTTTTTTAAAGATCATTATTTTGTGTATTTGGTGTAACGGAATATGTTGACATGCTTTAATGTTCAAAAAACACATTTTTCAAATACTGTGCATTATTGTAGGTCCTCTAAGCCCCGCCTTCCTCAAACGCATCGTTTTCTACAAAGTCCCTCCTTCTGACAAGCACAGTCTGCTCTGATTGGCTAGCTGAGCCAGTGCACTGGATTGACCAAACACCGCAAGCACACATCGGAAATGTAACGCCCCTTTTCATAATCACGAGCTTCATCTTTCAAAATAAATGTAAAGACAGTTTATAATGTCCTTAGTTTTACCATCAGTTCAAGCCCGAAAGGGAAACATAGTGGTGTGACGGACACAGTGATGAAGCTCATATGTGTTTGCAGTACACAAGCCATGGTTAAGACAGCTGACTCCACTGTGTGACCCTCTCTCTCTCTCTCTCTCTCTCTCTCTCTCTCTCTCTCTCTCTCTCACACACACACACACACACACATACACAGAGACGCGCAGAACTCCGCATTTGAACATTCAATAACAAATACTTAAACTAATAACAAAACATACTTCCAGTAGCTGATTCAGAAGTACCAGATTGTCATAGTAAAGTCGGAATTACTTCCTCTCCTAGTTTCACGAAACGGTCATCCATAAAATGTGTTGCTGTTCTGTTGTAAGTAATCTTAAAGATTCCTAAAAATGCATCTACTTTCGGAAGGCCAAATAAAGTGCTTTTGCCTAGAAACACACAGCATCTCCCTGACATGACTGCTTCAACACTAACTGTGGTTACTGAAACCACGCCATCTTTCTTTGCATGAACATTTGAGCGGCATTACACAAATATTTCCACATAGTGATGTAAGTCGTGGCCAAAAGTTTTGAGAATTACATAAATATTGGAAATTGGAAAAGTTGCTGCTTAAGTTTTTATAATAGCAATTTGCATATACTCCAGAATGTTATGAAGAGTGATCAGATGAATTGTATAGTTCTTTTTTGCCATGAAAATTAACTTAATCCCAAAAAAACCTTTCCACTGCATTTAATTGCTGTCATTAAAGGACCTGCTGAGATCATTTCAGTAATCGTCTTGTTAACTCAGGTGAGAATGTTGACGAGCACAAGGTTGGAGATCATTATGTCAGGCTGATTGGGTTAGAATGGCAGACTTGACATATTAAAAGGAGGGTGATGCTTGAAATCATTGTTCTTCCATTGTAAACCATGGTGACCTGCAAAGAAACGCGTGCAGCCATCATTGCATTGCATAAAAATGGCTTCACAGGCAAGGATATTGTGGCTACTAAGATTGCACCTAAATCAACAATTTATAGGATCATCAAGAACTTCAAGGAAATGTGCTTCAATTCTTGTAAAGAAGACTTCAGGGAGTCCAAGAAAGTCCAGCAAGCGCCAGGATCGTCTCCTAAAGAGGATTCAGCTGTGGGATCGGAGTGCCACCAGTGCAGAGCTTGCTCAGGAATGGCAGCAGGTAGCTGTGAGCGCATCTGCACGCACAGTGAGGCGAAGACTTTTGAAAGATAGCCTGGTGTCAAGAAGGGCAGCAAAGAAGCCACTTCTCTCCAAAAAAAACATCAGGGACAGATTGATCTTCTGCAGAAAGTATAGTGAATGGACTGCTGAGGACATGGGGCAAAGTCATATTCTCCGATGAAGCCCCTTTCCGATTGTTTGGGGAATCTGGAAAAAGGCTTGTCCGGAGAAGAAAAGGTGAGCGCTACCATCAGTCCTGTGTCATGCCAACAGTAAAGCATCCTGACACCATTCATGTGTGGGGTTGCTTCTCATTCAAGGGAGTGGGCTCACTCACAATTCTGCCCAAAAACACAGCCATGAATAAAGAATGGTACCAAAACACCCTACAACAGCAACTACTTCCAACAATCCAACAACAGTTTGGTGCAGAACAATGCATTTTCCAGCACGATGGAGCACCGTGCCATAAGGCAAAAGTGATAACTAAGTGGCTTGGGGACCAGAATGTTGAAATTTTGGGTCCATGGCCTGGGAACTCCCCAGATCTTAATCCCATTGAGAACTTGTGGTCAATCCTCAAGAGGCGGGTGGACAAACAAAAACCCACTAATTCTGACAAACTCCAAGAAGTGATTATGAAAGAATGGGTTGCTATCAGTCAGGATTTGGCCCAGAAGTTGATTGAGAGCATGTCCAGTCGAATTGCAGAGGTCCTGAAAAATAAGGGCCAACACTGAAAATACTGACTCTTTGCATAAATGTCATGTAATTGTCGATAAAAGCCTTTGAAACGTATGAAGTGCTGTAGACTGTAGACATGTGGGGGCGTGTTTGAATGAGCCGTTTTAGGAGGGAGTGGCCAAGTATCAACTTTGATAAAGAGTATCTCTTTGGATTTGAGACTTTAGTCTTTGCAACTTTACAGATCTTCTTCATGCACCAAGAGCTTGTAACACTGCAAAGAGAAAGGAGAAATTTAAATTGCATCATATGACACCTTTAAGACTCATTACAGTGAGTTGGTGAATTAATTTGCTGTGACTACACAGCATTATTGCAGTATTTTATGAGAAAAAGGACCGATTATTCGACACACTCTCATGGCATTTCGTAACTATTTAACATTTTGTACAATATCATTTATCTTCATACAATCTGCTAACATCCCACTGAGGGTTAGGTTTAGTGGTGGACTGTCATGCTTGTTTGTTTATTGATTTATTTATTGTAGAAATTCTTATTAACTTATAAAATAGTTTTATTTTCTTATGAAATCAGATTGGATTACCCAATATCACTCTGTGGTAAAGCTGTGGGTTGCAATAAAATGTGCTGAAACTACAGAAATGTTGCTTTTTATCACATTACGCCATGTTATAGAAGTGCAAGGCTGCTGAGTACACAACAAAATGAGCACACATGAAGCATGGCACTAACAGCTATTACAGCCTGAGGAAATCTATTGAAATTTGTTCCCGATTCTGATGTGTCAAGCTCTCAAAAAAGAGCTATGGTTCTGCCATCTTTAATGATAAGACGCCTCTTAGAAATGTGACGTGAGTGAGACTGATATCTTGGTGATTTCTCCACCTCTCTCCTTGGCTTTGTTCACACTACACGTAGATCCAATTTGTTTCTTGAAATTGTATCACCGACTGTCATTTTATAAGTGATGAAATAAGATTTGTTTGTTCAAGCAGCGTTGTCGATATCTGGCATACAGTATCTACAGCGGTTGTCATAGAGATGTCTGAAGCGTCAGCAACAGTGTCTGTCGTCATCTCCCCACAGTGCTGAACTCATGAGGCGCATCGGCAACATGGGCATCAGAGGATTAGTGTATTTGCACTCTTGTATCTATGCTGTGTCTAAAAATGCTCACTTGTTCGCTCAATCAATGCCACAGATGAGCTTAAATGATTGAATTCAGCCACTGCTGTCGACATTATTGCTATATAAATGACTGAATTCAGTCACTGCTGTCAACATTATTGCTATATAAATGAATGAATTCAGTCACTGCTGATCCATATATAGCATTAATGTTTACAACAGTGGCAGAATTCAATCATTTATGCCTGGTAATCTTCAGTTATCAACAAAAAACTTCCAATCTGAGGACTTCATTTTATAACGTGAAAAAGTTATAAAATCTGATTTAACTTGTGTTTCAAAACATATATGGATGTGATTTAGAAACTTGGTTCTCTTACGAGAGCTCTCTCGTACTGCGTCTTAGCTAAGACGCTACGGGAAAAGTCTCTTTTCACGAAATACTGAAGCAAAAAATTATCCTTAATTTTGTATTTTGGTAAAGCGCATTTGCAGCAGTACACCGCCTTAGGTGAGGCGAGACGGCTCGTTCGCTCATTGGCTTGTTCTGCGGCAACTGCACAGCCTATCGAGCGCGGGCTGATGCAACATCAGACCAGTAAGGGCGCTTCGCACCCTTCTTGCCACTTCCCGCCGAAACGGGTGTGGCCCAACCTATAAAAGGAGCTCGAAAAGGCTGACTCACCTGATTTTTCATCTCTTCAGCGAAGCTCACGCATCGCTGGATCACGGAGGAAGCAAGCGCCGTCTGAGAAAGCACATCAGCAGGACGAGCCATTCTGAAGCTGCTGGCATCGCCGCCTTCCACTGCCGTTCCTGCTGCACTATCCGACGCCTATATCCTTTCAATCCTGTTATATCCAAGCTGTTCTTTATGTGTGTGTGTGTTCGCCCTGCGACACACACTCGTAAAAGAGCTCGCGTCTTTTTTAAGATGCCTTCCTGCGGCTCGTCAGAGCCCCACTCAGCGAGGGAGACCGGTACGTCATCTGTGTCTCCTGCCTGGGTGAAGATCATGCAGCGCTCGCTCGCTGACGGCGGATGCCCCCACTGCGAGCTGTTGCCATGGTGACTCTGAGGACTCGCCTGAGCTTTTTCTCTGAGCCTGCATTCTCCGCTGCGCTGAGGCGCCGTAAAAGCATCGCTTCCAGCGGATTCCGGAACCGTCTTCAGCTCAACCGAGCTCGCCGGTTCGCCCTGCTTCACCGGCCCCCCCTGCATCGCTTCCCGGTGGGCAGCGCCCGCTGTTTGCCGGCGCGTCGTCCGAGGAAGTCGATCTCAGGGCCGCGTCGGGGGAAGAGGACACGCGCTCTCTGCTAGCTTCGGGCAGTGAGGGCTGGGCGAGCTCCGAGGATCTCGCGCCTTCTGCTCAGAAGCCCAGCAGACGAGCTGACATCGAGAAGGAGCCGGGGCGAATGCTCGTGTTGGCCGCGATGAGTCTCGGCCGCGAGGGGTTTGCACCAGCGCCCCCCCTCTCATTCCCGGCTGGATGGTATTTCCCTTTCGGATGAGCGTACTTCTCAAAGCCCGCCTCATTTCTTCCTGAGCTTCACGAAGAGGTGGCGAAGGCTTGGAACGCTCCATATTCAGCACGAACTCGTTCGTCTGTCTCACTAGCATTCTCCACACTGATGATGCTAAAAACAGGAACTACCACTCACTTCCGCCGGTGGAACAGGCGATAGCGACGCACCTTTGTCCGCCCTCTGCTGGACGGCGGCAAAAGCGGTGTTGCCATCTAAAGCCTGCTGTGTGACGCTGCGTCGGCACTACTAACGATGGCTGCTTCATCGAAGCGCAGGTGTACGAGTTCCGCTGTGGCCGAGCTCTCACCCAAGCGCGCCGCTGTTTCAGTTCCAGGAATTGTGACTGTCTCAGCGTTTTCTGCAATGCGCAAGCCTGCACAGTTGCCCGCTTGCCTGCACACAAAAGCCGTTATCACAACAGCTTCAGCAACACAGCTCGAGACCCCCGTTCTCGCTCTACGGGCCGTCGCCCCGCGCCGCGGGGACCGCGGCAGAGGATTACGGTGAGGCCGGGAGCCCCGAAGCCATCCTAGGAAAGCCATCTATGCATGCTGCATGACGCTGCGTCGGCACTACACACGATGGCTGCTTCATCGAAGCGCCGGTGTACGAGTTCCGCTGTGGCCGGGCTCTCACCTAAGCGCGCCGCTGTTTCAGTTTCCAGAGATTGTGACTGTTTCAGCGTTTTTTGCAATGCGCAAGCCTGTACAGTTTCCCGCTTGCCTGCACACGAAAACCGTTATCACGGCTACCCAGATATTTCCCGAAAAAGGTGTAATTTCTGGTGTCCCGGCCACGGCCGATGGTGCTATAAATGTAGTGACGATGCCCACTGCTCAGTGCCCATCTCCACATATAAGCACAGCCCTTCACGCAGGGCTCGCGCCCATAAAAGCGACTCAAGTCGATCACGCGCACTACATAGTAGACGTGCCCACTCCTCAGTGCCCACAATCACTATGTCACACGCGTCATGTGGTTTCTGTAAAAACGAAACCCGTGCACGTTCGTCCGGCCACGGCCGATGGTGCTATAAATGTAGTGACGATGCCCACTCCTCAGTGCCCATCTCCACATGTAAGCACAGCCCTGCACACAGGGCCTGCGCCCATAATGTCGACTCAAGTCGGTCGCGCACACTGCATAGTAAACGTGCCCACCCCTCAGTGCCCACAATTACTATGTCACACGTGTCATGTGGTTTCTGTAAAAACGAAACCCGTGCACGCTCCGGCCACGGCCGATGGTGCTATAAATGCAGTGATGATGCCCACTACCCAGTGCCCATCTCCACATGTAAGCACAGCCCTGCACACAGGGCTAGCGCACATAAGATCGACACAGATCGGTCGAGCGCGCCGCATAGTAAACGTGCCCACTTCCCAGTGCCCACATACACTATGTCACATACGGCGCGGGGCTTCTGTAAAAACGAGGCCCGTGCACGTACATTCGGCACAGGCAGACAGCGAGTTGAAAGTGGTAAAAGTGCACACATGCAGCCCACGGTTACTCGCAGATATATCGAGTCCCACGGGACCCGCTCAGCCTCCCTCCAGTCGGTTAAGCGCCGGAACGGGGTCGAGGAAGAGCGATCTGCCCGCTGTGATTAGCGCGCTCCCCGCCTCAGATGCGCAGCACACTCGAGCGCCGCCGTTGCCCAGTCAACAGAGCGCGTTTCGCATCCAGCCCTTAGCCATTCATGCAGATGCATGGTCAGTGCTTCGAGGGGTTTCGGATTGGGTGCTAGGCATTATAAAGAGAGGCTACTCGCTACAGTTTTCTCGACGCCCACCGTGCTTTTCAGCGCGCGTCGAAACTACGGTCAAAACAGAAGTAGCACACATACTTCGGGCCGAAATATCAAAACTGTTGAGCAAAGGGGCTGTAGAGCCTGTGTCTCAAGCTCAAAGCGAGGGGGGCTGTACAGCAGATACTTTCTGGTGCCCAAGAGAGACGGGGGTCTCAGGCCCATACTGGATCTAAGACAGCTGAACAAGGCATTGATGAAACGCAGTTTCAAAATGCTCACGACCAGGAAGCTCCTCGCGCAGATTCGCAGAGGGGACTGGTTCATGTCAATAGATCTGAAGGACGCGTATTTTCAAATACAGATAGCGTCAAACCACAGGCGATATTTGAGATTCGCCTTCGAGGGCCAGGCATACCAGTTTGCAGTCCTGCCATTCGGCTTGTCCGTAGCTCCTCGTACGTTTACGAGGTGCATGGATGCAGCGCTCGCTCCTCTCAGACTCAGAGGCATACGAGTGCTGAAATATTTGGACGACTGGCTGGTTCTGGCCCGATCACGAGCGGAGCTCGTGGACCACAGGGCCGTTTTACTCGATCACCTCGAGAAGCTCGGCCTCAGTGTCAATTGGGCGAAGAGTTCGCTGAACCCCAGTCAGACTATCCTGTTTCTGGGTATAGTTCTGAACTCGTGTTCCATGACGGTGCGGCTGTCACCACAGCGCGCAATGGGCATTCAGCATGCAGCGAGTTCTTTCTGCTGTGGCGCGACTGTGTCGCTCAAACACTGTCAAAAGATGCTGGGTCTCATGGCCTCAGCATCTCCGGTTCTGCGGCTGGGCCTGCTCCGCATGCGCCCCCTGCAGTTCTGGCTAAAGCTCGGGTGCCGCGCAGAGCGTGGGCGTCTGGCCGGCTGCATTTCAACGGCTGGTACCGATCAGGTGTAAGCCTGGGGACTTCCCCGAGTGTGAAAATGGTGTCGACGGACGCCTCCACTTCGGGATGGGGAGCGCTGCTCGAAGGGCCTTTGGCCTATGGTCAGAACGGGAAAAGCTCCATCATATTAACTGCCTGGAAATGCTGGCAGTGGAGAACGCGCTGACGCGCTTTTGTCCCCATATCAAGGATCACCACGTCGTAGTCCATTCGGACAACATGTCCGTGGTGTCCTACATAAATCGCCAGGGCGGTCTCGGGTCCCGAAACCTGTGCAGGCTGACGGAACGCCTCCTGATTTGGGCTCAGCGCAACGTGCGCTCGCTGAGAGCAGTGCATGTGCCTGGACTGCAGAATCTGGGTCCAGACAGGCTGTCCAGAGGCAATGTTCCTACGGGCGAATGGTCTCTACACCCGCAAACAGTCCGGCTGTTGTGGGAGAGATTTGGCATGGCGGAGGTGGACCTCTTTGCGTCCCACGAAAACGCTCACTGCCCCGCGTTCTTTTCCAAGAACGAAAGCGCGCTGTCACGGAGATGGCCGTGCTGCCCGCTTTATGCGTTCCCTCCCGTCTCCCTCCTTCCGCAGGTGATAGAACGGGTGAGAGAAACGAGATGTTCAATACTGCTTGTAGCACCTCTTTGGAAGAACCAACCATGGTTCCCAGATTTGATGCAGTTAGCAGATGTCGCCCCGTGGCCGGTACCGTTGAGGAGAGACCTCCTCTCGCAGGCCAGGGGCTCGATTTGGCACCCTCAACCGGAGTTGTGGTCCCTCCATGTATGGGCACTCAACGGTTACCCGCTGATCTCGCAGTGGGAGTGCTAAATACTATCACTCAGTCTAGAGCTCCGTCGACACGACGTCTGTATGCCTCGAAAGTGGTCGGTGTTCTCCAGCTGGTGCACAGCTCGAGGTTATTCACCCCTTAGTTGTGAGGTGACGGAGGTCCTCTCCTTCCTTCAGGAGCTGTTGGATAAGGGCAGAGCCCCATCCACGCTCAAAGTTTATGTGGCTGCCATCGCGGCGTTTTCTGAAACGGCGTCCGGTCAGTCAATAGGAAGGAATGATTTAGTCATCCGGTTCCTCAGAGGAGCTAGGAGGCTGAATCCTCCCAGACCTCCGTCAGTCCCTATGTGGGACCTCGCGGCGGTTTTGGAGGCCTTGAAGGGTCCCCCTTTCGAGCCTATCCAATCGATTAGCCTTCAGCATCTGTCGTTCAAGACAGTATTCTTGTTGGCTCTCGCTTCTGTGAAGCGTGTGGGTGATTTGCACGCGCTCTCGGTGAGCCAGTCGTGCTTGGAATTTGGGCCCAATGACTCAAGAGTCATACTCAAACCTAGGCACGGTTATGTGCCGAAATCCCTCAACACACCGTTTCGGGCTCAGGTTTTTGCCCTGTCTGCCCTGCCGGTGTCAGGGGAGGATGGAGACTCGAGTCTTCTTTGCCCTGTCAGGGTTTTAAGAGCTTATGTGTCTCGCTCTGCTGCCTTTCGGCAGACGGAGCAGCTATTTGTCTCGTTCGGTGGGCGTTCCAAGGGAATGGCTGTTCCGAGACAAACTCTATCCAGATAGATAGTTGACGCCATAGCGTTAGCTTACGCTTCCAGGGGCCTTCAGTGCCCGTTGGGCGTCAGAGCACACTCTACAAGAGGCGTCGCCTCATCGTGGGCGTGGTCTACTGGGATCTCCTTGCAGGATATATGTATGGCGGCAGGTTGGGCCTCGCCGTCTACATTTATCAGGTTCTATAACCTGGAGGTTCCCGCCTTGCAAGCAAGGCTGCTGTCGGTATAGACGAATCAGGGCCCTGAGGGGAATTCTGAGTTCACGAGCGCTATGCGCTGCCGACTGTTATATGGGCAGTATTGCGTAAGACCCGCATTGCCACATTGGTCAGGCCTTGCCTCGGCTGTGTGATGTCATATTGCCGCATCTACGGATGCTGCTAGATATGGGACGGAGGGCTTTTTCCCTTTTCTGTCCTGGACTCTCTGTGAGTCCCTCAGGTGACTGTGCACTGTAAATCCTGGGCGTTGCTTCAGGTTTATTGGTGTGTGATCCCTGCGCGCACGGCGTTTTACATTGGGTTCCCGTAGCGTCTTAGCTAAGACGCAGTACGAGAGAGCTCTCGTAAGAGAACGTACTCGGTTACTAAACGTAACCTCGGTTCTCTCTAGAAGAGCGAACGAGTACTGTGTTCTCTGCCGTGCGCACGATTCACTCTGGTTCGCTTCGACGATGAAGTAAATCAGGTGAGTCAGACTTTTCGAGCTCCTTTTATAGGTTGGGCCACACCCGTTTCGGCTTATTGGTCTGATGTTGCATCAGCCCGCGCTCGATAGGCTGTGCAGTTGCCGCAGAACAAGCCAATGAGCGAACGAGCCGTTTCGCCTATGGCTGTGTACTACTGCAAATGCGCTTTACAAAAATACAAAATTAAGGATAATTTTTTGCTTCAGTATTTCGTGAAAAGAGACTTTTCCCGTAGCGTCTTAGCTAAGACGCAGTACTCGTTCGCTCTTCTAGAGAGAACCGAGGTTACGTTTAGTAACCGAGTACGTTTCATGCATGGTGTTTGTTTGTTTATTTATTTTATTTATTTGATTAGTTTCTTTCAGACTTTATTTAATCTTTTTTTCCATTTAGTACTAAATAATTTTTCATACAGGAATAAGATTTAAAAAAAAAAATCTATCCATATATACAAATCCAAAAAAAAAAAAAAACATTAAACATTGCATAACAGGAAACCAAATTTAAAAAAAAAAACTATGGTTTTTATCTTTTTGTAGTCTTGTAGTCTTAGTTATTACTATGGTATGGTTTATGGTTAATGTTAACGTTAATATATATGGATGGATGGATGGATGGATGGATGGATGGATGGATGGATGGATGGATGGATGGATGGATGGATGGATGGATGGATGGATGGATGGATGGATGGATGGATGGATGGATGGATGGATGGATGGATGGATGGATGGATGGATGGATGGATGGATGGATGGATGGATGGATGGATGGATGGATGGATGGATGGATGGATGGATGGATGGATGGATGGATGGATGGATGGATGGATGGATGGATGGATGGATGGATGGATGGATGGATGGATGGATGGATGGATGGATGGATGGATGGATGGATGGATGGATGGATGGATGGATGGATGGATGGATGGATGGATGGATGGATGGATGGATGGATGGATGGATGGATGGATGGATGGATGGATGGATGGATGGATGGATGGATGGATGGATGGATGGATGGATGGATGGATGGATGGATGGATGGATGGATGGATGGATGGATGGATGGATGGATGGATGGATGGATGGATGGATGGATGGATGGATGGATGGATGGATGGATGGATGGATGGATGGATGGATGGATGGATGGATGGATGGATGGATGGATGGATGGATGGATGGATGGATGGATGGATGGATGGATGGATGGATGGATGGATGGATGGATGGATGGATGGATGGATGGATGGATGGATGGATGGATGGATGGATGGATGGATGGATGGATGGATGGATGGATGGATGGATGGATGGATGGATGGATGGATGGATGGATGGATGGATGGATGGATGGATGGATGGATGGATGGATGGATGGATGGATGGATGGATGGATGGATGGATGGATGGATGGATGGATGGATGGATGGATGGATGGATGGATGGATGGATGGATGGATGGATGGATGGATGGATGGATGGATGGATGGATGGATGGATGGATGGATGGATGGATGGATGGATGGATGGATGGATGGATGGATGGATGGATGGATGGATGGATGGATGGATGGATGGATGGATGGATGGATGGATGGATGGATGGATGGATGGATAATGTCCAGGATTGAATAATATTTAGAAGCAGAAGCCCATTAAAATGTTTAGTTACGTGGTAAAAAAAAATATATATATATATATGTATACAGTATATGTACTATAGTGATTTGATAAATAGTCATTTGCTACAGTGAGTGATTTGAATATCAATTAAATCTACAGCCCTTCATTCTGAATAGGGTGCTCTTTTCCAGAATAGAGTGCCCCTATTATGCTATTTAAAATTTTTATAGTTTGGTTAAGGGAGTCCCCAACAACAGGTTTACATGCATGAAAGGTAAAAAAAAAAAACCATTCAGTTTCTAATATTAATAATTTATTTCTCAAAAACTCTCAAACGCTTCATTCAAAGATTCATCTCTTCCAAAGCCCTCCTTTGCTTAATGTTACTCTGCTCTGATTGGTCCGATGACCCAGTCTGTTGTGATCGGTCTACTGCGTACAGTGCACTTCGAAAAATGAATGCCCATTACCAGAACTGGAATACGGTTTATCAATAATACATCCTATTATAATAATCAGTGCTCTCCTCTTTTTTTCTAAAAAGAAAGAATCAGAAGGGAAAGGGTTGTTTTACAATTATGTTAGTGAACTGGACCCACAGCTTGGTAGTAAGGACCCAAACGATAATGCTGTATGTGTTAGCCAAACACAGACGTCAAGACAAACCATCCTTTATCATGACTCCAAGTACAACAAACATTCTATATTAAACCGACACATTTCTAGACAATAGCAGGCCCACAGCTGATTAGCAGAACTATAACGAGAGTTAGCCAGAGACTTACAGCTGCACTGACTATATACACACAAAACTACATTTTTTACACGCTCGACAGAACATCAAAGCTACAATTATTAATCATACTTACAGGTTGTGATTTGAAGGAGCAAACTATTCTAAACAAACTGGGTTCTGACTCAACTTTCAAAGACAACCGTTTTACGAATCCCGTGTTGAACGCTGAACAGGCTACAGCGTTTGAAGTTTGGGATGTCCACGCAGAACTATGCAAATGTGAGAATTTGTGATGTGTGAAATTCACAGAATGGGATTTGAATTTAAAGCGGTTCATTTCAGCGGTTCAGATTCGACTCTTTCTTTTTATAGACAATAACTTTATTTATGATGCACTTTCAGCTTTATAAATTTGCAGCCTGTTTACATTCACATACAGCTGCATTGCAACCTGCATGAAATGTAATTTTCAAAAATCCATTATAGGGGCACTTTAAGCTAAATATACAGATCTAATGATTATAGACAAAACTTTATGGTATAAATTTGCCAAACTGTCCAGGTTCAAGTAGTTTTCCCATTAGACATATTTGAGGCCAAACACCTTGAAACAGAAACGTCTGTCCTAAATAATACAGATCATATGAATAAAACAGTACACTGAGGGCAGTGTTTTTCATGGAGTATTAAGATTTCTATTGGCTCATCCTCTGTGTACTGCATCGGCTGTGCTGAGCCATACATCCTGCTCTGGACATCAGTTGAATCTCAGTTTATTGATAAATTTGTGCAGTCTACAGTTAGATGAAGGAATGTGTGAAAGCCGCTCTTTTGATCTAAATCAAACTTTTGAGAAGTGAAGACCTGCACCAGGCCTGGGCATTGAACTTTTGATCAACACTGTCTAGAAAAACTGGGAGAACAGGGCTCTTCTTCTCTCTCTAAATAGTGAATTATCTTTTTCATCACGTTCCAGTTGAGAAAGTTACTACCCAGAGATCATACCCTCTTGTCTGAAAGATATATTGAGTTTTTAGCAGAGCGTGATAAGTTGAAAATCAAGTGAGACTTTGTGCTTAAAGAATTGGGATTTTTCAAACATTAAAATCATTTACTTGTGTCGTTCCCAACCTGTATGACTTTTTAGTATTTTTTTTTTAATTAAGAATTTATTTATTCTTAAAATTAATAAATGGAGAATGTAGATGGTAGTTTTATTTTCCATGCATTTTCAATGGAACAAATCCCATTTAAAGGAATAGTTTACCCAAAGATTTAAATATGCTGAATATTTTCTCACCCTTAGGTGATCCAAGATGAGTTTGTTTATTCAATGAAACAGATTTGGAGAAATTTAGCATTGCATCATTCCTCACCAATGGATCCTCTGCAGTGAATGGGTGCCATCAGAATAAGAGTTTAAACAGCTGATAAAAATATCACTGTAATTCACAAGTAATGTTATGTTTTTGTAATTTTATTTACTGTTATTTTTTGTTTAACTAGTTTATTTTCATTTTCGGTTTAGTCTTAGCAATTTGCATACTGTATCTTCGACTCTCACTCATTTTATTCGTCAGTAACCAATTTTTCTGTAATTTTCAGTTAATATCTATTCCTTTAAAGCATCACAAAAGAGTCAAAAATCATAAATGTCTGTACAACTTGCGCACCTTATTTTAAGTCTTCTAAATGCATAAATGTTAGCTTTGTATTAGAAACCATCAAAAATGTATTAATTTAATTAAAATGAAAAAAAATAAATTTGATAAATAAAATCATTCAGTTTGGTGAACCAGATCAAAGGATTTATTTAACAAATGTTACTCATTAAAATTAGTATTTTATAATTTTTCTAATTGGTTTAGGATACTTCTCAAGCGACAATAGGGTTTTTGTTTGTTTGTCACACAAAGCTATCATAGACTTCAGAAGACTTGTAGCACCAAAAATTATACAGTCCGCATTTCTGATACTTTTATGGTGTTTTTGCATCCTTTGTTAAACTGGAAGGCTTGGGTCCATATTTATTGCAATTGCAAGGAAAAGGCAACACACTTCTTCTTGCTCCAAAACATCTTCTTTCATGTTACATCGAAGGCATATGTGTTTGGAATTAAATGAGGCTGAGTTAAAAACTCCTTTTAACTTCATGCATGTGTTTGTGTTTGAATTTAGGACACTTTTGCAATGACAATTTATGAGGCGGACCATGAGAGGTTGTATTAAAACGCTGTGATATTCCATTATTTAATGATGAGCAGCATGACACCACCTGGTCACGGTCCATTACACCATTTATTAAGCTTCATAAATTGTTTGAAATGAAAAACATAAGCTAACGTTCTGTTCAGAGGTGGGTGAGTGTATCGTGTAATTGTGTTTAAAAGCAGATGGATTGAAAACATAAGCCTGCTTCTATAAATAGTGTATGGTGAAACACTATTTATTTTGACAGTAGATTTAGTGAAACATAATTGGGCTGTTTGGTTTTAAATGACAGTGTCTAAAATAACGTCTTTGAACGAGTCTTATATTCTCTCAACTATTGCTTTCATACAGTTTCAACATTTCCGACCATTGACATCAAAAGTGTGTCTAAGTGTAGTTTATCATTCTAAGATGTTGATTATTTTTTTATTTATTTTTTTTATTGAGGCAGACCTAATTTTACAGGTTAATGCATCCAGTGAAATAAGCATCTGCATATCTGGCACACCGCACACAAATTAACGAAAGCAGTTCATTTGTTGCATGAATTGATCTTATCAGGAACTGTTTGCTTCACATTTACCCACAGCATTCTGCGAACTGAATTCTGACGCATTGACTCATAAATTGGGCGAGATTAAATGTTTTGATTAGAGCTGAAGAGTGGACCGGGACGAAGGAGAAACAATGCACTTAATTGTCTGTTATAAGCTATTTTGGCCGCTATAGAAAGACAACAGAAAGTTCACTGCTCTGATTTGACTAATTCGCTGGAGCTGAAGCTGATTTCAATAATGCATCTTCATGGCATTTAAATAAAGGAAGTTCTGATTGGGAAAGAGCTCTTTCACTGTTTTCCCAATGATTCATAAATAACCTTGAATAGCATAATTTCTCCTCTCTGAATCTACCAACACTGCTGCTTGCAAGCATGTGTTTTGAATGCTGGTCACATTAATCAGTACTTTTTGTACTTGCAAAGCAAAACTGCACAATACATCAAGGCTTGTTCTCAAAGATTGTTTATTACAAACATACACACACACACACTTGTAATTGCACCTTGTTAAACTTGTGTTGTTCCTGGTCAAAAATAAACGGACTACAAAACATTTCTTATAAATTTCACTTTTAATAATTGTGTGCTCAGGCCTTAAGCTTGTCAACTTGGGTGGATCTTTAAATATTTTTTGACCATTTTGATGATTTCTGAAAACATTTGGCTTCACGCAGCTATGCGAGGATCCGTGGAGCTATGAGTTAAGTAAGTCAGGCGGTGTCCTCTCTGAAGACAAACACCTACTCTGAGAAAAAGCCTTCTGTTTACCAGAGCCAAGCGCGGCAGTCTTCCAGAGCAGCTTAAAACCTCTCGCACAAACACTCAATTAATCAAGTCTGTTTTAAATTCCACACATCAATCCGCAATAGAGAGTCTGACATTAGCACGCAAATTGCGCGGCAAAGGGATTCTGGTACTTTAATATTAACAAACTCTCACTGGAACACATCAGCAGCTCCTGTAAAGATGAATATGCTCCATTTCAACGTTTCAAAACAAGGATTTGAAATTATTTGTACGTATTAGAGTTTTTAAGCATGTCTGTTCGGCATTTGAAGTGTGTTCAATAGAACACAGTGAGCTCTGTATCAATAGAATGCAAATGTCCGCATCCAAAACCTATATGCATCAACAGCCTATTGCCAAGCCCTCTATAGAGTACAATGTCCCGAGATGCAATCTGATGCTCTAATTATCTCTTTTCAAAATCATATTTGAGATTCGGCCTGTCCCAGGCCTCCACTACTACAGTGAAAGAGGTCTACTGCATCGTGCTGATCTATTGCATGAATAGCTCAATATAAGCAGTTTTATTGCAGCTATTGGAAAGCATTTATTTAAACAAAACATCAGCATGTGAACAACTGCCTTGTCAGAGTTTCTCTCCAAGCAGTGAAAGGTTGAACGGTATTGATCGTATAAAAGACACAATATGTGTCCTCAGCTACACTCCAGGAAATAGGAATGCCAAACTGTGACCCCTCTAGTGCTTTCCTGCTAAATTAACAGCTTGATCAATGATAAGGAGGACACCTATTCTCTTCTGATGAGGAGAAACTCTGTCAAAAGCAATAAAGCTGAGCCCTGGTGAGATGTGGAATAAAATGAGCCAAAAGCTGCATGGATTTTTATTGCGGCGAAAGGCACTTGTTATGGTTCTAGTAAATGTAGCAGTGAGGGTTTGATGTAATTTAGTATATGATGAATTGGAAACTGTCTTAAACATGAGATCTTACTGATTTGAAAGCACAGTTGACTTGGTAGAAGACTGGTGGATGTCGAGCCGGAAATAAACCACACAATCCAAACCGTGACTTTTTATCACAAAGTTCACTGCTCTCCTGGCAGGCACAATTTCCAAGGCTGAAGAAGTATAAATCTCCTCTAGTTTGTTATGGGTAAATACTGTAAGATTCAAAGATTATAGTCTAAGCCTGGGTTTACAAACCGAGGCTGCACACAAGCAACTAGGGGAATATGGAAGTATTCTGTGCATGCATTCACATATTAACACACACACATTTCCATTGATGACAGTTGAGGCAAGAAATGCTATATAATAATGCTTTCCTCTTAGTCAGATTATGCCTTCTTAGGATACTGAGGACATTTTTTACAGAGGTCATGGTTTCAGTGTGGGAGGATTTACAGCTTCCATATTGTCCACTCACAGTGCTTTATAGCTGTGAAAAATATCTGCAGGATTTATGTTGGGTGTGCAAATTATGTATATCATGCCATCATGACAATGTGTCTGTGTGTGTGCGCGTGTACGTGTACGTGTGTATGGGAAGTGTGGCAAGGTTGCAATACTTTTCCTCTGCATTTATGTTGTATAAAATTAATTCAAACTCTTGATTTTCAGTTTTGATAAACCGGTCCTATTGTGCCAAAGCCACACTCTGGTAGAGCTATTGAATTCTATTGAACTCTGAAGTAAATATCATCACTAAAGACTGATTAGGTCTGTTTCTCACACACTCTCTTTTTAACAAAGTGTCTGGTGAATTATCTTTTCTAATCTGCTTCATATACTGTATATGGTAGATCATATTAATTCATGATACATACTTTTTTGTAGCATTAACTTTACTATGGACTGGATGCAGCCTTTTACGGATTATCTGCTAACATGTGCAGTGTTAAGCCAGAGTACACAAAGTCAAATGTATCCCATAATGCAGTGCACTCAACCGGACATTTAAAAATTTCTTTCTTGATTTATTTGAAATGTTTATTGTTACATGATACCGTTTAACATATTATTTTTGTGTGCACTACCATTCAAATGTACTACCATAACACTTTCGGCAGTCAGATCCAATGATGAATCAAAAAGTAGATGCTAAAACTGGAAACTGGAAATGGAAGGTCAAGCCGATCACATTGCATTGTGGAGTTTGGTATTCTCTGCTGTAGATATTTTGTCAAATGTCGTAGGTCATCGGGTTATTCTGTTTTGTAAAATCCTATACTGTGCACAACATGCTGTACACTACAGGAAGAGTATGTCAATATACTGTTCTGAATGCCTCTGTGTGGAGATGGGTTTATGTGTGCATGCTTGCATTTATGTGGCAGGTTGCAGCATGTGCCATCAGGCAGCACCGATAAGACAGTAGAGCATTAAAACTGGCAGAGTAGAGAGGATTTGATTCCGCCTCCAGCTGGGGAGGGGCTGATTAATTGGATTCGTTCATTAGTTTGATCTACCAATTTAGCATTTTGGAAGATATTAATCAGTTGCTTATTTAAATGTCACCTGGAAGCAGTGGAAGGGAAATGAGGCGGTGGGAAATTGAGTCTTTTCAGTAGCAATTCCACAAATGGATCATCTGGATTGTAGGATTGGATTATCAAGGGATTCAGAAACACAGAGAGCTCTCATAACTGCCATTATGAACAACCTGAAATTAAAAGCAATTTATAAACTCTTGTACGTGTCCTTTTGGGTATGAGATGGTGTTTGAAAGTCTGCCAATTATCATGTGTCTCAGTTTGCTTTAAAGACAGCAGGATGCTGCAATGATGCTCCTAGGAATTCTTTATCCAAGGAAATTGAAGTCAAATACGCAGTAATAGTGTGTTCAGAAAGATCATATATGAATGAGTTGAGCTGAATTTACATAAATGCCACCACCAAGTCGTACCTATCACTGGGAACTTTCTTTAAGGCTGGAATTTCAGAGTTGGGAGTGTGTCAGTGAGAAAACATGTCAAACACAATAGATGCAGTGTCTGCATTGACTGTAAGTTTAAAAGACTAATTAAATTTGGGTGAAACTTGTTTACTGTTTTTCATAATTATATTACTTGTAGAAAAACTTTAAACACAATTTTAAATAAGTATAAAGAATGCCATTACTTTTATTTCTAGTGCTAAAAAGTTTTTTTTTTTTTATTAGCATATTTTTGTGTTTTGCTTTGGTACTGAAATTGGTACCGAGAACCGTGGATTTTCACTGGTATCGGTACCGAATACTGAAATACTAAAATACTTTGGTACCGTGACAACACTAGTGTGTACGAATCTGTAAGATATCAATTTGATAGTGTAAACAGCTTCAGTGATTTTAATGGGAATTTCTGAGAGTGCTTGAACTAGACCATCAGTGAAAAGTAAAAGTTCCAGTTAAAAGTTAAAGTTATCTTACTACAAAAGTGTTTTGAACGCACTTGATTATGATGCATAAAATATGAACTTCCCAGAAAGACTTGAACATATTACAAACATTTGACACTTCTTTGACATAATGTTAACTGAGCACTACATTTATGTACAGTATGTATATTCTTACGAGACTTACTTCCTCACAAAGTTCACTGCTCTCCTGGCAGGCACAATTTCCAAGGCTGAAGAAGTATAAATCTCCTCTAGTTTGTTATGGGTAAATACTGTAAGCTTCAAAAGATTATAGTCTAAGCCTGGGTTTACAAACCGAGGCTGCACACAAGCAACTAGGGGAATATGGAAGTATTCTGTGCATGCATTCACATATAAACACACACACATTTCCATTGATGACAGTTGAGGCATGAAATGCTATATAATACTGCTTTCCTCTTAGTCAGATTATGCCTTCTTAGGAAACTGAGGACATTTTTTACAGAGGTCATGGTTTCAGTGTGGGAGGATTTACAGCTTCCATATTGTCCACTCACAGTGCTTTATAGCTGTGAAAAATATCTGCAGGATTTATGTTGGGTGTGCAAATTATGTATATCATCCAATCATGACAATGTGTCTGTGTGTGTGTGCGTGTACGTGTACGTGTGTATGGGAAGTGTGGCAAGGTTGCAATACTTTTCCTCTGCATTTATGTTGTATAAAGTTAATTCAAACTCTTGATTTTCAGTTTTGATAAACCGGTCCTATTGTTTCATTACCTTAGCAATTCTCAATTCCAGTCCTCGTGTCCCCCTGTTCTGCACACGTTTCTCTTATGGCTTCAGATGTTTGTTCTATTCAAACATAAATACCCTGCAAAGTGGACATCACAGGATATTCCACCATGATTCCAGTTTGAAGTGAACATATATGTTCCATTCAAAGTGCATTAAAGTGTGCAAGATGTGAATTTAAATTGTATTTATTTACTGAGGTATATGATGTCACAAATTGCATGTGACGTTGCGCAACGCAAATTCGTGAATAAATGTTATGAAATGCAGTAAACTTCAACAGATGTCCCCTGCTCAGGGAGTAGGGAGCAATGAACACTGTGTAGGGACCATTTAAATCGGAACACATTTCGTGCACGGAGCTCACTTCTAACGAGCTGATTATCTGAATCAGGTGTGTTAACAAAGAGAGACATGCAAAATATGCAGAGCTGGGGGACTGGAATTGAGAACAGCTGCATTACCTGATGCATTTGGGATAATGAATCAAGAATCATTCTGGGAGTACTAAGATCAACTGATCAAGACTTTGCTAATTATCTTGTTTTAGCTTTAATCTTAGTGTCACGTCCCTGGACTGTATTTGTTGTGTTTTTCCTCCCCATGTGCTCCATGACCCAGTTTCTCCCATCTAATTAGTCATTCTGTTCACCTGTGTTCCACACAATTCCCTCGTTATCCTCTGTATTTAAGCCCCAGTATTCAGTATGTGTTTGTTGGGTCTACCAGTTGTGTACATGTGTCTTCCTTCCTTTCCCTTCCTAGTGTGGATTTACCCTGTGTGTTGGATTTAATAAATTGCAGTTTTGTTTATCCAAGTCTCCTTCGTTCC
Organism: Carassius carassius; assembly: GCF_963082965.1. Lineage (NCBI taxonomy): Eukaryota > Metazoa > Chordata > Actinopteri > Cypriniformes > Cyprinidae > Carassius > Carassius carassius. The sequence goes on from NC_081796.1 coordinate 14,587,556, forward strand.
TTCTGGCAGTTTATCATGACAGTTGGTTAGTTATGTTAATTAAAAATGTTTATTTTTCTTTAGCAGTGGTTACCATTTAGCAGTCCACAGTCCAGAATCATTGATCGTAAAATAATGCAATTATAAACAGTGATGTTTATTTCTTCATACTGAGAAATCGAACGTCTGAAGCAGCATATACGTTTAAACATGTTTCATTATGTTTTTATACAGAATCCTAATACAGGAAATGGTGAATCAAATCTCTGTGATTTTTATAGTCAGTGGCTGCGTAATGTTGTGGCACTTTGGAAAACTTGTTGATATTAACTGTGAGTGACAACACATTGGCCGTTTCAAGATGGTGAATGTGTCAATGTGTCGAATGTGGAATCTATGTATACATATCTCTGGCCATGCACCATATTAACCCCTGACACAGTCTTAGTTATTTGTGGTCATTTGATTGTAAAAATTATTCTTTATAAGATAATTATTCTTGATGATCTTTTAACCTTCACTGTTTGTTTTTGTGCTTTTGTTATCAAAGTATATTTGTATTTTTAAAGGCTGTATCTGAGATAGCAAATGCAATAAGGCAACTTATCCACTGTACAGATGTTTTAGTGGAAATATGCTGAATTGGCACACAAAAGAAAGCCTATAACCTTTTTACATATTCACTTTAATTCCATATCTCCTACAGTATCTCCCATTTACAGATATAAGTGTCTTATCCTCCACTATTTATGCTGATAGATGCCTAAGATAACCTTTAACTGGATCCTGTATTACACAAAACTGTGGCTAATAACTCATCCCATGGGGTCTGCTGGACCTTGTGGGTTAAGTGATGCCACATCTAAATCATAAATCAGTCCGGCAACCAGCTCTCTTGATCTGAAGGTCAATGTTTCATTAACTTCCTGCCATTCTAAATTTTCCATCCATATCTAACCACAAATACAGTAGTCGTTGCTTTGGCAGTTCTCCTACATCTTCACACACATACAGTGCACACATGCACATACCTTTACTTTATTGCTTATGCCTTATTCATTCTTGAAATGGTAATATTCTAACTGACCTGCAGTGTTCATAAATCTTGGCTGTGTTTGGAAGCAGCCACATTCTCTCTGATGTTGATTGACAGTCTGTTGCCCCTGGTTTACTCTTGAATAGGTGTCAGATCTCTGGCAAAGGGGAATTGAATGGACAGAAGCCTGTTCTCAACTCTACAGTAGCCCATCCGCAGGGAGAGCGGCTTTCCTACTGTTCACGCCGCTTACGCTGTGGGTGGGTAAACAGTGTCGGTGCTTCTCTTTCAGGAGATTATCAGATAAAGAATAGGGAGGATGACACACAAGCACAATCAGATAACACCCCTCCACTCAAGCAGCTGTAAGTTTCCCCCCTCGCTGAAAGAAAGGATCCATATCTTCTGTGGGAACTAAAATAGAGGGTGGCAGCTACCTTTGATTAAACTGTGAGCAGGAGAGTAACAGTTAGTTTCTACAACAAACCAAGGATGCGATTTATTTCCACACTGGTGTTTTAGCTGATCGCTATACTACTGCACATAAATTGTCTTTGAACTTCAGAGGATAAGAATGCTTGGACAGAGTTGAAAACTCTGCTTTCATTCACACAGGATGTGTTGTGATGACTACTGATCCAATTCATGATTCGTTCACACAAAGGCTTACAGGATGTGTATTGTCAACTAAATTACTGACAAAAAATTTGACAAAAGTGATGAAGTTATAGCACAAGCTGGTTTCTATAATTCTCTATTTCCATATAAAACATGGACGATGAATAACTAAATCATGAACAATTCACAACAGTGAAATTAAATGAAATAAACAGTGTACTCACAATGATATTTGAGCAGGTCAAGATTGCATTTGAGCTTTTTTCACATATTGTTATTGTTAAATCACCAAGGTTTATTTTGTGTCACCATACTTACTTGTGTAACTACTCATGTAACCGTCTTTAAATAGGAAGAACATTGAAGTGTTTGGTAGCTTCCAAATTCATCCCTGTGTGGATCCTAAGGAATGTATGGTGCTAAGCTAAATGCTAGCATAGTGGCGCCCCATGCTACAGTGATTGAGTGCATGCACTGAGACGGGAGAGGTACATATCAACTCATTTAAGTTGAGGGAAGAACATAGTGGAATATGGAAAAACGGTGGTGTTCTCATTTAAATCAATATAGGTTTAAATTAATTTAGAAAATGTTTGAATATTTGTCTTAATTTTGTTCTTTCTTGTCAACTAAAATGTTATTTTGTGGACTTAATGTAGATGCCATTTTCAAGTGAAATTCATTAATGAATATGACATTACAAAATATCTATAAAGCACACTTTACAATGACTAATAAACTGTGTAAACATTGTTCTGTTTACAGGAGTTGATTAAATGCTCTCAAAGACTGTATCCATACAAAGATGGTTCATTTTGGTGGTGATTGGGAGAATGTGCAGCGCACAATATGGCCTTCTAACTGAAAGAGTCTGTATTTTTTCATACTTTGATACTGTTTTTATGAACCAGTAGCCAATCTCCTTTTCACTGAGTGTTGTTAAATGGAACAGTCTATATTATGGAGGATTGATTTAGTCGCCTAGCAACTGTGACGCTGCAGTTGACGAGTGGCGAGTGACGAGTTTTTTAAACCTAAAAATATCTATAAATTTGCATCTTGGTAAGATATACTGTAAGATAAGATGATTTTATAATACAGAAGAAAGAACAACTAATTGTCCATTGTGGTTCTGTTTACATAGGTCAAGTTTCCTGAACTGACTCTCGAAATTCAGTTGTTAATCCTAAAAATGTGTAACTGATGTGACTCTTTAGATTTTGCACTATGACGCAATGTTCTGCTGTGTGAATATAGCCACAGTGTGAGAATGTAGATGGCAGAGCCCAGATCCTGTTTCCATACCATTCCCTTCTGTGATCAATCATTTTATCTTTTTTTCTGCCCATGAATCTCTTTTCTCTCTTTTGTTACCCTACCCTAGTTCCGTAATGTAATCTTTCTCATTCATACTTTTTTCATCCTTCATTACATGAGTGCATCTGCTGGTTCAAGGTCTGATCTGAATTCTCAGTGTAGATGTTGAGCAGCATGTGCAATGTGTGAAATGTTAAACAAAGATGGGTTGCACATAACCTTTAAAATAAATTTGCATGCTAACTAGCCACACTTTGACCCTTTGACCCCAAACAAATAAGCAACACTGGCACCAAGACTGGCCAATCACAACAGAGATAATTTATAAAGAAGTCTTAAAAGTACTGTATGATATAATGGTCGTGCAACTGAATTGCAATTGTTTTTGCTGTAAGAAACCTTGGCTAACATTATAAGTGGACATGTTATGCTACAACAGTGTAGGATTAATGTCTTGCTTCATATCAAACAGTCACATACTGCCAGGAACCACGTGTCTGTGTTCCAAAATAGGAGTGAATATGTCATAATAGTGATGGCTGTCCTCTGTGATCACACACACATTGACCCACATACTGTAAGTGCTCACAGGAGGGTGAAATGACAGAAAAATAAATCAGCCGTTTACACCAGATCGATCCACAAATCAATCAGTCTCTTGGTTGTCTCTGAACAGGTTTAGACTGGTGTGTGTGTGTGTGTGTGTGTGTGTGTGTGTGTGTGTGTGTGTGTGTGTGTGTGTTTTCAAAAGAGATTCGGTTCTGTAAATGCCATTGTCTCTGTCCATGTATGAATATCAGAGTGAATGGGGGAATCACAGAGCGAAATATCACCATACTAAATATAAGCCAATCTAATCATAGAGGGGTGAGAGTAATTAAACTGCTCATCTATTAGTTCTGTGTAGCACAATGCTGCTTCTGATAGAATATGTTCATTTATGTTATGATGAAGAGTAGGGCTGTATTGAAGCATGAGACATAGAAATTGTGTTGGCAGACAGGAAACCCACATGCTGTTCACTGAATGGGGTTATTGCACCAAAAATGTCTTCTTTTTTTTTTTAATCAGTTTTAAAGCGACCAGTGTAGACTGATTGTCAAAATGAAAGACTGTTGTGAGTTAATCTTAATGAATAGTGTTGTTGTTGTTGTTGTTTAGATGCCAATTTAAATAGGTTATAAACTGTAGTTTATAATTTACTATGTTAGGAGAGATAATTTATTTCATTTGCAAGTAAAAATAGACATTATAACTTAATCAGATAGGAACTGAAAGCTTATTGCATCGGAATTGTGCTGAATTTAATCAGAAAATCTGAACTAACACCGAGTCCTAGTATATTTTGTATTGTTTTTCAGACCTGTGTCTGTGAAATAAGCAGTATTTCTCTAACACCCTTAAACGGTACTTAAAAACAAAATGTGTGATTGGTTGCGTTTCATGTCAGTCTCTTCCTGTCCAAGTGCGCAGTTTTTGACCAGAATAAGCTGCAGTGAGGACCATATTTTTAAAGTTTGGCTAGATTCAACTGTATTGTTGGATACAATAATATCAATAATATCATTAGGTATTCTGCTCTTAGCCGCTATTGTTGGATTGAGTCTAGTATTTGCAATGAATGTGGATCTCCAGAGACTGTGGGCATTTGGAAATGAAGAATTATATCCAGAAAAGTGTTGAGAGCAATTGGTTACTGAGGAGATTTTTACTGAAAGTACTGTTACATTGTGCTTCACAGCAGGTTTATGTCTAAATGTTTCAAGTTAAGGAGAACAGTTATGATTTATACCATTAAAATTTTTATGTAAGTACAAACACAACGGGGCTATAAATGTGTACTGTTGAATAGATGAGTTTATCTGTTTGGCATGATGACCTTGATGTCCTAAATAACCTCTGTAATCCCATTTATCCAGGTGTTAACAACCACCTTTTTCCGGAAATATAAAAGCTTTTAAAAAATTATGAGTAGGGTATTACTGATGTATTTTATGTTGTAGAATAAAATGTGTAAATATCTTGAGCCACTGACCTTATTTCAAGCATTTAACCAAAAACCCATTTACAACACCCATTGATTTTGGGACAATACATTTTTAAATGCTTACTTGTTTCTGGGTTTTAGATCTAATTCCTGTTGCATTCTTTTGCTATGACTCACACTCCAGCCCAGAAGGTGCCGATAATGAACCTAATATAAGATTGTGAACTACAAAAATTGAAAAGATGACTATATTGTTAAAGGTATTTCATGGTTTAGGTTTAGAATGAGGATGTTCTTTAGCGTTGGTAGAACCAATGACTGTGATGAAATAATACAAACAAACCCTTTTCCTGCTTTCTTATAAATCTTTCTGTCATCTCTTCTCCTCAAGCCCCTCCATTACAGACAGCTTGCCAAACATATCTACATTTTTTCCACAAGCCTCTACAGAGCAGTGAAATGAGAGAAACTGGAAGCTGTTGCTAAATGAGCAGTTTAATCACTGTTTACTGAATCCTTAATTCCTGTTCATGCCACTTTGAAAGAATGCACTTAAAACTGCAACTCTGCATCATTTTTAAACACATCAACGGCGTCGGTTGTATGTTGAACGGTTCAGCTGATCCAACATAGCATGATATTTATGGTTATTGGTTATCTGAATTAAGTCTGTTTTTATATCCTATTTTATTTCTTTTTTTCAGATCCTGACTTTAAAGACATAGGAGTCCCCAAACCTCTTCCCTGTGGGTATTATTCATTCGTCTATAAGAATCCTCCATATGAATACATCTAATGGCTTTCCATTTTTTGAAATTTGTCTTCTTATGTCGCCCCCACTGCAGTTTGTGAATTCGAGATGGGAGGACCTGAAGGCATCATTGATTCACAGCAGATCACCAAAGACGGCAAAGCCTTGCAGACCGAGGCAGTGGACTGCAAGTGGTACATCCGTGCCCCTCCTCGCTCCAAGGTCAGTCCCACGCAGTCAGCCCCATCCCAATTTCTCCCACTCTGTCTCATATCACCCCAGTTGTTTCCCTATTGAAATTCTGTTACCCTGCCTGCCACATTTCTGATATATGACAGCTTGTTTGGGCCTCAAGCTGTGCAGTTACTGCCTAACACGCTTCAGTGTTTGGCTTCCTTTTTTGCAGTCATTTGCATTATGCGGCCACTGCAAAAAACATCTCGAGGTGATAAATATTGTCTGATAATTAATGCGCATCTCATCAGTAAAGCCGGTTATCTAATTAGCGGTAAATTCCATCAGGTGCGTGATTTCACATAGAGCAGCTGTTACTACACGTAGCCGTTGTTAACTGAGAAGCTGCGCAAATCAATGCTGATAATGAACGTGAATTAGATAACCGGCTTTACTGATGAGATGCACATTAATTATCGGATGATATTTATCGCGCACCCCTAAAGAGGGTCGCTGAGTCCCAATTCGCATACTATCCGTCCTAAATAGTATGCGAAACTAGAATTAGTACGTCCCAAATCGTAGTATGTTGAAAAGAGTATTCCAAAGATACCCGGATGGTCTACTATTTCCGGTTAGAATTCGAAGTGCAGATCAATGCACACTCTACACTCAAGGGCTAATATTGCCCACAACCCATTGCGTGCGGGAGGGTGGAGTTTTGCGATAGCTTTGTTACACACACTGCACATGAATGTCAGAACCAGCTGCCTCTCAAACGACCTGCGTTTGGTTCTACGACGACGCCGCCCTGCTTCTTCACTCCTCAACTTGGTGGAAGAACACATTGTAAAATGTATTGTGAAAAAAAACGATGAGAAAAAAAGATGGGAATAGTAAATACAATTTTATTGGACATACAAGAATGAATGAAACGTTAACAGTTGTGGTGTGCGTAACTAGGCAACCACGTTGTCGTTTACGTTGCATGACGTCATCGAAGTATGTCCCAGAACGTGCATTCTCTTTTGCTACACACTCAAAAGTATGTACTTTTTCCTCACAAAAAAAGTACATACTTTTAGGTCGTAGTATAAGTAGGCGAATTGGGACTCAAATGTGTCCATATGGGAAAGGTCAGGTGGTCCAGTTTATTTGGAGTCAGAGTTTTTTTTTTTGTTTGTTTTTTATTGGAGCCCTTGTCTTTTTGTGGTACAAAAAGAAGATCCTGCTCTTGTTTCTCTTTTATTATGTTGTTTTTTATTCAAATGGGAAAAAAATGCTCCCTCATTAGGATAACTTGCATAATTCTGCAGTCACATATTCTTGTATAATATTCTAAACTGTATAACTGACCATTGTCCCAGGTAACTGATTATCTAGGTATATACACTATGTTCTAAAGTTTAGGGTTGGGGATTTCTAAATGTTTTAGAAAAACCTTTCTCACCAATTGTTATAATGAATGTTATTTGTAATGCACCTTTCTCATACTCAAAGTGTTAATACAGTAATACAGTATATTTTGTAATATTTTAACATTTTCAGCACCCATTACTCAAGTCTCATTCTAATATGCTTCGGAGCTCAATAAACATTTCTTAATATTGTCAGCGTTCTTACCAACAGTTATGTTGCTATCTTTGTTTAAACCTTTATACATAATTTTTGTCACTTTCTCTGAGTTTATTGTGGCTTTGCTGAATAAATATATATATTTCTTTCCTTCATTGTTTATTTTGAATGTTCCCCGAATGTTATGTGGGAAAGAAGAAAGTATTTTAGCATCAAAAACTCGAAACACTTCAGCTGTAATAGATGGATTTGCTCAGCGTTATTAAGTTACCTGTGGAAACGATCAGTAGCCATATGACTAAACACAATAAATTGCCTCCATTTCCTGTATTCCTTTATATAGCGATAGTGTTGACTGGAAAGGAAAAATTCTGTATTATGCCATGGCTCTGTGATAACATTTGTGTTTAATGTGATTTATTACTTCAGAAATGGATTTTCGTTCTATCTGATGTCCTTCCAGATGCACAAATCAAAAGCATATGCCCTTGTCTTTTTCACAGCAATTAGTTTCACACAGCTATTCAAGCATTTTTATGAGCCACCGGCACTGATCAAAGGAGACTGGAGATTTCAGCTCTGTGACTCATGAGTGCATTTGTGGGAATTTGTACACAATACTTATTATGAAGATTTTAACTTTTTCTCCTCGGTTACTTCAGTGAGTGTTGGCTGATATATCAGTATTAATAAAGCAGACTGCGAGCAGGGATAGTATGAAGGCCCGTTCACACCAAGAACGCTAACTATAAAGTCTGTTTATGTATTGATCTAGTTTCTGTGAATATACAGTAGATCTAAATCTATTTTGATATTTTATTTACACTACCATTCAAAAGTTTGGGGTCAGTAACGTTATTTTTTCTTTTTTCGAATTAATACTTATTCAGTGAGGATGCAATAAATAAAACAAAAGTGACAAATTAAGACATTTATTTTGTTACAAAAGAATTATATTGCATATAAATATCCTGTAAACTTTGTTCATCAAAATATAATGGAAAAAAAGTTTCTCAGGTTCCAAAAAAATATTAAGCAGCACATCTGTTCAACATTGGTTCTCAAAAAAGATTTCTTATCATCAAATCCGCACATCAGAATGATTTCTGAAGGATCATGTTACTGAAGTAATCGCTGCTGAAAATTCATTTTGCCACAGGAATAAATAAGATTTTAAATTATATTGAAAACCATTATTTTAATCCGTAGTAATATCTTGCTTTTTTATCTTTAAATACAAACTTTGTGAGCATAAGACTTTTTTTTTTTTTTTTAAAGCTTTTTGAATGCTAGTATATGTTTTTATAATATAAACATAGTTTATATATTTTTACAAAAATGTTTTCAAACCTATATTTCAAGTTGAAATTTTTATATATTTTAAAAAAAAAAAACTATTAATAGTTTTTTTAAACTATTAATTAATAAATGGTAGGCCACACTTTTTTTAAGGTTCAGTTCTTGCTGGAGCAAGTTTATGCATTAAAAAAAAAAACACTCCCGTTATTATCAGTGAAGATGTCTACACTGCGTGATGATTAAATCACTTACAGTATACTTACACGTGCATCTGCACTTTGGAGTTTCAGAGATAACTCATTTGAACACCTCTGACTGACCATTGCATTCATAAACGTGTAAGTGGTTATAATGCACAACACTGTAAAAACATAGAAAATAAATATGATGGAACAAATACGTTTTTTAAATAAGCCCTAATATTAAATAGATTAATTAGATAGTCTTACTAGCCTAATAATAATAATCAATGTCTTGCTATTGTCATTGGCATCAGCCACAGGCGATATCTCTGACTATCGTCCATCCACAATACTATCGTCTATCGGCACAACCCTAATACAAAGGTCAAATTATCTTAAAGAATAATAAGACTCTTACTGAAACATAGTATTGGGGATTTCTATTTTTTAAATGTTAAGTGTTATATTCTCTATTTCACTGAAATTATTTTCTGTAGCAGCTCTAAATCAGTGTCATGTTTATCTGGCCCTGAAATCTCACAGGAATTGTTTGAAGCACAGATGGCGGGTAAAGCGTCATGCCTTCTGTAGACACCAGCTATTGGTGCTCAAATGGCTCTCCTTCCCATATCTCTCACAGTCCTTCATATATCTCATCCAATTAAGTCCACAAGCGTATCTTATTTGTTTTTCTGTTTGATTGAAAAGAAAAGGGGGCAGGATCTGTTACACCATCGTGTTTGCAACAATTTATCCAAATGAGAATTTCTGACCTGCAATTGTTCCCGGGTTATTTATTTATTTATTTTTTTGTCTGCTCTGATGGGAACATCAGTGAATGTGGGTGTAATGAATAAAACCTTCATATTCATCCGGAAGAAGGAGGCGGGAACCGGCGGACAATCAAATAACATTTTAATTACAAAAATAAACACAAAACAGCACACCAGCCCCTCACAGACGACTGGTGCACTCAAATAAAAACCAAAACACAACTAAAAGCCCAGGCCTGGTCCTCTCTAGTCCTTCACTGTCGTTGCTCCAGTTTTATATCCTTCCATCTCCTGCGTGGGACTCGAGACCGGCAGTGGGTCGCAGGTGTCACTGATTTCCCAATCATTGCCGGCCTCCCTCCTTGTTCCCACGTCCCTCGGCCCCGCCCCACTCGCCACAGTAGGCTACAAATACGTCAGTGCAGAGTGGGAAGTTAACAGCACCTCAAATGCATCCACATGCCCTGAAGAGACAGCAGTCCCCAACTGCCCAGAGGTTGATGTCTCGATGTCAGGCAATCCTGACTAATTTATTCCAGAGGAGCTGTAGAAGGGAAAAAACTTGAGTTATTGAGATACAGAGCAGAGATACAATAGCTCTACTAATTTCACATTTAACAAAACCCCAACAAAAAAATCTCAACAAATTAGAATACTTCATAAGACCAATAAAAAAAATAAAAAAAAACTTTTAGTGAATTGTTGGCCTTCTGGAAAGTATGTTCATTTACTGTACATGTACTCAATACTTGGTAGGGGCTCCTTTTGCTTTAATTACTGCCTCAATTCAGCATGGCATGGAGGTGATCAGTTTGTGTCACTGCTGAGGTGGTATGGAAGCCCAAGTTCCTTTGACAGTGGCCTTCAGCTCATCTGCATTTTCTGGTCTCTTGTTTCTCATCTCCCTCTTGACAATAGCCCATAGATTCTCTCTGGGTTCAGGTCTGGTGAGTTTGCTGACCAGTCAAGCACACCAACACCATGGTCATTTAACCAACTTTTGGTGCTTTTGGCACTGTGGGCAGGTGCCAAATCCTGCTGGAAAATGAAATAAGCATTTTCAAAAAGCTGGTCAGCAGAAGGAAGCATGAAGTGCTACAAAATTTCTTGGTAAATGAGTGCAGTGACTTTGGTTTTCAAAAAACACATGAGCTTCTCCCACCCTTCCTCTAGACTCTAGGACCTTGGTTTCCAAATGAAATACAAAACTTGCTCTCATCTGAAAAGAGGACTTTGGACCACTGGGCAACAGTCCAGTTCTTCTTCTCCTTAGCCCAGGTAAGACATATCTGATGTTGTCTGTGGTTCAGCAAATTCCTTGACATGTCTGTGTGTGGTGGCTCTTGATGCCTTGACCCCAGCCTCAGTCCATTCCTTGTGAACTTCACTCAAATTCTTGAATCGATTTTGCTTGACAATCCTCATAAGGCTGCAGTTCTCTCAGTTGGTAGTGCATCTTTTTCTTCCACACTTTGTTTCTTCCACTCAACTTTCTGTTAACATGCTTGGATACAGCACTCTGTGAACAGCCAGCTTCTTTGGCAATGCATGTTTATGGCTTACCCTCCTTGTGAAGGGTGTCAATGATTGTCTTCTGGACAACTGTCAGATCAGCAGTCTTCCCCATGATTGTGTAGCCTAGCAGGCACGTGCACACATAGACATGAAAGGGGGCTTGAGCACCTGCCCTTTTTATTCCTGGAGAGAAAGTGCCCTTTTTTCTGGGATGGTTTTTTTTTTTTTTTGCTAAATAATATATATTTCTGTTTGCACACAGCTTCCCTGTCAAACAAATATATTTATTGAAATATAGTATCTAAATATCAGGTCAGGAGTTCTGAAGCGCTCCCTCTCCCCCGATTGTTAAACCCGATTGTATTGCTTCCGCTAAAGAAAATAGTCCGCTCCGTCTCTACGGTTAGAATCCTGTGAGTCCATAGCAACACTCTGTTTTTCATGGCAACGGTCTGTTATACTCCGCACAGCGGTCTGTTGGTTATAACTAGTGTTGTCAAAAGACCCGGTACTTCGGTACCAAGTCGGTACTAAAAAAATTAAAATGTCACGGTACCAGGTTTCTGTAAGTGCCGGTAGTACCGAGGACCCGTTCAAACCCGGTTCTGGATGCATACAGCGCTATGATTTCCGCGAAGCAGAACACGCGGACAGAATCTCAAAATCCAGTCATGAAAATGAAACTTACATTTTAATATGGACAGTCACGGAATTTGTCAAAGTTAGCATAAATTAATCAAATCAAATCTCCATATGGACCAGTATCTGTAAATGTTAAGCCGCAAAAGTTGGTTGAAATCTGCATCCTGCATGTTCTGCGCGTCTCTGTGTGAATGAATGAATGGTTTGTTTACTACATAGACTGAAGCGCATGACGCTTGCAGTAATGAGGACATACAACATCACCAGAACTGTTCGGAGTCACTTCACAAGCATTTTACTGTTTCATTTGAGTAAAACCAGTGTCAATTTAAAGGTATTCACGGAAAACCGTCAAAACAGCCTCTACATTGCGAGTAAATCACTCGCATATGTGAATAAATTTTACTAAGGGCGAGTAAATTATGTCTATTGTTAGCCATTGGCTAATAAATTCTTAGATTTTACTCGCCAGTGCGTGTGTGTTCGAGTCTATTATAAGATTGGCGCAGATATATTTTAACTCGCTGAACACTGACCGAGCGCTTCAGAGTTCTCTCTCCATCAAGCGATCTGTACTTTTCAATTCATCTCAATGGACGCATAGTACACCTGTATTTGCCTCTTTTACTGTCTATGGTATTTGCCGAACTGTAAACTCTGTGTGAAGGAGCATGACTCGCCGTCGCTTTGCTGATAGCTCTGTTTCTCACACATGCAAAGAGAGAGAGCGAGAGTCTTACCATGCTGAATCGACATGCTACATGTAAACTATATTCTTTGTTGTCTTCTCCTGTCAAAATAATGTAGTTCATTTAGAATTATTCATGTTTTCGAACAAGCAGAAGATATGCCGGTTTCTCCGGTAGTGGGCGGAGCTAATGCGCAAATGGCAATTTCATTGGCTGGCGCTCATCTATTAACGTCCCTGTTTTGATTTCAGCAAATCAGTTCGACCGAATGCAGACAAAGTGATTAATATTCATGAACCCAGCAGCTCATCAATCCATAGTGCATTGTATATTGTTAGTATGGTAGTAGAATTAGTAGTAGTATTATCTTTTAATAATAATTATTATGATCTATTACTTTTTTTTTTTTATAGAAACCCTCAATAAACAAAAATGTCTTAAGCATCACCACCAGTCTTAAGTTCAGATAAATGAAAAATGTGCATTCATTACAAATTCATTTTTACATAAAGGCATTGTGCTAGAAATATTACTATTATTTTGTAAAATGTATGTGATACTGCTACTACTGTTAAGTAAAAATTAATCACACAATATTTCTTCCATGTTTTAATTTTAATAGCAAATCCCCTTTATTTACCAAAAAATAAAATGTGTTTAAATTTCATAAATTAAAAGACAAATTAAATTTGGGTGAAACTTGTTTACTGTTTTTCATAATTATATTACTTGTAGAAAAACTTTAAACACAATTGTAAATAAGTATAAAGAATGGCATTGGTTTTATTTTTAGTGATAAAAAGTTTTTTTTTTTTAATTAGCATATTTTTGTGTTTTGCTTTGGTACCGAAATTGGTACAGAGAACCGTGGATTTTCACTGGTATCGGTACCGAATACTGAAATTTTGGTACCGTGACAACACTAGTACCGAAGCAGAGGAGACTTCATTGAAGTGCGCGCACCTGCCGCCTTTGTTTGTTTTATTTTTAAATCTGTTAAATAAAAGTCTCACGAGCCCCGTACGCCAACCCTGGTCTCCTTCCTGCCACTCTAGACAGAACCTTTCACTACACTGGTGCCGTAACCCGGGACAGGAAGGAGAGCGATCCGCCATGCAGACTCCGTCGGGATCATCATCATCGCCATTTGCGGACATCCTCACATCGCTCGCGGGTCTTCATCAAGAACACCACCAGGCCCTGCTGGATCTGCGGGCCGACCAGGACCACCGGTTCCAGGCCATGATGCGGGTCCAGCAGGAGGACCGCAAGCTGTTCCGGAGCCTGCTGGACTGGGAGGGTCGGATGGGGACGGCCTCCCCCAGCGCCCCGCCCGCCCACATGCCGCTCACCAAGATGGGACCCGCTGACGACCCAGAGGCGTTCCTCGACCTGTTTGAGCGGACGGCAGAGGCAAGTGGGTGGCCGATGGACAGCTGGCCCGTCCGGGTGATCCCTCTGCTGTCGGGGGAGGCCCAGAAGGCGGCCCAACAACTGCCCGTCCCGAACCTCCTGGTCTACGCCGACCTGAGACGAGCCATCCTCCAGAGGGTCGGCCTCAGCCCCGAACAACATCGCCAGCGCTTCCGGTCGCTGGAGCTGGTCGAAGCGGGCCGACCCTTTGTGTTGGCACAGCAGCTCCGAGACTCGTGCCGCAAATGGCTGTTGGCCGGGGACGGCGACGCAGAGTCCATCATCAACGCGGTGGTGCTGGAACAGTTCATCTCCCGCCTCCCAAAGAAGACCGCCCAGTGGGTCCAGTGCCACCGCCCGGCGTCGCTGGATCTGGCCATCCAACTGGCGGAGGATCAGCTGGCGGCGTGCTCCGGGGTCGGCGAGCCCCTCCCGGCTGTCTCTCTCTCTCTCTCTCTCTCTCTCTCTCTTCCCCCGTCTCCCCCCCCCCCCCCCCCGCTCCGAAATCTCTCCCTCTCCCTGGGTCCCGTTGGGTGGGGCCACCGAGGGCTGCACCCCGCTGGAGGGTGGCGATGGAGCCTACGGCCGGGGCACGAGGTCCTGCACGAGGGATGGCCGCACCCCAGCAACGGGGGAGTGAAAACCCTCCGGCTGCTTCCCCACGTCAATCCCCTGAGCCACTTCCCGCCACCAGGGCAGCGGGGAGACCCGGGCCAGCCTGCTGACGTTGCGGGGATCCGGGCCACTTTGTGGATAGGTGCCCGATGATGGAGGTGGGGACACTGGTCCGGATCCCGGACGACCCGCAGGCTTATGTGAATAAATTTTACTAAGGGCGAGTAAATTATGTCTATTGTTAGCCATTGGCTAATAAATTCTTAGATTTTACTCGCCAGTGCGTGTGTGTTCGAGTCTATTATAAGATTGGCGCAGATATATTTTAACTCGCTGAACACTGACCGAGCGCTTCAGAGTTCTCTCTCCATCAAGCGATCTGTACTTTTCAATTCATCTCAATGGACGCATAGTACACCTGTATTTGCCTCTTTTACTGTCTATGGTATTTGCCGAACTGTAAACTCTGTGTGAAGGAGCATGACTCGCCGTCGCTTTGCTGATAGCTCTGTTTCTCACACATGCAAAGAGAGAGAGCGAGAGTCTTACCATGCTGAATCGACATGCTACATGTAAACTATATTCTTTGTTGTCTTCTCCTGTCAAAATAATGTAGTTCATTTAGAATTATTCATGTTTTCGAACAAGCAGAAGATATGCCGGTTTCTCCGGTAGTGGGCGGAGCTAATGCGCAAATGGCAATTTCATTGGCTGGCGCTCATCTATTAACGTCCCTGTTTTGATTTCAGCAAATCAGTTCGACCGAACGCAGACAAAGTGATTAATATTCATGAACCCAGCAGCTCATCAATCCATAGTGCATTGTATATTGTTAGTATGGTAGTAGAATTAGTAGTATTATTATCTTTTAATAATAATTATTATGATCTATTACTTTTTTTTTTTTTTACAGAAACCCTCAATAAACAAAAATGTCTTAAGCATCACCACCAGTCTTAAGTTCAGATAAATGAAAAATGTGCATTCATTACAAATTCATTTTTACATAAAGGCATTGTGCTAGAAATATTACTATTATTTTGTAAAATGTATGTGATACTGCTACTACTGTTAAGTAAAAATTAATCACACAATATTTCTTCCATGTTTTAATTTTAATAGCAAATCCCCTTTATTTACCAAAAAATAAAATGTGTTTAAATTTCATAAATTAAAAGACAAATTAAATTTGGGTGAAACTTGTTTACTGTTTTTCATAATTATATTACTTGTAGAAAAACTTTAAACACAATTGTAAATAAGTATAAAGAATGGCATTGGTTTTATTTTTAGTGATAAAAAGTTATTTTTTTTTAATTAGCATATTTTGGTGTTTTGCTTTGGTACCGAAATTGGTACAGAGAACCGTGGATTTTCACTGGTATCGGTACCGAATACTGAAATTTTGGTACCGTGACAACACTAGTACCGAAGCAGAGGAGACTTCATTGAAGTGCGTGCACCTGCCGCCTTTGTTTGTTTTATTTTAAATCTGTTAAATAAAAGTCTCACGAGCCCCGTACGCCAACCCTGGTCTCCTTCCTGCCACTCTAGACAGAACCTTTCGCCAACGATCCGCCATGCAGACTCCGTCGGGATCATCATTTGCGGACATCATCACATCGCTCGCGGGTCTTCATCAAGAACACCACCAGGCCCTGCTGGATCTGCGGGCCGACCAGGACCACCGGTTCCAGGCCATGATGCGGGTCCAGCAGGAGGACCGCAAGCTGTTCCGGAGCCTGCTGGACTGGGAGGGTCGGATGGGGACGGCCTCCCCCAGCGCCCCGCCCGCCCACATGCCGCTCACCAAGATGGGACCCGCTGACGACCCAGAGGCGTTCCTCGACCTGTTCGAGCGGACGGCAGAGGCAAGTGGGTGGCCGATGGACAGCTGGCCCGTCCGGGTGATCCCTCTGCTGTCGGGGGAGGCCCAGAAGGCGGCCCAACAACTGCCCGTCCCGAACCTCCTGGTCTACGCCGACCTGAGACGAGCCATCCTCCAGAGGGTCGGCCTCAGCCCCGAACAACATCGCCAGCGTTTCCGGTCGCTGGAGCTGTTCGAAGCGGGCCGACCCTTTGTGTTGGCACAGCAGCTCCGGGACTCGTGCCGCAAATGGCTGTTGGCCGGGGACGGCGACGCCGAGTCCATCATCAACGCGGTGGTGCTGGAACAGTTCATCTCCCGCCTCCCAAAGAAGACCGCCCAGTGGGTCCAGTGCCACCGCCCGGCGTCGCTGGATCTGGCCATCCAACTGGCGGAGGATCAGCTGGCGGCATGCTCCGGGGTCGGCTAGCCCCTCCCGGCTGTCTCTCTCTCTCTCTCTCTCTCTTCCCCCGTCTCCCCCCCCCCCCCCCCCGCTCCGAAATCTCTCCCTCTCCCTGGGTCCCGTTGGGTGGGGCCACCGAGGGCTGCACCCCGCTGGAGGGTGGCGATGGAGCCTACGGCCGGGGCACGAGGTCCCGCACGAGGGATGGCCGCACCCCAGCAACAGGGGAGTGAAAACTCTCCGGCTGCTTCCCCACGTCAATCCCCTGAGCCACTTCCCGCCACCAGGGCAGCGGGGAGGCCCGGGCCAGCCTGCTGACGTTGCGGGGATCCGGGCCACTTTGTGGATAGGTGCCCGATGATGGAGGTGGGGACACTGGTCCGGATCCCGGACGACCCGCAGGCTGCCCCCGATCAAGCCGGGCTGTACCAAATACCTGTGAGTATTAAGGGGGGTACCTATCAGGCTCTGGGGGATTCAGGTTGTAACCAGACCTCCAT
Source organism: Carassius carassius (assembly GCF_963082965.1). Taxonomy (NCBI): domain Eukaryota; kingdom Metazoa; phylum Chordata; class Actinopteri; order Cypriniformes; family Cyprinidae; genus Carassius; species Carassius carassius. Next base: position 14,604,891 of record NC_081796.1, read on the forward strand.
CCATCAAAGCCTGATACAATCCGGGGGATTGGATACGGGCCGCATGGTTAAGGTGAGGTGCGTGCATGGGGATATAAGGGAATATCCATTAAAAGCCATAGGTATTAAATTTCGCGGCCAAAAGCATAATGTGGAGGTGGCCATTAGTCCGCGCCTCCGGCATCCGCTAATTTTGGGGACCAGCGTTCCCAGCGTTTAATTGGCCAGCGTTCCAGCATTTACTGGGGTATTTGACAGCGGGTGCCGTCGGGGGAAAGAACCGGCCGGGGGGCGGGGCGAGCGCTCAGGTGGGAGAATCTGTCCCAGGACCTAGCGGGGCGGTCCCAGGGGAACCGAGCGGCGTGGCGAGGCTAAACCTTGCCAGCCGCGATGACTTTCCCCTGGAACAACCCCAGGACGAGACGCTTAAGCATGCCTTCGAGCAGGTCCGCTCGATCGATGGGCGGGTCCTCCACCCTGAGCGTCCGCTATCCCACCTGTATTTTGCCGTTATTAAAGACAGGTTGTATCGAGTGACCCACGACGCTCAGACAAAGGAAGATACAACCCAGCTGTTAGTACCGCGGAGCCGTCTCCGGAAATGCTTTTCCAGGCGGCGCATTGTAATCCTATGGCAGGGCACTTAGGAGTAGCAGCAACACTAAATCGCCTAACGACCCGATTCTTTTGGCAGGGCATTCACGAGAACGTGCGCAGGTGGTGCACGTCTTGTCGGGAATGTCAGTTGGTAAACCCACCGGCCGTTCCAAAAGCGCCTTTGTTCCCTATTCCTCTAGTGCAGGTCCCCTTCGAGCGAATTGGTATGGACCTGATCGGGCCGTTAGAGTGATCCGCACGGGGACACCGTTTCGCGTTGGTCTTAGTGGATTACGCGACACGGTATCCTGAAGCAGTGGCGCTCCGCAACATCTCGGCAAAGAGTGTGGCGGACGCCTTGTTTCGTTTAATCTCCCGCGTGGGAATCCCAAAGGAGATTCTCACGGACCAGGGCACCGCGTTTATGTCACGCACGTTAAGCGAATTGTACGGATTGTTGGGCATTAAAGCGGTGCGTACCAGCGTCTATCACCCACAAACGGACGGTCTGTTCGAACGGTTTAATCGCACATTAAAAACCATGATCCGGAAGTTCGTACAAGAAGACGCGAAAAATTGGGATCGTTGGCTAGAACCCCTCTTATTTGCTGTGCGCAAGGTCCCAAGCCTCCACGGGGTTTTCCCCCTTCGAGCTTCTCTATGGACGTCAGCCCCGGGGGGTGCTAGACGTCCTGAGAGAAACTTGGGAGGACGGACACTCGGATAGCAAAAATGAAATTCAATATGTCCTGGACCTGCGCGTAAAACTCCATACACTGGGGCGGCTCTCTATGGAGAATTTGCTCCAGGCCCAGGGCAGACAAAGCCAGCTATATAACCGGGGAGCTAAGCTGCGAGAATTTACACCGGGAGATAAAGTGCTCGTATTACTGCCAACCTCTAGCTCCAAATTTTTAGCCAAGTGGCAAGGACCCTTTGAGGTCACACGGCGGATAGGGGATCTCAATTATGAGGTAGTACGGATAGATAGAGGCAACTCACGGCAAATCTACCACCTCAACCTCCTTAAAAAATGGAGTGAGGAGGAGTTAGTGTTGCTAGCGAAGGTAGTGAGTGGGGAGGAGGATCTCGGGCCAGAAGTGATTATTAAAAGAAAACCCCTCGCACTGGCCCTAGGAGGGGACCACCTCTCGCCCTCGCAGCTCACTGACATCGCGCGGTTGCAGGTAGAATTTGCGGACGTGTTTTCGCCCCTACCTGGTCGTACGGACCTGATTCAGCACCACATTGAGACAGAGCCGGGTGTCGTAATTCGCAGCCGGCCATATAGATTGCCTGAACACAAAAAAAGGTAGTTCAAACTGAATTAGAGGCCATGCTGGGGATGGGGGTAATCGAGGAGTCACACAGCGATTGGGCGAGCCCGATAGTTTTGGTGCCCAAAACGGACGGCTCGGTACGGTTCTGTGTAGACTATCGCAGGGTGAATGCAGTTTCCAAATTTGATGCTTATTCAATGCCGCGAATTGACGAGTTGCTCGATCGGTTAGGCACGGCTCGTTTTTATTCGACATTGGACTTAACCAAAGGATACTGGCAGATCCCCTTATCTCCCATGTCCAAAGAAAAGACAGCCTTCACCACGCCGTTCGGATTACACCAATTTGTTACGCTTCCGTTCGGCTTGTTCGGGGCCCCGGCTACGTTTCAGCGCCTCATGGATCGAGTGCTGCGGCCCCATGCTGCATATGCCGCAGCCTACCTGGATGATATTATCATCTATAGTGGGGACTGGCAGTGGCATATGGAGCATGTGAGGGCGGTCCTAAGGGGGCTGAGGCGGGCGGGGCTAACGGCCAACCCAAGGCCCAAGACCAAAAAGGAGGTGAGGCAGTTCTTGGGGCTGGCGGGATATTATAGGAGGTTTATTCCTCATTATTCAGACCTCACCAGCCCGTTGACTGACCTCACTAAAAAGGAGGTACCGGATACGGTCCAATGGACGGAGCAGTGCCAACGGGCCTTTACCCGAGTTAAGGCGGCCCTGTGTGGCGGGCCGCTCCTGCACTCTCCTAATTGTGCTCTCCCCTTTCTTTTGCAGACCGACGCGTCGGACAGGGGGCTGGGCGCAGTCCTGTCCCAGGAGGGGGGGGGGGGGGGGGGGCGGCCGGTGCTGTACATTAGTCGGAAGCTCTCAAAGAGAGAGACTAAGTACAGCACCATAGAGAAGGAGTGTTTGACCATCAGGTGGGCGGTTCTCACCCTTCATTACTACCTCCTGGGACGGGAGTTCACCCTCTGCTCGGACCACGTGCCCCTCCAGTGGCTCCACCGCATGAAGGATACCAACACGCGAATCACCCGTTGGTATCTAGCTTTACAGCCGTTTAAGTTCAAGGTGATTCACAGGCCGGGGGCTCAAATGGCTGTGGCCGACTTTTCTCTCCAGGAATGGGGGGGGGGGGGGATGGCTGCAAGCCGGATGGCTCCCCGGCCTGAGTCGGGGGGTGGGGGTATGTGGCGGGGAGGCGTGGTTTAGCGAAGTCTGCAACGGGAGAGCGAGTGAAGAGACGAGCGGCGGTAAGTGGTTCAGGTGAGAAACAAGTAACAGCTGGATCTCGTTGCAGTGATTGGCGTGGGGAACCAACATTTAAGGAGCGCGACAGCTTGCGAAGGACGAGAGAGACGGGGACTCGTGAGCGAGTGAAGCTGGTGAGCTGCCAAAGACAGAAGGCTGCAGTACCGAAGCAGAGGAGACTTCATTGAAGTGCGCGCACCTGCCGCGTTTGTTTGTTTTATTTTTGAATCTGTTAAATAAAGTCTCACGAGCCCCGTACGCCGACCCTGGTCTCCTTCCTGCCACTCTAGACAGAACCTTTCACTACAGCAGTCTTAGTGTTTGGCTACTCAGTTGTCAGTGGATGTACTTTCCAGATCAGTTTCTGGATTTTGCTCTCAGCTGCCCTAAGGTTTTTAGATTATTAGACGAGTCTGTCTTAATAACCGGTCGGGTTCCTTAATGCTTTATATAATCAATTCTGTCTAATTACCATCTCACACATTTCTCATATTCCACCTAGTAAATTGTGACTAACAAGTTTTAACAAGCTGGCACATACTGTAGAGATTCTCCAACCATTTCATGTGATTCTCTGAGGGAACTGGAAACTCATACGGTATGTTTCATGTTGGATGTGAGTGAGTAAGTGGGGTTTTATATAGAGTGTGGGTACACATGACGCCCCCTGTTTTTGCTGATGATGAGAGATTGTACACACTACAGCAGTCCAGAAAGACGATGGTGTCACTAGTTCATTACTTATATATATATATATATATATACTATATATATACAAAGACAAACCAACCAACATTGCTGAAATGATACACGGACCAGTCCCCCTATAAAAGTGGAAATGTGCTGAATGAAATGTTATTAAAATGAGAAGATTTTCTGAGCTGTTGAGTAAGACACAAGCCATTGCTCACTGGTTGAACTAGGTTGCTTCATTTACTTGTCATAATGGAACACCAAGTGCTCAACTCCAACCGCTGAGAGGAGAACACTGTGTGCTGATATAAGTTTTGACTCTGTCAAATAGTGTTACTTTGTTTATAATGGTTAGGGAAATTTATAGGAAAAGTACATTTACAACATTGTTGTAATTTACCCATATGTGATACCAAAAAATGTTATCAGAACGTTCTAATATTTCAAATGGTGTAAACAGGAGTCTGGATGAGGAGAGGTGTGAAGTAAGCTTGATCAGGGTTAGATTGAGTGAGAAGAGAACAGACGGTTTGTTCTAACACCTCTCTGGTTTTGAGAGAGCCCAAAGGAGCTGTTGTGAGTGGATGTAGTTTTTTTACATGCTTTGAGAGCTCATCACTGCAACTTTTGAAACCTTTTGATTCTAAGTACGAGCTGAATTTTAAACATAACCCTCTGTGTTTTTGTTATTGATCTATCTTTGCAATTATGATCAATGTGAGGCCTTTCTGACTCCAGAGATCTGTTGTTAAAGCTAACACAGTTTACCAGGCAATCCAACTGGGATGGGTGAATTAAAAAAAAAAAGATTATTTCGAAAGAAGTGTCCATTTCCTTTGTGAAAATCAAGTTCTCTGTGTGTTAGACGTAATAGATTTCCAATGGGTGTAAAAGTCTGTGTTTCCTTCTTTTCTTCTCCCTCTCAGATCTACTTGCGTATCCTAGACTACGAGATGCAGAACTCCAATGAATGTAAACGTAATTTTGTGGCAGTGTATGACGGCAGCAGCTCGGTGGAAGACCTGAGGAATAAATTCTGCAGCACGGTGGCCAACGACATCATGCTGGTGTCCACGCTGGGCGTGGTCCGCATGTGGGCCGACGAGGGCAGCCGAAAGAGCCGCTTCCGGATACTCTTCACTACTTTCCAAGAGCGTAAGTCATAACACACAGCTCATCTATCCAACCCTCATGAGTGTTTACAATGTATTTATTATTTTGTTAGTCATTCAGGCAAAAGTACAAAGGCAGCGCTGTAATATACAGCATTAAATTTACATAAAATATAACATGATGAGATTTTGCCCTAAGCCAAAACTATTTGCTTTGGAACTAATAATAGATTAATGAGACCAAAGATTCCCTGTTAGAATTACCCATTATAAACTAATTATATCTCATGTTTAACTACTATACAGACATTAGAGCTAGTTGCAATTGCAGAAGATCTGGCCGAGGTAAGGCTGCTCTCGGCGGGTTCATGAACGCTGAATGATTGTTACGGGATATAAGGGAAGTGGAGTGATACAAACGGTGAAAGGGTGTTCCTTCCTCAACCAATCAGATTTGAGAACCAGAAGGAACTGTTGTATAAACTGTTGTATATCCCCTCTTTGGTTTTAGGTTGAAATAAGACATAGACATTTCTTGACAATTTTCATGAAGCCCATCTCACCTCACAGCAAGATTGGGTTTACACCCTTGTGTACATGTTTGTACACAATTTGACAACCACTGACATCTTACACTTCAGCACTTATTCTCTATTTTAAGAACACTCAATTATTGAACACACTCTCTCACTCTCATTTTCACCAGCACATTCATACTTGACAGAACGCTAAACCGAGCAGGACCTGGAAAATGAAAACAGCTCATCCATGTGTCCATTAAAGGTACACAGGCAATCTATTTAGCTGGTCACATCCTCCAAGTGATTTGAGCCACAATCACACTATACATTTTGGAAAACCATTTTAAATAGACCAATAAACAGTTTTTATGCAGGTTAGGAGCTGGCCAACTCACAAAGCCGTGTTGGTAAAGGGAAAGTTTACCCAAAAATGACAATTCTGCCATCATTTACTCACCCTCAAGTTTTTTTTTGTTTTTTTTTCTGCAGAAAACAAATGAAGATATTGTGAAGAAAGTTGATAGCTTAACCATTTCGTTTTACTGTAAGCATATCTTCTTTTGTGTTCCACGGAAGAAAAAATTCATACGTTTGGAATGACATGAGGGTGAGTAAATGATGAAGGAATTACCAATTTTGAACTATTGCTTTAATCTTTAATCTTTAACTTTAAGGTGTTTTTATCATATTTAGTGAACCTATTTAGTGAATTAATTTAGTGAATCATATTTAGTAAGGTCAAGTTTTAGTTGACTAAAAGTCTGGGAATTTTTTGTCTAGTTTTAGTCAATTAAAAAATGTTGTTCTTGCTGCGTACTGGTTAAACAGATAATCACAATAATTTTGCTCAAAATTATAGCAACAACAAAATATACTTTGTTTTGTGGCACAGAGGTTTCTGTACAGAAGTGTATTTAGTAAGCAACCACAATCGCAAACAGTAGGTAAGATCTACATGTCGATTTATTACAGTTGGTCACTGAAAGTGTTTGATGGCAGATTTAGTAGTAACGAGCAGGGCAAACGACAGTGTGAAGGAACATGGGCTGGCCATATATGTTTTTCAATGTTTTCAGATCATCACATTTTTTTAAGAGAGACCATGTGCGGATGATCGCAAAGATAAAGTAAAAAAACAGGGCAGAAAATGTGTCCTTTTAAAGGGACAGTTTACTCAAAAATGAAAATCTTTTTTTTCATACTATGGATGTCAATGGCTACCACTAACTGTTTATTTACCAACATTTTTCAAACTATTGTAGCAAATTAGCTCAAAATGTAGAGGATCTGAAATCTGAGGATCTTTGGTTAATGGAAAGACAAGGCCACATCCTGGCTCAAACTTGGGTGTTCTTGGAAGACTTCAAGCAAGGCATCCTCATCTTCTCAGAATATAAAAGACCCCCATGATCTGGTGATCTTTAAAGTGTGAGGGGGTCACACCCTCAGGATTTGAGTGAACCAATGAGGAATGGTGCCTTTGGAGAGAAATGCTATGGCTCTTTGTCTTCAAGCATGGTATTTTGCATGTGTCAATGGATTGGGTGTTGATGCAAAACTATTAAACATTCTAAGAACACTAATATGTTGCAAAACTCGTGTAGGTCTATAGTATTTCTCCTCTTTTTGTAATAGAAAATATTAAGAAATTTTATCAGAGTTCGTGTTTAATGATGTCAATATTGTCTCATCTTCATCTTGTCTTAGTCATGGAAACAAAATTAACACTATTTCAAAATGAGACACATAAACTATTTGTTATTTAATTAGTAAAGGAACATTACACTGCAGTATTGTAAAATCGGTTGCATACCTTTCCATGTCGAATATAAAGATCACTTCCCCTGTTTCATCTGCTAAATAGCCTTTATAAAAACATACAGGTTACAGTCGAGAGCACAGATGCTTAGAATTACAAGATTATTCATTTAAGGGATGAGCTGTTTCTGCAGGGACGGAGCAGTTTCTAGGAAGCATGGGTGCTGTGGTGGTATCCCGCCACCCGGGCGCCTTTGATTGGGTGGTCTTGCACAGTCGGGGCAGTGCTAGCAGAAGCAGACACTATAAAACACAATGAGGGAGGAGAGAAAGGGAAAAGAAGGAATGTGAAGGATGGGTGATCTAAAAGAGGATGAAGTATTATGAGTACAGAGGAACAGGAGAGGAACAATAAAGATTGAGTGTCTGGCTATGAGAGGAAGTGCTGAAAGAGAGCGAGAGAGATAGAGAGAGATAGAGAGAGAGAGAGGGGATGTAGGGTGATAAATTAGAAGTTTAACATTTGACTTGTAGCCCACTCATCAATAACGCTCATCATTTAATACATGTCAGATTTATGGCATTCTTTATTTCAAAGCAGTCATCATATTTGAGGGGTTCTTGGTTCCGAAAAGTTTGAAAACCCCTGGCGTCAGGAATAGTAATTGAGCAAATGTGTGCCCAATTCCAGACTACAGCATAGCAGCACAGCTTCCACTTGCTCTGATTGATTGCTGGGCTTTAATGGACATTAGTGTGCGTTTAAAGAGAGCGACGGATATCCTGAAGCATGCGGGAGAAGAATGGTTGAGGGAATGAGTCTGAAGTTTGGTGCTGAGGCTCTTGAGGGTGCAGAAAACACAAAATACTCTTTTTGAGACAGAAAGAAGCAGCTGCACGCCTGTGTCAGTCTCGTGAATGCTGATAGGTGGATTTGTGTAGGAGCCCAGTGTCCTTTGTGCAGCCCTATCCAGTGAATGAACACAGGATGTGCGGTTGCCCGGGTAACTCCCCTGCATAACTTGTTCAGACACTTACTAATGCACTCCCTCCCTCCCTCTCCCTCTCTCTCTCTATCTCACTCACTCACTCACTCACTCCATTTCTCCCTCTAGTTTGCTGCAGCTGAATGGGGGAAGCCACCATCCCCTGAAAAGGGTTTAGCCCAATAGCTTAAAATAAATCAAACTGTATGTGTTCGCTCTACTGCAGACGCATATAATGCGTTTAGATTGATTAAACGGATTCAAATCAAAATTCATTCACATAGTGTCAAAACAAGCAAACATAAAGTTTTGTACATTTTTGTCGTGTTTTCCATTACAAATATATAAAATACTAAAATTAAGTTCCATTTTTGTTCGAAGGAAAATTACTTAATTACTTTAAAATGTAAATATATAGAAATTTATGCTTAAAATAAGAAAAAAATTATCTTATTTAATCTTTTTTAAAAAGGCAAACCAAGATTATGTTTCTAGATACCGATATGTTTTAAGCATAAACTTACTAAATATTGAATATATAAATATATACATATATTTATCAAGGCATCAAAACTATGAATTAACACATGTGGAATTATATATGGAATTATATACATAACAAAAAAGTGTGAAACAACTGAAAATATGTCATATTCTAGGTTCTTCAAAGTAGCCACCTTTTGCTTTGATTACTGCTTTGCACACTCTTGGCATTCTCTTGATGAGCTTCAAGAGGTAGTCACCTGAAATGGTCTTCCAACAGTCTTGAAGGAGTTCCCCGAGAGATGCTTAGCACTTGTTGTCCCTTTTCCCTTCAGTCTGTGGTCCAGCTCACCCCTAAACCATCTCGATTGGGTTCAGGTCCGGTGACTGTGGAGGCCAGGTCATCTGGCGCAGCACCCCATCATTCTCCTTCTTGGTCAAATAGCCCTTGATGCCTTCAGTGTGACTCTACAATTCTCATAGTCATGAAAATAAAGAAAACTCTTTGAATGAGGTGTTTCCAAACTTTTGGTCTGTACAGTATATATATATATATACATACGTATCTTGATTTAAGAATGTGTAGATCTTTGTGCTGGAAAACAAGACAAAAAGCACTGAATAAAAACATGTTGCTGTGCATTTCGTGTCCAATGGCTAAATTTCATTATGTTTGTCCAGATTTTTACATATAATACTAATTAAACCAAAAAGTATTTTAATCGTTTAATATCTGGATTTATGTTTTTAGAAAGTGATAACTTGTCCACATTGGTGTTTTTTCCCCTTCTTCTTTTCCTTGTAAAAATTTTTAATGCACAGGTTACTAGCTACTTTCATGGTAATGTTTTTGCATTAAGGTTTCATTTGTTAACAACTAAAATAGTTAGCACGAACTAACAATGAAAATAACATCTTTCTTAATCTGACTAATATAAATTTAAACATTTACTAATACTTTTTTAATCAAAAGTTTTATCTTTTATAATTTTATATATATATATATATATATATATATATATAGTATATATTGTAGATTCACACTGAAGGCATCAAAACTATGGATTAACACATGTGGAATTATATATGGAATTATATACATAACAAAAAAGTGTGAAACAACTGAAAATATGTCACATTCTAGGTTCTTCAAAGTAGCCACCTTTTGCTTTGATTACTGCTTTGCACACTCTTGGCATTCTCTTGATGAGCTTCAAGAGGTAGTCACCTGAAATGGTCTTCCAACAGTCTTGAAGGAGTTCTCAGAGAGATGCTTAGCACTTGTTGTCCCTTTTCCCTTCAGTCTGCGGTCCAGCTCACCCCTAAACCATCTCGATTGGGTTCAGGTCCGGTGACTGTGGAGGCCAGGTCATCTGGCGCAGCACCCCATCACTGTCCTTCTTGGTCAAATAGCCCTTGATGCCTTCAGTGTGACTCTACAATTTTCATAGTCATGAAAATAAAGAAAACTCTTTGAATGAGAAGGTGTTTCCAAACTTTTGGTCTGTACAGTATATATATATATATATATATATATATATATATATATATATATAGCTAAATGGTGGTTAAAATTTGCCCATGCATTAACTAAGGTTAACAAATGAGACCTTACTGTAAGGTGTTTCTTAAGGTCCCAAGAAATTTATATTTAAGGAGGTTGAATTACATTTAAATAAAGTCCAGTCTAGTTAAGTGACTTACTTATGAGAAGTACAGGCCTGCAGCGCTACCTTGTGGTGGAAAGTGAAACTGAATCAGAATATGAAGTCCAGAGTACTGAGGACAGCACTTCTGGAATGATGACTCATCCTAATTTATGTTGTTATTTCTCACCTGGGATCATCTTGGGAATAAGGTCATTAATAAATCCAAAGCTACATCAAGTCAGCCTTGAAGCTGTGTTATTGAAAAGTATTTTTTTTTTTTTGTTTTTTTTCAAACTGTGTGATCTATGTTCTTTGCAGACTGCAAAATAAGCATGTCACGTGAGGTATGTGGGAACTGGTGGGAACACATTGGTGGGTGTGTGAGGTATGCGAGGTGATTGAGGCCGAAGCTCCGCCCATTCTGAAAGTCACCTTTAATCGAGTCTGCTGATAATGTAAATGTTATGAGAGATTCTCTTTATGAATACTTTCTCATTTAACATTTAATGATTTCAAAGACATTTATTCATTTTTAAGCTCAAATGTATAGTGTTCAAACACCCACCCTAATGTATTTTTTACACTTGACACAAATATTGGATTCATCTTCTTTGATCTTAAGTGATGTTAGCACTTTTGGAAATATTATACTTGCAGTTTGTGCCTGGGTTACATCTAGACAATTAAGAGAAACTTGTGAAATTATCTCAGAATGTGTAATCTATTTTAAGGGATAGTTCACCCAAAAATGGTTACTAACCCTTTACTAACCCTCATGTTGTTCCAAACCTGTATGAATTTGTTAATAACCAAACAGTCGCTGGTAAGCCATTGTCTTCCAGTAATCTGTTTTTTTATTTTTCTCCATACTATGGAAGTCAATGGCTACCAGCAACAGTTTGGTTAACAACATTCTTCAAAATATCTTATTTTGTGTTCAACTTACAGAGGTTTGGAACAACATGAGAGTGAATAAATGATGACAAAATAAAAAAAAATTGGGTGAACTATCCCTTTAAGGATTTTTAATTCAGTGTATATGCCTATACTCTTTCTTGGGTTAAACCAGAATAATAGAAATAGAAATATTACAAGATATCTGCGCAGCTTCTACAGACTTGTTTCCATGCATATTTGAAAAGCTGGATTAAAATTCATGTCTAGCAGAAGGCAACAGAATTTGATTTGGTTGGATTGAGTAATGGGTTTCTAAATTTAAACCGTATTGATGCACAGACAGTCAGATAGACATCCAGTGTGATCTGTTAGATTAATTGTGTTCAGAGGGTGAGATTATGGACAGCATCTTATTAACAGGAAGAAATGAAGTGTAATATGACATTAGTATTATCTGTTATCTGTTTTTCCCTCCCATCAGCTCCCTGTGAGGCAGATACTTTTTTTTGCCATAGTAACATGTGTATCAACAACACACTGGTGTGCAACGGAGTCCAGAACTGCGTCTACCCTTGGGACGAAAACCACTGCAAAGGTAAATTGTGCTATTTTTTTATTTATTTATTATATCCTCTCAATGTTTAGAGGTTTCTATGTGGAGATATTGGCCTTCGTTTTTCTCTAAAAGAAAATCAATACTTGGAGAGAAGCATTGTCTTAATGTTTGCCCCCTTCACGCTTGATAGCTTGTCAACAAACTCTTAATGCTTTCAAGAACATACAGCTGTTAAGAAAGACCTTGTTATAAAGCTTTCGAACCTCTGTGCTGGGGTTCATTGATTGTCTTTGCATATGCTACTGTAATGACGCTAAGAAAAATGAGCTGGCCACTAGAAATCCATTTGTACATGTGAATGACTGCGGTTCAGGCTGGGTTTGAATAATAGCATCAATTCCAAAGTGCAGTTCGGCTATATCTGTGCTTATATTTCACATAAGCTGTCCAAGCTGAAATAAATGAGTTTTGGAAATAATGCCGGGAGCCTCCTTATAGAGGATACGGGAGTGGTGTTTTAACACAGAGAGTTTTTTTTTACAAAAGTAAGTAAATACATAAAATTAGTTTTTTGCTCATTAAATCAGAAAATATTTCAACTTAAACTTTGAGCATCCTTGATATTTGTCCATCATTACTGGTTTTAATTAAATGTATAATGTATGTGATATAATAAACACTCAATTTAATTTAATTATATTAGTTTAGGGGGTTCAATGAAAATTGTAGATTTTTCAGGGTGGCCGTTGTATGTTAACTTCAGATATTAATTAACTCTTTTTAACATGTTTTTAACATATTTACAAAGTCAATTGTATTGCTATTTGCTTTTGCTTTCTAAAGATTGGTTAAAAGATTAAATCACATCTTTTTATTTAGCATTAGTTTAAAATAGTAATAAGAAGAGCAGTGAAATATAAGGAAAAGTTCAAAAACAATACAAAATAAATGGTACGAAGTAATTAATGTTTGAAAAAAATAACAAATATAATAAATAAATATAAAAACAACTATATAATACAGTGCTTAATATTTTCCTCAGATCAAGATGAACAGTAAGAAATTAGAAATAAGAAAGTAAAATGACTAAATAATAAATTTGTGTTATTTATTGAATATTTATTTAATTATTTAATGGAAACAGCATGTATCACATATCACATAATACATGTCAGCTTTAGAATGCAACGCAGATTATATAATAATTCAATCTCAGACCAAGATAAACAGTACGAACAAAAAACTAAATCATTAATTACAATACTACAATAAATACTATGAAATAATTATTCAAAAAATAAAAAAATTTGCAGAAAATATTTCAATGATTTGTTTTGGTTTTAGTACAATAACGCCATGTTTCATTTTGAAAACATATCATAAAGCCATTTGTGGTTTGTCTGCACCTCTGAATACAAATGCTCCTCTCCGTTGAACCAAAGCCAGCACAGATGTTATACACTCACTGTGCTACATAAATGTCAAAGCTCTCCCATTAGAATGATTTACTACTTCTGCGTGCTGTTTGTAATCTCTTTGGTACAACAGTTTCAACAGAAGCTAACCTGCGATGACATTGCATGCCTGCAGTAATAATTTATTACGCTTTCTGTTGTGTTTTCCAGAAAAGCGGAAAGCCAACATCCTGGACAACCTCAACAACACCAACGGCACCATCATCGGCGTAACATGCTGCATTGTACTGATCCTACTCGTCATATCGGTGATCGTCCAAATCAAGCAGCCGCGGAAGAAGTACATCCTGAGGCGGGAGGACTTTGACCCCACCATGTTCCAGGAGGTGTTCCAGGAGCCGCCGCATTACGAGCTCTGCACTCTCCGCAGCGCGGCAGCCACCTCCACGGACCTGGCCGAGCTGGCCGAGGACTTTGAGAGCTACCACAAGCTCCGGTGTGCCTCCTCGCGCTGCGTCCATGAGCATCACTGCGGCTCCTCGCAGCTGTCCAATAGCAAGGGCAGCCGCACCAACCTGAGCACCCGCGAGGCGACGGCCGCCATCCCGACAGACCTCCCACCACAGCCCATGCGGACGCTTCCTCCCCAAACCAACCGCAGGAACATTCTGGTAATGAGACACACCTACTCACAAGAAGCCGCGGATGCCTGTGACCTGGACGATGACCTGGAGGAAGTGCCCACCACCAGCCACAGGCTGTCCAGACACGAGAAAGCAGTGCAGCGGTCAGTATCCATTGATTTTGATGATAAAAAAAAATCTACTTATTGCATATTTTAGAATGATTTACTCCCACTTTTAGTTATTTTTATTCCTTTTTAGCTTCTCTTCTCAGCCTCCCACTGATTTTTTTTTTCTTTTCACTTTTTTTTTTATTATTTCATTCTTTTTTTGCTTTGGTCGTCTCTTTTTGTCACTAAGACAGCTGTCATTGTCAGAGTCGAGTTTGTAAAAGAGATGAAGAAGATGCTTCAAGAATATGCCTGCTGCATGTTTACAGGCCTCTATCAGTAAAGCTGACATCTTAAGATTAATGTTCAGCTATAGACATGCTGCATGAAGATGGAACTGAGGGATAATGAACACATTTTTTTGTTTTTCTTCAGAGGTTCATTTTCAGAGGTTATATTATATTGAAATTATCGAAATGGCTTCAGTTTTGATGATGTACAGTGTTCAGAAGTTTGGGGGTTAGTAAGAATTTTATTTTTTTAAATTCTTTTTTAATTTTAGGCTTGTCTTTGTATATTAACTTCAGATATTAATTAACTGCTTTAGCATGTTTTTAACACATTAGTCAATTTTATTTGCTTTTTATTTAGCATTAGTTTAAAATAGTAATAAGAACGGTAAAACATAAGGAAAAGTAAAAAAAAAAATGTGCGTGTACTTTGTATTATATATATACAGTATATATATCATTTAATTTATAATTATATAATTTGATTTGGTTTTAGTTTAGTTTAATACAGTTTTAGTCAGTAAGAATTATATTTTTAAAGATATTAATACTTTTATTCTGGGAGTATACATTCAGCTGATCAAAAATGTCAGTAAAGACATTCCCATTTCAAATAAATGCTGTTCTTTAAATTGTTCTATTCATCACAGAAACCTGAAATAAAATGCATTAAAATATTAAGCAAAATATTAAGCAACAACTGTGTGTGTGTGTGTGTGTGTGTGTGTGTGTGTGTGTGTGTGTGTGTGTGTGTGTGTGTAATCATGTGATACTGAACACTGGAGTAATTATGCTGAAATTTCAGCTTTGTCATCACAGGAATTAATTACATTTTAAAATATATTCAAAAAGGAAACAGTTGTTTTAAACTGTAAAATATTGCAGTTCTTTTTGTTGTTGTTGTCGTTGTTGTTGTTGTTTATCAAATAAATGCAGCCTTGATGAGCATAAAAAGACCTTTTTCAAAAACATTTTAAAAACTTACTGACCCCAAACTTTTGAACAGTTGCAAAATAAGCATCCCTAAGAGAAACAAAGAGTGTTTCTATTCGTCCAATTCTTGAAAATGGCTTAAAGCTTTATGAAGTGATTTTCAGTGTAAAAAAAAAAAAATAGATTGTATACGTGCACATTTCGGGCATGTTTTTTAATGCTCTCCTGACAAGATGCAAAAGAACTAGACCCCAAACAAATGAAATGTGCATTATAATTCCTTACGCAACAAATACCATGATATTAAACATAAAAGCAATGATATTCCAGGTTCTGCCTCATTGGGTCTCTAAACAAACATGAATCTGAGTACAACACAACTAGGGTGTAACAGACAATCTGAAGGTAAGACTCTTTAAACACACTTCATTTCATGTATTTAAATGTTTGTCTAGTCACTGTGAGTCAGTGTTATTTGTTTCTGTACTATTTTATTTCTGTTTTGTCAAAACCCTTCATTGTCACTGAGATGGTCATCATTAGGACTTGTTGACCATCTTGTTTATTGGTGAGATCCTATTATATGTTGCTTGTCATTTTAGCTTTCTTTCATTTCTTTTGTATGTTATCATGTTCAGTTCTGATGTGCATGGAATCAATTTGATGGTTTTAATTAAGGAAATAAAAACTGAAAGGCATTACAGACCCAGTCAAAGGCAAATTTAAGTATTGCTTACAAGATGGTAAAAAGTATGGGCCATCTGTGCTTGTCTTTCTTACACTAAGTCATCACTCAACCCTAATGACATTAAAATTGTAGTTTGTGAACACAAATAGAAGGTGCTTTTAAAAATGTTATTTACTCACCCTGACCGACTTTCTTCAGTGAAACACAAAAGGTGAAATTTTGTAGAATACTTGGGCTACCTTGTCCAAAATGACGAAGAATCATTTACCAGTGTTATTTTAGTATTATTAATATACTGTTTTAGTATTTATTAATATTTAGAATTGACTTATGCCTTGTGTTTTTATGTATATACATTGTAATTTGCTTATATATATTTATTTCAGTATTTTTAGTGTTTTAGTAATTGTATAGTACGTATGTCAGTTAGTTGCAAATTTACATTTCTACAAATTAACATTTATAGATTTCATTTTAATTAATGTTTTAGTGATTTGGTCATTTATTTATTTATTTCAGTATTTCTTAATATTAATATATTATTATAGTATTTATTCATATTTAGAATTAAGCCGTGTATATATGTATTCAGATTTCAAAGTTTAAAATCTTTTTGTTATGTGCTTTTGTCAGTTTCTTATTTCTACATATTTAATTTCTATATATTTTTTTAGTAATTTTAGCACTTCAACATATTCATTTAAGTTGGCTGGCAAATAAGTAACATTTGCAATTTTTACGTTTGCAAATGTTTACGTTTTTAATGTTGTTTGAAGTTCAGCTATAGTTTGACCCCACTTTTAGCTTTAATTACAAAAATTTCAATTACAATTTTAATTAATAACAATAGCAACACTATCATTCACTATCATTATATTCTTCAAAAATTCACCTTTCTATGTTGCACAGAAGAAACTAAATAATGAGAGAAGCTTCCTTTTTGTTGAAATATCAACTTAAAATGTCAAGAAACACAAATTCCAAATAGTTTTCCAATGCATTTTAACTGATGTGCTTTATACTTTTAAAAATGATTTTTTTTGGTCAGTCTTAATCATCTACAAAAGCAGCATTTTTTCATATTAATGGTGATTTTGTTATGTTTGTGCTTTGCAAATGATTTTGTGTGTGTCGTACTCTGTAATGTGCAACGCTGTGTTTTTTTCTCATCTCCCATCATGCATTGTCTCCATCATGTAGACTTCTTGAAAATAGTGCAATCCTGGATCAGTACGAATGGGCTTCAATGAAATATGAAAATGTGGACTGGAGAAATACACCAGCATGATAATAACATGCTAAATTTATCAAAACATCTTGCAGATGTAAAGGAGGACATGGATTCGGTAACAAAGGAAGTGACTGTGATGAAATCGCTTTAACGTGTAGTTCCTTATTTAGGCACACTGCCTTTTTTAAGGTTACTTATTTAGGATTCCAGAACATTACATGGAAGTTTGTTGATTTATGTGTATAGAGGTGAATTCAGGACTGTTGTATTGCATGCATTTTATTGCCGTGCTTTGCAACCAAAAGTTGTCGTTTTATTTGTTAAAATGCTTTTTTTTGTGACCTTTACCAAAAGCTCTCTATCCACATATTTGTCAGTCACTTTAAGTTATGATTTGCATGCATGTTTTCTTTCTCATTTTTAAAGTGAGGGACTGTGCATTTAGGTACAGCATCAAATCCAAGTCTAATTTAGTGTAAATAGGTTTAACGTTATTAATATATTTTTTATTCATATATATTTATTATTTTATATATATATACAGTTCATCTGGATTGAGTCTGTCTCAGTTTGTTCTGTTTCTTCATGTTATTCCAGACAGACTGAATGATGATGAGATCAGATCTCTGTGTGGAGCACTGGCTGTTGTCAGACTCCTTGTGCACACAAAAATCTCACTAGATTATTACATTTAATAGCAAAAATAATGTTTGGAAATTTAAACTGATATTTCCTACTGACACACTCCAGCAAAAGATTTTTTTGTTGGTGAAAATACTAGTGGCCTAAGACTTCTGCACAGTACTGTATATAATAAATGGAATGACATTAAGCCCTTTTCCTTTCCTAGTTTACGATCTGCATGCTTATCCTATTCAATTCCATAATTCAATAAATCATAAAATGTATACCATCTATGATTCAATTAAACTAATTAGGAATATTCCTTTACATAAATAATTTTAGAAATACTGTAAACTCTTTCAGATGAAGTTGTTTATGTTGCTACATTTTAGTAGCACACAGCACACTTTGTATGTTAACAGTGTTCAAACTTTTGTAGATGATTTGTTCAACAGCTGAATCACCAATACAAGCAGAGTTTATGATATTTAATAATGACATTAGTAATGATAAATCTTGTTATGTTTACTTTTCATGCTTTTGTGTGATCCATTAACCTGCGGTGAATATCAGATGTGATATCAACAGAATGTTATAAAACCTCAATTACAAGACATTAAAACACCTCTCTCTCTCTCTCTCTCTCTCTCTCTCTCACACACACACACACACACACACACACACACACACACACACACACACGGACACACACACAAACACAGATACACAATATATGTCAAATGTCCCTGTTTTATCAAGCTACATTTTTTAACTAAAGTTACCATACTAAGTCAAATGAATTGTCAGTGTTTTTGCCCATTGTCTTCTTGACATTTTTGTTTTAGAATCGAAACTATATAAACAAGTAAAAAATAAATGCTTTTAATTAATGAGTGAATTTACATTATGGGTGAATTTACGCTTTCTTGTTAAATGTAGACAAAATGTCATCTGAGATGGAAGGCACAAAAAGGTTAGTTCCAGCTTTTTACTTTTATATGTTTCGATGTTATATACTTTTAAATGTTTTATTAGTTAAAAATGTAATTTAATGTGTGGCACACATTTCAAAGACTCATTTTGTAATAATAAAAAATATATTTAAAAAATTGTGATTATCACACAATTCAAACCTTTTTTCACAGTTCTGAGAACTGAGACGTTTCTCTCACAATTCTGACTTTTTTCTCAGAATTGCACATTTATATCTCACAATACTGAGTTTACCATTACAATTCGATAAATCATAAAATTTATAATATACTATCTATGATTAAACTATTGGATCTTTCATTTACATGAAAGATCCAATGTATTTACATATACATATATATACATATAAAGGCTCTCAGTTGCTGTTGTTTGGAACAATTGATGGCTCTCTCACAATTCAGACTTCTAATAGAATTGCAAGCTTATTTTGTGAGTTTATAGTTTTGAGTTTATATCTATACCTTATACCTACTGTAGAGTTTATATCTGTCTATATATATGTATATATATATATATATATATATATTTTTTTTTTTTTTTTTTTTTTTACCAGTGGTGAAAACAAGCTTCCATGTGTTTGACACTTTTTCTGAAGCATTTATACTACAGTATAAAGTTTGGAATGGAAGAAATTAATACTTTAATAGGATGCATTAAAATGATCAGAAGTGACAGCACAGACATTTATAATGTTACAAAAGATTTCAATTTCTAATCAGTGCTGTCCTTTTAGACTTTCTATTCATAAAAAAAACCTGAAGAATAAAAATTTAAAAAAAAATTCCAAGAAATGCTTCTTAAGCACAAAATCAGCATATTAGAATGATCTTTGAAGGATCATGTGACACTGAAGACTGGAGTATTGATGCTGAAAATGTTTATTTTAAAATATATAGAATATTTTACTTATACAGATGACAACATATTTTATTTTTTTACTTATTTATGATCAAATAAATGCAGCCTTAATGAGCATAAGATATTTTTTTTCATAATCATTAAAAAATCATACCAACCTGAACACAAATATTTGAACAGTGTAACTCGTTCGTTCTTTTAAACATGAATATGAATGTGAATGAAATCCATATTTTAGATCTGAAGTTTAACAGTGTGTTCATTTCCTTGCAGGTTGTTACATCATACCTTACACCTCTCCTGACTGACATCTTGTGGAAACAGCCTCAAAGAATTTGAAGGGGTGTGACTTTGTGACAGCTTGCTACATGGTCCATTTTTAGAATTTGATGGGGAATATCTTGACACCAACTCTTCTAAAAGTAGCTGATACTGTGAAGCTCTTGGGAACTAAAACAAATTTTCGGACACTGGACTGAAACTGAATATACAAACTGATGTACATTTCATTTCATTCAGTGGAATAAGAGACATGTTTTTGTTTCTTCTGATTTGATAATTGTAAAGCTCAGATTATTTTTCAATACAAACTGTAATGTCCTGAGTGGGTGCATAACGTTTTTACTTTGCGAGAAGCATAGTTCAAGACCTTTAAAATGTTCTCAAACCATACGGTGCGATACTTGAACCAACTGATAAACAGGTGTAGTTTGTAATCCTCCTTTTACAGGAGTGATTTTACTGTGACCTAGTTAGATATCTCTGACTAGCATCTCAAATGTTTAAACACGAGACTTATTCTCTTAATGTTCAACATTAAGGTCAATTACGGTCATGAATATAATGTTAAGTGTGCCGAGCAAGATTTTCTAAGAATTGGTATCAAGTTGCACACCATATCATATTATTTCCCTTCTACTTACGATTTGAGAAACCTATTAATTTGACACAACGTATTTCATTAATATATTTGATTTATGCTGGACAGGTTGTTTTAAATAAAGTGATACAAACATATTCTGTTGGACTACTTTGAAAGTGACTTTCTAGTAACATTTAAAAAAAAAAGATGTTTTTAAAGTATGTGTTGTCTGGTAAGTTAGGCTGATATGTATGCACTGATTAATAAAGGTATATGGACACTCGTAGATGAATGGAAATGGGAACTGAAACAAAATTGAGCAGATTATGGAATACAAATGTCAAATAAATCCAGGATGTTCCTACAAGGGTTTGTATTTAATAATGGAAATAGCATTGTAAATAGAGTTGGTATGGAAAAGTTAAATGAGTAATTCCAAAAACTAAGTGTATGTTTATTATTAAGTTGCTGACAGAGATTTGCTAATGAAGTCTGTTGAAAGTAGAAAAATAATATTCCACAACTTGACCCGATTGTATTTCAGTATTGTTTTATGTTTTAGAAATGTTCAAAGGTTCAGATTATGTTATAAAACATAAATGAACATATGTAGTTTGAGCCAGTTTTGTTTTTGTAGGCTATTACCATGCTGGAAAATGGAAAAAAAAAAAAAAAAGAAAAAAAAAAATATATATATATATATATATATAATAAAATAAAATAAAATAAAATAAACAAATACAGCTAAAACCATCCTAAGCTGGTTTCCTTGTTTTAGCTGGTTGTCCAGACTGGTCATAACTGGTCAACAGGCTGGGTTTAGAATGGTTTTGGCTGGTCTTAGCTGGTCAGGCTGGGAGACTAGCTGCCAACCAGCTAAAATCAGCTTAGCTAGCCTGGTAGACCAGCTAAAACCAGCTACTTCCATCTTAAACCAGCTAAAACCAGGTTAGGCTGGTTTTAGCTGTTTTTGTCCCCCCCAGCAGGATTTACATTATTTTAATTACAGGTGTGGTTATAGGTGTGGTTTCTAGAATTTTAAAATGCAACGTCTTTAAATATTGTAAAAGCGTTTAGCGTTTGTTAGTTTTACAGTTATATATTTTACTAACAAAAGAAAAAGTCTAGTGATAAAATTCTGAGCACCTCTTTACGTGAATCGGGGCTTTTATTTTGAAAAAATGAAGGCGGAAGGCGTGAAGCGAACAACTAATGGTAGTGACTGTAAACGATAATAAGACATGTGAAAGTCAGCTTCAAAAATATAATCATAATTTAGAGTTATGCGCAGTTCATCGTATAGGTTAACTTTCTAGATAGGTAATTTATACTAGAAGGAATCATGATGTATTCTGTCTTCAGAATCGGACGAACGTCGAAGTGTCTGCAGCATATATTAAACCGTGTGCATGTCAGATTACCACAACACATCTCCGCTTCACCTGTTTTTCAAACACCCCGATGTCCTGCATCCACGTGGACATTTTATCCCTCTCGCTCGCTTTACACAGGAGTTCATGTCTGTAGTAGGAGCGGTGGGCAGAAGGACACGGACCAGGTGTCAGTTTCCAGAAGTTCCCACACACCTCCAATCCCGTCTGCGGCGCAGAAAGGTAACGTTACGTGCAGCACAACATAAATAAATCAAAAGTTGTGTCTGCTGATAATATTAAATGGACCAGAGCTGACATAAAGTAACATTAGAAAATTTTAATAAATGCTTTACAAATATATTCCTATTTGTTACTTATTATTAACTGTTGTATTAACTAACTAACGGGACTTTATTGTAAAGTGCTACCCAAAGCTTTATTTATTTTTTTTATCATGGCTAAATAATAAACTTAACTGACTGCTTCACTTCCACTTTAGAGGGATATTTGTGCTGTTTATTTGTCTTTAAACTATTTATAATTTCTGTGCAATTACTTGTCAGTTGAGTTTGTGGCAAAACCTTCTGTAGTGTTTACATGATGTTTCATTATAAGATTCATTATAGCTATTCAGTATTTAAACGTCTGATTCTGTTTTATCTTTCCTCAACAGTCAAACAAGCTGGCAAAGACTTCACCTATTTGATTGTGGTGCTCATTGGACTCAGTGTAACAGGTGACATGATGTGTTTGATTTGGCAAGAACCAGGGCTGGATTGGACCATCATGCTGAGGGACCTTAATTCAATGCACACAGACTGAAGTAGTTTAAAGACGAGTTCAGACTGCACGATTTTAGCCCCGATTTTGGCTCTCCGCCAGGTTTTGAGAAATCGCTGACAAATGCCCGAAATCATAGGCAAATCAGTGCTCATTCAAGTGAGTGTGTGAATGAGCAAAGACCTGATCTTAAAGAAACACCGATGAGTAGCAGACGCCCGTGAGATATTTAGCATGCTAAATATCTGGACCTGTCGGTGATTCAAAATCATGCTGTGTGAAAAGTGTTCTGACAGAAAACTACATCGGCGATGACCGACAGCCAATGGGGGCGCAAGATACAGAGCAGCAGGGAGTTCGGGGAAGAGACAGAGTTGTTGGCGATTCTTCCTATTGTAAAGTCATGCAGTGACACAGCAGCGACTGAATGCTAGCCAAGATAGTCATGCAGTGTGAAAAGAACAGTGACCCGACTACTTTGAAAATCGTGCAGTCTGAACTCGGCTTAAGTCTTTGGTTCTTTTAATTGTGATGATTTTGGCTCACATTTAACAAAAACCTACCAATTCACTCTATTGACAAATTTTAATATGGTAACATTCCAATCAGCTAATCAACTCAAAACACCGGCAAAGGTTTCCTGAGCCTTCAAAATGGTCTCTCAGTTTGGTTCACTAGGCTACACAATCATGGGGAAGACTGCTAAACTGACAGTTGTCCAGAAGACAATCATTGACACCCTTCACAAGGAGGGAAAGCCAAAAACATGCATTGCCAAAGAAGCTGGCTGTTCACAGAGTGCTGTATCCAAGCATGTTAACAGAAAGTTGAGTAGAAGAAAAAAGTGTGGAAGAAAAAGATGCACAACTAACTGAGAGAACCACAGCCTTATGAGGATTGTCAAGCAAAATCGATTCAAGAATTTGAGTAAACTTCACAAGGAATGGCCTGAGGCTGGGGTCAAGGCATCAAGAGCCACCACACACAGATGTTTCAAGGAATTTGCTGAACCACAGACAACATCAGATGCGTCTTAGATGCGTTGCTTGAAGTCCAGTGTTAAGTTTCCACAATCTGTGATGGTTTGGGGTGCAGTGTCATCTACTGGTGTTGGTCCATTGTGGTTTTTGAAAACCAAAGTCACTGCAACCGATTACCAAGAAATTTTGGAGCACTTCATGCTTCCTTCTGCTGACCAGCTTTTTGAAGATGCTGATTTCATTTTCCAGCAGGATTTGGCACCTGCCCACACTGCCAAAAGCACCAAAAGTTGGTTAAATGACCATGGTGTTGGTGTGCTTGACTGGTCAGCAAACTCACCAGACCTGAACCCCAGAGAGAATCTATGGGCTATTGTCAAGAGGGGGATGAGAAACAAGAGACCAGAAAATGCAGATGAGCTGAAGGCCACTGTCAAAGAAACCTGGGCTGTGCCAGGCAGTGCCACAATCTGATCACCTCCATGCCACGCCGAATTGAGGCAGTAATTACAGCAAAAGGAGCCCCTACCAAGGATTGAGTACATGTACAGTAAATGAACATACTTTCCAGAAGGCCATACTTTTTCTTGTGAAGTATTCTAATTTGTTGAGACAGTGAATTGTTGGATTTTTGTTAAATGTCAGCCAAAATCATCACAATTAAATCATCACATTCTAATTTATTTAGATGCACCTGTAGTTTTAATATCTTTTTATTTCAGTTTTAGAGATTTTACTACTTATATTTATTTTAGCTAGTTAACCATTTTTAAGATTTTTGTGTAATATCTTGTCATTTTTTAATCTAATATTTATATTTTATTTTAATCCAAGTAGCTGTATTTAAATTTGAATTGTTTTAGTTTTAGTTAACATTTACAACACTGATCTAAACATGTCTACCCATGGCCTTATGGGACCATGATCCGGCTCTGGTTCAAACATCTGTTTGATGATGGTATTATCATAGAGCTCAATTAAAGAATACTAAATTAAATTGTGTATGTTTAAGAGTTTAATAAATGATCTGGTTGTCATCCTTATTAGGTGGACTGCTGTATGTGGTTTTTCAAGAGCTGTTTTCCTCTTCAAGCCCGAGCAAAATTTATGGGCAAGCTTTTGAGAGATGCAGATCTCACCCAGAGGTCAGCATATGGTGATTCATTTATTTTAAACTATAAAGATGTACAAACCAATATGTTAAATGACTGATTAAATCCGATATTTGCTGTATGTAAAGGTCATTGGAGCTTTTGGAGAGCCCATCAAAGGTTTTGGGGAAACCAGTCGGCGTGGAAGAAGACAACAAGTCAGGTAAAATTTAGACTTTAAATTAATACAAACACTTCTGTTACACTTCACAAATGGCTAACAAGATTGTTCCTTCAGTCATGTTGAGTACATGAAGGATGGACTCAAGTACATGCGGCTGAAATTTTACATTGAGGGATCTGAACCAGGATTACGAGGAACTGTTCATTCTGAATCAAAGGAGGTACATTTAAACTTCTCAATAAAAATGGTTATATTAGTTTCACATAGACCCATATATGACAAACTACTGCTTCTTCCGACAGAATCCTGAGACTGGAAAATATGAATTCAGGTATATCTTTGTAGACATAGACACGTATCCCAGGAGGACAATCGTCATTGAAGACAACAGATAAAATGGGTTTCAACAGTGTTATGCAGTATTGGGAATTTCAGTAGCAGACGAGCTCTGACAATTGAATTTAAGCTTTGTTAACTGAATCGGAATTGGATTTGTCACGTTTGAATTTTGTTGGATTGATCATCCACAGAGTAGTCTACATAAACTTGTGATGATCTAGATATTTGGAGTGTGCTTGTATTAAAACATCTTGTATTTTGTACAAGGATTTGCATGGTTTTTATTATAAAATCTGTACTTTGAAATAAAGATCAATTATAGAATTAGTATAGAAAAGCAGTTTTATTCAATGTACTGTAACTGGAGTATTAAGCAATTTGATACCTTTGCTGTTCTTCCATTGAAACATTTAATGCAATGTAAATTCATCTATACTAAGTTTATATTTCCTCATGTTTCTTTTAAATTAAGTGAAAATGTATTTAAAAATATATATTGTCATTGTTATACAGAAGAATAACAAATGGTAAAAAGAAAATGAACAAGTGGACAAATAATGGCAAGGATATATAACTAAATTAACTTTTAATTTCCCATATACAGGTAGTATGTAAGTTCAAACCTGTTTTTATTGTCCAGATTTATTTCACTTGCAATATTGAAATTAGATTGTTAAATAACATACATATATCAACCATAGACTGTATAAAAACAGATAAGTAAGTAAGTCGCGGTTTATTTCTATTTTTGATTTTTGAACCGTTCTTTCGAACTTTCAATACGAAACGAAGCAGGCGAATGATAAATAAGATTATATAAAACATTACAAATAAAATATATAACGTTAGCTAACGTTATCCATGGACGCTCGCAAGGTCTTAGCAGCATATCTACGGTTTTATTTTAAACTTACATAAATAATAATAATAAAAAATAATACATCTACATTTAAATGATTATATTACGACAACAAAAACGTAAAATAAACGATGAAGGACTTTTAATTTGACGTTCTTCTCCCATGACTCCACGGAAGTGCAGACGCCTGGCGAGACAGAAGAACTACAAGAAAATCCCTCCGTTTGCTCATGGAAAAAACACACAGCCCTCAAGATTTCTCGGAAGCCCTTTGAGGCTCTCCAGTATTAGCGTTTACTAACAGAGCGAGGAACCACACTCATCCTAAAAGCAGCCAGTGAAGGCCGAGCAGCTCGAAAAATTATACCCAGGAGTCGGTGTTTCCGTTTTATGAAGGTAAACATATTTTGTAGCCCGTTAGCGAAGCGACTTCCTCCGTGTAACTTACATGAGGAGCAGATGCTTCAATAGCTGCCTAAAACGGATTATAACGCCACTTAAAACGCGTTTAAAGGTGAGCTGCTTTTCTTTATGACAAGTTATATTAACCTTATATAACTAGAAAAAGCCATATGAGTGGATTTAAAGGACTGGTGTCCCCATGCGATGTTTGTTTGTGTGTATTTGTTTATGTTGGTGAACTAAGCGTGTGCTTGTGAGAGTTTGGAGTTTTCTGCTTATGTAACAGTAACCCAACCTTGTTTGTTACACAATATATTTACAATAAAATCTGTTTTAAATGTTCCTAGTGTGACCATAAGAATCTGAGCTGCTTTAAACATGAGATCAGTTGACTGGTTGAGTGATTATTCATATGTGGGTTGGTTGATTTATTATAATCATGAGTAAATCAATATTGCCTGGATCTCAAATTGACATTTTCCTTTGCAGATCTTACTAAGCTCTCTGTTATTGGTTCATATTTCTGTTTGAGAGCTTGGAAGCTGATTATGGTAATTGATACCAAGTGGTGAGAAACATGGAGCTGTACTGGTACATGTAAGTTTTGATGTGATTACACTTGCATTGCCTCATTTGTGCTTTATCATTGTGTCAGCGTTGATTTTGTTGTTGTTGTTTTTTTGTTTTTTTTTTCAGTTTACTTTAGTTGGTAATTTTGTTTATGGCATGGTCACGCAACGTGATGTAATAATATCAAGTCATGCTCATGCTTTTGAGACTTTAAACTTGTTCTTTGTCTTGTTTTAGAGTCGTCATAATATTTATTATGATTAAGATCTTCTTCTACATCTGCTGGTATCGTTCAAGACAAAGACAGCTGGCCGCGTACCTCAGCAATCCCCGAAACGCACAGATCGTCATTGTTGGAGGACGTGCGTACCTGCACCAGGTCTGCGAGAGACAAAATGTGAGTAAACTAAAATTTCTGTCCAATCAGATGCTGTTTTTCCCCTTTTTTTCTCAAGGTGTGGCCAGCTTGGCTGTGAGTCAACAGCTGCTGATATAATCAGTGTTTGGAAACATGAAATAGTTTAGCTCCCTGTGCAGTACTGTGTTGATCTCATGAACTCATTGTACATTCTTCTGTTGACTTCAAGTGGCATTTTACAGTAGATTTGACTAGCTTAATGGCAAAGACTGATATTAAGCTAATAGACAAATCTTTTTCCCTTTGATCAAGTAAGGGGAAAAGGATATTGTGATTAAGCACTGAAAATGTATTTAAATCCACTG